>NW_020229325.1:7083671-7555044 GCF_003227725.1 Camponotus floridanus
TTATATATATATATATATATATATATACAATATAACATTCAAAATAAGTCAATTGACAACAAGTTTGAATCCAACAAAATTGTCCAACTGATCAAATAATCGTAAAAACTGTAGAAGGAATAAATAAGTCAAGATTTTTATTTTCAAATACTTTATGTTGCATTTAAAAAATAAATAGAATAAAAGAAGGGGAAAGAAAGTACACGATAAAATTAATTATTTCCTACATAAAAAAATCATATATAATTGCAACATAAATAAATAAAGTTAAATTTAAAATTTGTATTTTATGCTAAAAATTGAGAAAAGCAAATAATTTTTTGTATCATATATAAATCCCTTCTCCAAATTTCTACATTATGTCTTTGATTGTTTTTTATTTTTAAAACAATCTTCTTTATAATTATATTAATTTATAATATATATAGTATATATATTTTATATATATATATATATATATATATATATATATATATATAGTATAATATATAAGTATATTTATTTATAATTATATATATCTATAAAGTTTGTACTTTTAAATATCACATAAATTTACATATTTATATGTACTATATGCATGTATAAATATATAAGATAGATAAATACATCTAATTACATTAATAATTTATCTATACATAAAAATTAAAATCACACAAAGTAGTTTAACTCATTATTTTACGTCGATATTCTAATTCTAATTGAAAAGAATGTTTCAAAGATGATTCTTACAACATAAATATAAGTGTAAAATCCTTATATTGAGTATATTGATTAAGTATATTGATTATTTAACGAATTTTCAATCAGAACTGCGTCTGCACGATTTCTGCGTAGAATCTTCCGTATCAAGTCCACCATACGATTGCATTCTCATTTGTAATGGGTGCAATTCATCCTGTAATTAACAAGAAACATCTTGTCAGCTAAGGAATAAGAAAAAATACTTTTCTAACACGAAAATACACGAAAGTTATGAAACATCAAAAATACTCTGTATGAAAATTAATAGAATGTATCTCGTACATGTGTAGATGCATACATAAATACATATTAAATAATATTGTATAATAATTTTGTTACAGAAAGCTTATTATATAATTTATATTTAATATTATTTAATCTTATGCATGTTTGCAATTTTATTATTGAATAATTTTATTCATTCGAATGGTTATAATTTTAAATTAATAAATAAATGAAATAGAGAGTAAAATAAAATACATTTTTCTCTTACATATGAAAAAAAATTTATCAATAAAAGCTCATAATAGCGTACAAACATGTATAATAATGCCATAATTGAAAAAGCCCATTGAAATTTATAATGCAAAAGTGATTTATCGTAAGCGATTTGCGATAGCGAAAAAATATTTTACATCAGCAATATTTATAATATATAAATATGTACACATTGCAAAATATTACCAGCTCCAATTATCAAGCTCATATACTTACAGTTGCTTCATCATAATCGATTAATATTAAAACGATCTTAAATCCATTTTTTTTACATAAAAAGTATCGCTGTTAATAAGTTTCTTTCTCTATTTGTATTCTTAATATATAAATATTGTAAAATTATAAACTAATAGAAAAACTATTTCAAAGTGTCAAAGTATGTATTGATTATAAAAACGTTGATCGTTGTATTTTTACTTCGTATTTTGAAAATAAATTGTACACTGTTTTAGATAAAAAAAGGTATTGATATGTGTATATCAATCAATGTTCCTTGAAGTTCATTTTTTTTTTATAAATCTTAAGATTAAATTGTTTTTCATTACCTATTATTTAATTTTTAAAATTAAATATTATCGTGATTAGAACGGTAAGAAATAAATTTCCAAGATTTCCTTTTTAAAAAGTGAGATAAAATTAAATTTTAACTAGAAAAATGATCATTTAATTTCTTTTTATATTCTATTCAAATTCGCGATCGTACAATTATTATTGTCCGCGTTTATATATTCAATTTGTTATAATTTCTTATAGTTTTAACTATTTTAATAATTTTCATAATCATTTTTTTAATAATTTCAAAGTAATTATTATTTTTTTTTTGTTTAACTTACAATATACACGATTATAATCGCAATTATAAGAAGATTGTTCGATAGAGGTCTGAAACATATAATCATGATAAAACTCTTATGTACAAAATCTTATCGCAACAACAAATAACTGTAGAGATTAAAATCGATTAAATGACAAACATTAATCATGAGTAGCTTCGTAAAAGGCTCACTTTTCGACTTGAAGAATGACGCGTGATATATCTTATGGTGATCGCAGTCATCATTTTCGATGGTATGAATCAAGGACACAGCACACGTTGAGATACGTGATTCATTTAATTCAATAATTTATTCCTACTCCTATGTATGTACAGCATTTATTGGCGACGCTTCGCCGAGGGCCTCACGCGTGGCTCTCAATATTACACAGGACAAAACGACGAATATTCCGTGTGTAATTAATGTCCTTATTACACAGGCATCATAATACAATTTCTCATTCGACGAATATATATAAATGTAGATCGCTAAGAATCGTTAGATTAATTGTAAAGCAATCTTGGTCTCGTGTAATAGTATATGATCCCGTTCTATCTTTCATATCATATATGCTATTTTTTAAAGCGGTCAGACAGATGTAATTTCCTGCGCACTCGCAATTACATATCTAAGAAAGACACAATTGATACAGCAATCAGATCGCTATTATTCGTAACAGATTGTATTGTTGGATTGACTTGCGTCAAATATGAAATATAATGTAGAGGATGTGTCAGAAATCTCAACTTCAATTTTACTGAATCTTGTAACTTTACTAAACTCAAATTAATTTTGTTTATAAAAACATTAAAAAATTTTGTATATAACTTTATATATAATTTTAATTTTCTCTATTTTGCTTAGTAGTTAAACTTGAGATTAAAATTCTGAAACAATAAATATCTTAATTTTCTATTTCAAGTAAGATTTCATTACAATTCCAAAATTAATGCTTCGATATCTCAATCCAACAAAAATAAATTCTAGTAATAAAAAATCTATTAAAATTAAAAGCATCCTAAGACAACGTGTATTACACGTTTCTAAATTATTTAGATCGTAGTAAATTACATAAGCGTATAATTATTCAAAGGATGAAAGAAATATTTATAAACATTATAAGTAAAATTGTACTATAACAATATATCGAGTCAATTGAATCATTTCCTGCGTTATCGAGAATTTTGGAACTCTGCTCGAATTGAGAGATAACGATAATTTAACGATAATTAGAGATAACGATAATTTAAAATTAGATATATATGAAATATTTATACACAACAAAATGTGTATGTTCTCTTGTGTATATATATAGTATATATTTTTTATAAAATAAATAAAAATCTTTCTATATATATATATTGGTATATGCGAATGTATGCGGTTTTTTTATTATGACATTCTATGACGGTGGTTACCAAATACTTTCAATTAAATTATGGCGGATCGCCATCATACACTTAATTAAAATTCTAGAGCACCATATACTGTATGTATCATCTATACTAATTATGTTTCAGGATTAACGATGTATACATTCGATAGATATCGGCGCAATGCCATAAAAAGTCATATAGAAAGTCGACTTGTGGCAATGATTCTAAGTATAAGAGCCTATGTTTCTACTAATCTATATATACGTATATTTTAAACATGATTTCTGGAAATCCAGAAATAAACTGATTGAAATTGAGACTAAATAAATATTCTCTCGACATGAAACAGATAAATTAAAAAATTTATAGAAAAATTTATTTTATGTTATAAATTCTTAATTATTGAAATAAGAAAATATCTTTAAAATTTCTTTTCATTTTTTTTATCACTTTTTATTTCAAAATTACCACAAAAGATTAAAAAGAATTTTAAAAAATTATTGAAATTATTTAAAAAATAAAATTAATCCCATATTTACTTATTTTCATTTAAAAAATAATACTTTACCTGTTATTTAAAATAACAAATTATATATATATATATATATATATATATATATATATATATAATTATTTTAAAATAAATTTTTTATTCAATTCTTATTGAAGAATATTAGAAAAGAAAAAGAAATAGAATAAAATTCAAGGAATTGAAAAAATAAAAAATCTTCACATCCCCTATGATGAAAATTAAGCATTTATTCATAAAAATAAATTTTTCGCAATAAATTTTAATTCATTTATCCTTCGTTTAAACCATGAAGTAAGAGTACTCTTACTTCGTGGTCTAAGCAGACCTGCAGGTGACTTTTCGGCCGATTTTATTTGTTATCATCAGCTTTTGTTTCATAGCATATAGACTGCTTGCAGAACGTAAAACGCTCGAGTTCAGGACGGTAATAATTATAAATCATATGGAGTTTTGCTTACTGTGTATTGCTCCATACAATTTATAGAGTTATTATTATATATGGAACCTATAGTTTATTGCTGATTCCGAACGGCTACATTAGAGAGATGTTCTTGGCAAGATTTTCTGGTTGCCATTGCCTTCCGAGAGAGGAGCGAGCGTATACAATTTTTCGATTTTAGAGAATCGAACTTGAGAGCTTGGCTTTGTAGTGCACTATCTACTCTGCCACGTTTCGCCCCAGATTATTATTATTATTATTATTATTATTATGTTATAAAATTTAAAGTAATACTAAAATGGGACACATACACACATACATATACACAGTGCAGGGGACATACCAAAACGCGATTTATAATATCGTTCCTGAATTTGAGCGTTTTACGTTTCCGCGAGAAATCCAGAAAAGTAAAAAAAAATAAAAGAAGTGGAAGATGGTAGTAGGTAAAATCGACTGAAATTGCAAATCGGCCGCAGGTCGGGCCTAAAAGATAATAAAAAATTTTACAATATATCAAGTAGCTTTAGGACATGTCGTAAGTAAAAAATTATCGCAGTGACATGAGCGGCACACTATCGTTAACTTTGTCACTTGATAGTTTGCAACGTTGTTGAATTATAACACACTTACAGAGTAAGATCGAAATCGATTTGAATCTTAAATATTATCAATATCTCTTTCCAAATCTCTTTTATAATCCGAATACTCTAATAATTTAGATTTTTATTATCTGCGATTCTAATTGCTATCTACATATCTGCTCTGCACAATAAACCAACGTATATAAAACATAAATTGAAGCTATTAAAAAATAGCAAACTTAAAAAGCTCCTAGAGACGTACTTGTCTCTTGCATATAACGCGTACAAATGTTTCAATAACTATCGCGCGCTATAAACAAGCTGCTAAAATAATAAAGAGTGAAAGATAATGTAAGAGTCGTGGTTCAATGCCTGATTCAGCGATTTCGACCTGATATTTTTTTGTCAGATCTTTTCAAAGGAAATCTCGAAAGGAGATTTCAAATTTTGAGTTAATCAAGAAAAATTGTTCTATATTCTATGCATATTAATCAGTTTCACAGAGGAATTAATTTTCTGTAAAACTGACGAACATCCATTCGCGTCTGGCTCTTAGTCCACGATATTTGAAATCGTGTTTTTACATAAGAGAGCCTTACTATCTTCTTAATTTTAAAAGTAATGTAAACAATATACTTAAGATACATGTTATACGTATATTAATATAATACAAAACAATATTTTCGATCATCAATTTTTCATTGCTCGTAATAAAAGAACGATTTTTCTTAAAAAGATGATCGGTATATTATGCTAAATCTTGAAGCACCAATTCGCGATTAAAAATAAATATATGTTACGATGTAAAGAAATAAATATCTTCACTGTTATTACTTAAAATTCTATAAATATTACTTATGAAAATAATTTTCTTTTCTGTTTCAGTTAATACCGACTGATTTTTTGCGACGAGATTTTCTCGCCTTTGGCTAATCAGCCGCAAGAAACATCACAAACGTAAATTTTTAAGCGCACATCTACCCTTCAAACATTACAATAAGCTAAGACAAAGGCATAAAATAAAAAATGATCGCTCTTCGCTGCACATAAAATACATCGCGTTTCACGTCAAACACGTTCGCATAATCAATTAAAGCTCAACGAAATAAAAAATATTCGCAAAATGTAGCTACATTGCACTCTATTCCCTTTTTCCTCTCTTTTTCTCTACAACATCAGCAGAGCGTTAACGAGGGTTTTCGTCCGAGAAGGACGAGAGCTTATATAACAATGTTGGAAAAGGAAATACGGCGAGGAGATGTTGATATTTGTCGAGAAACATTCCTAAAAAACAATATTAGACAATTTGCTATTTGGAATTAAAAAAAGTATATTCTTGAAGTGTCTAAAATTCGTCGCACTAGAGAGAATCCAGGGCTGGAGAAGGCTACGCCAACGTGTACGTCCAGACGAGAAATCTGGTCTGATGTTCCCCAAACAAAAATCCGGACACCTTAGCTTCTCAGAGATAACTAGAAGACAGTCACGGCCTTGTTGCAGTCAGCAAGCGAAGAGCGAGCTCGTTAGGTCAACAGTTGCGATTAGCAGTGCCATTATTCACCTGTGTGCTGGCGACGCCAGTTTCCGTTTCGTAATCGGTAGGTCGATGCTTCTCCGTGGAAGAATGCCTCTCTCTCTCCTCCGCGAAGAGATCTGCCACGCAATGCATCTGAGGAAACATTCAAAAATCTCGATCGCTTTACTTTCGTCGAATAGATTTCTACATCGACTGATACAATTTCTCAATGTTATGATTGAGATCATATTTTATCTTTCAATTAAAACTATATTTAAAATTTTAATATCATACACTTAAACTGTAAATTGAAATTATGCAGTGTTTCGGTAATAAATATTTGATGTAAATGTATAATATTTTTTGTATACATAAAATCTCTATAAAATAATCTCTTATTTATTTATTAATAATCTCTTTGAAAACCAAAATTATTAATTAGTTATCGATCTACAATTGAAAAAGCGATGTGTATAGATAATATAATCTTATTCTTCTATATTCTTTAATATAATCTTATTCTAGTAAATAAACAGAATCCCAACTTGAAGTATTGGGAAAAAGAAGAAAATAGAAATGTGTTAGAAAATTAAAATATTTAAAATTTATTTCAAAATTCTATCAACAAAATATAACGGTCCGACTAAAATTTGACAGAAAAAAATTATTTTAGTTTTCATTTAAGAAATATATATTTTTACTAAATATCTAAATATCTTAATATTTTAATATTTTATTTCAATTACTTACATAATTATGTGACAATTAATTCTGTTTAAGAAAAATAATTACTAAAATAGAAAAATAATATAATATAGAAAAATAATTACTTGTTTCAACTTTTTTTATAATTCATTCAATTAATATTTGGATTATCAAAATCTAATTTTGAAAAAAATATGTCAAAATTATGTCTTTCAAAATTATTTCACATCGTTGAGATGGAGTACATTGAGGGTTGAACAATGCGATGCTCACCACAAGTAAAGCTACGATTGTGCCAAGAGTAGATCCGGCGAGAACATCACTCCAATGATGTTTGTAATTGGAAATTCTTGTCATAGCCGTAAACCAGGCCATCAACAGGCAAATAAGTTGAAGCACGTGCTTGAGCAATTTGCTGCCTTTCCACTTTATCCTTAATTGGAGATACATCTAAAAAAATCCCAAGTATTCCATACTTTCTAGTAATCCTTCCTTTTATAAATTTCATTATTGAGTTATTTTTGTAACTTAATTAAATGAAGAACAGTACAAAACATGCAAGATCAATCTTTGCTGGAAAGGAAATTAATCGAAATTTTTAAAAGCTATTTTCGTCATCGATATAAAGGCATAAAAATGATATATATATAAATTTGAAAAAATTTGATTATTGAGTTATCTTTGCAACTTAATTAAATGAAAAACAGTAGAACATACAAGATACAATCTTTGATGGAAAGGAAATTGATCGAAATTTTTAAAATCTATTTTCGTCATCGATATAAAGGCATAAAAATGACGTATGTATAAATTTGGAAAAAAATGTTTAGAAAAGAATATAAATATAGGGGGGAATTTTTTTATTCAAAAATTCTTGAATTCAACAACTAGTATTAAAACCGCAGTGTTGGAATGTATCGATAATAGTATAAAATAAAGTACACGTGTTAACTCAATTTTTCCAATTGTAACTTATAATCAGTCTGTTTTTCATAATCATCGATACCAGCATTATCGTATCGATTCAATTTTATCGTCCACGCGAATCGGATATCTGTAACATTCTCCAGCGTTTCGTATATAAGATTATGCAAATCGAATTTCACGGGCGTGGATTCCGCAATCTCGTCTGCGAAACGATACGCTCGTATCGAGCCTGTTGAATGAATGATTAAGATCCGGCCCGCGTATGCAAATCGATGCGTTGCGACGCAACGCTTGTGTGTAACTTAAAGACTACTTACCGCGAGGTAGATCATAGTGTAGGCCGAGAAGGACGAGTGTCCGGAGGGAAACGATAATCTGAAACGATTCATCGTACGGTGTCAAATAAATCCCACTTATGGATCGAAAAAGAGGGAGGCGGGGAGGGGGAGGAAGGAAGAGGAGAAAGAACAAAAAAGGAGAGATCTCTCTTGCACTTTGCACCCTCCTCTCGCGCGATCGCAATCGTCGCATGATCCTCCCTCCTCCCTCCCCCTATTAATTTTATCGCTATTAAATTCGGGGCGTGCGTAGCGTGCCGATTACGATCGACGAAGAGTCGCGTAGCCGCGAGCGACGAATGCGAAGAAAAAGAAGAGGAGGCAGGGCTCTGCGAATCTCCATCGCACGAGCAAAAAATGCGAGAAGGGCGCAAGGGAGACTCGATACTTAGCCCTCCCCCTTCTCCCTCCCCATTCTCCCTTCCCCCCCAACCGTTCTCCCTGTTAGGAGAGACGCTCTCGTAAAAAAATTCGGAGGCTACGCTACGTTAATTAGGACCTGCAGCTCGGCAATTCGACTGCGCCTGCCGGTTCTCAGTGTTCACTACCGAGAATTATCATGTCTGTGTTTTAATCAACTGGTAACGGCACCGTTCCAATCTAATCTCATTTTTACAGAATTTTTAATTTTCAAGAAACAACATCGAAGATTGGAACATTTCCTTGATATTTTCGCTCGAGGAAAACGAATGAGGAAACCAAGTAGTTACCAGTCGTTAAGACTGAGATTACGCAGAGAGATCTTGCGTGCGTGATAGCTCATATATCTGTCAACGCTAACATAAGTACGAGGACGTAACGACAGGATATATTGGTATAATTAACGATGAAAGTACGACCACCGCGTTCTTTCAAAGGCACATATATCCCCGGCGCTCTTATGTAAGTCTCAAGGACTCTTCTTTACACGGTGACACTGGTAAATGACGGGTCAATGAAGAGACCGTGACGGTCCTCCTCGCCCTTCGTTCATCCATCTCCCTCTCTCTTTTTCTCTTTCCACGCTCGAAGCAGTTCCTTGGACTATTACCACGCGGAGGGGACATGAATGAATTCTCTGTGTAACGTCGTCACGCTTTATCATCTTGATTCCTTAAATCTTCCTATATACATAAAACTGTCCCCGCTAAGACCGCGAATGACTCGCGTGATACGGTCTCGAGCACGTGTATGTACACAGAATGTTGTACACCCAAGGTGCAAACTGATGTACTATTATATTCCTTGTCAAAAAATAAACGTCTTTTTCCCCTGGCAAATTTTATTTAAATGCGTCATTTCCGAGATGTCTTATTTTTCTAATACCTGTAGGACATTTGCTGTTTTCCATCTTAAAAATTTTGTTCTAATCAAGCCTAATATTTTTGCATTTTTATACAGGGTGTATCTGAAATGACGCACTAAACTTTAGGAGCGTATTCTAGAGGTCAAAATAAGATTTTTTTTTCTTATGAACATGGGTCCGCAAATGAACCCCCTTCCGAGCTAAAATTCGAAAATATGAAACTGACTAAACACCCGCAACGCAAATTTATTTATCTCTCAAGAGAAGGTGATAGGTAACGTCAAAACCTTTTTTTTCTGAAATACAGCCAATTTTTAATTT
This sequence comes from Camponotus floridanus, assembly GCF_003227725.1. Taxonomy (NCBI): domain Eukaryota; kingdom Metazoa; phylum Arthropoda; class Insecta; order Hymenoptera; family Formicidae; genus Camponotus; species Camponotus floridanus. The sequence goes on from NW_020229325.1 coordinate 7,093,749, forward strand.
TTTCCCCAAACTTTAGGGGCCTCTAGCTCGGAGGGGGGTTCATTTGCGGACCCATGTTCATAGGAAAAAAAATTATTTTGACCTCTAGAATACGCTTCTAAAGTTTAATGTATCATTTCAGATACATTCTGTAGTGAAACACTTGAAGAAATTTTATTTGAGTTGATATAAAACAATTTTTTTCAAAGCAGCAAAATATGCGCTTTATATCCTATCAATCCAAATTTCTTCAAGTGTTTTATAAAAATGTAAGTATTAAAAAATTAATTAACTAAAAAAATTAATTCAATAAAAAATTAATTATATAACAAAAATAACAACTAAAAAATAAATAAAAAAATTAATTATATAACAAAGACATCAATATTTTTATACAAAGAATCAAGAGATGCACACATCAGGAAATATATTAAAAACTAAGATATCTTGAAAACGATGCATGTACGGAAATTATGCTACAGGAATAAAGCGCTTATTTTTTAGCGAGGAATATAACAGTGCACTTATTTTGTCCCTTACTTATATGAGACACCCTATATACGTAGTGTACATCGAAAGAGTACCGGGGGGCCTTATTATAACACAGAGGCCGTCCCCCTTTCTTTTCATTCGCTTATATGATGATAACGCTCGCTCGAGACCATTTTCTCTCTCTTCGTCTTTCTCAGAGGCGAGAGGAAAAGAAAAGAGGAAGAAAACGACGAAGAGGAAGAATGCATGTGACGTAAACTCGTACGGAGCGCTAATCGTCGACTCTGTTTCGTGGACTCTGGAACTTTAGCGAGGCTCCCGAGTACAAAGGGAGAGCGAGAGAGACTCGAAAATGTTCCCTCTTGATACAGCTTCTGCTTACGCGCGTTCGGTTCATCTCACGGATTAAACCGCCTTCGTACGACATCAATGCACGCTGTACGAGATGAACCTCAACACGCGCGCTTGGGGTTCACGAGATGCAAAGAATTGAAAGAAGTCTAACATATCTGTGTTGAATGATGATTTAAAAGAAACTTATCACATGTATTACGTATCTATTTTAACGATTGATAATGCACAACTTATTGAATGAATGACGTTGTCTCGAACAACGTTCTCGACTTGCCTTCCTCTCTCTGCATCTTCGAAGGGAACCAACCAATGTATCATCCAAAAAATTCTTTCGAAAGATTGACATCCCGTAGGTCGGGAAAGAATGAGGAGACGAATTTTCAGCTTTCCTTCCTACGATTTCCATTCAAGTGAAGTCGAGCGTGCAAAATCAGCCTTGTCAGGTCGTAGATGTTTATTTGCAAGGCGTGTTTTCTCGATTTCTAAAAGATATAGTGACGTACATGTTGGAACGCGTTGGTGAGAGCTCGGAGCTATTTCGAGTATAATAAGCCGCGTATGTAATCCTTCGTACGTCTTAGACGATCCTATCTCCCATGGAGAGCCTTTTAGCTTTGCGTTTCGACTTTGCGGCCGCTCGCGTTTCGCGTTTACCGGTAAATTAAAGGCGAAAATTGTGCAGACACGAACAAAAGAAGAAGCAGCCCGAGACGCATTTCAGAAGCCCCGCTTTCGTTTCCGTTAACGTCGCGATTCTGTAAAGTGCTAAAGTTAGTCACGCCTCGTGAATCGGATGCGCTTCGTCGTCGAAATCGCGTCTTCCGACCCGAGAGAAACATCTTGTACGACATCGAAAATTATATGTGCAGTTGCGTAGCTCGCAAAACACGGGCCAAGTAGTTACAGTAGAAGCTACCAACAGACAGCCGAAATATGCGCCGGAAGCGAAAAAGAAATGATGGGAGAAATGTAAGCCCGGTAGAATACATGTGCGAAAACATGTTTATGGGATCGGTAGAGGTAGGTCTGGCCGTTGTCAAGACGGGATGGAGATTAACGTGCAAGTCTTTGAATCGAACCGATCGTCATTGTTAGCGACAATAAACGGGGTGTGGATAGCAATTCGAGCGTGTAATGGCCTTCCCGTTAGAGAGGACGATGAGAGAGGGCCAAGAGAGAGAGATAGAAAGAGACAGAACGAGAGAGAGAGAGAGAGAGAGAGAGAGAGAGAAAGTAAAAGAACGAAGAACTGCACGATTTGGCGTGAATCTCATTCATGCGTATCGCTAGCAAAGCCCTCCTCTCCCTTCGACCGGAGAGCTGCTCATTGTCATTCGTTACCGTGGCTCTTTTTGTGCAAGCGCGCGCACCCGTATCCGTTAAAACCGGCCCCTGGAATACGGGATAGGTACATACGTTATATCCGGGCGTGCAAAAAATTTCCGTACTAGATTGAGACGAGCTGGCATACACGAAATAATCAATTCGGTAAAAATGGTAACAAAGTTTGAATTTTGCTAGAATTAATTAATGTGTTAACAGGATACCCCGGGCGTGATTTTTCGAAAAGATGACAATTTCAATTTTTTATCTCATAATCAGTCAAGATCGATTCATTTCAATTGATTATTTTGCATTTCTCTCTTTATTTCGTGAAACGAAAAATGATTTTACTTTAATACGGTGCGTTTAATATCTAAGAAGGTCATCCTTTCATTATACAATACACTACAGATATCTATTCATTTGAACAAGTTTTTTTTATATTATTTTTATTTATATTATTTTTATTTATATTATTTTTATATTTTTTTTATACTTTTATATTATCTTTATATTATTTTTATTCATATTATTTAATATCATTTCCAGAGATTTGCATCATTCTCCCGAAGAGTCAAATTTCTAAATAAATTTGTGCTTTCCGGAAATAATCGACTCGCTCACAGGAAAAAAAATCGAGCGTTGCTATAATTAAGAGGGACGCATATAAATAACTTGATAAGCAGTAAGCGGGACAAACGGGCTGATAATAATCCAATGAGCGTTTAATGAAAGTCAAGCGCCGGCGTATCGCATCGATTTAAAGCGACCGTCTCCTCCGCGCTTGTCTCCCTTTTGATTACCACAAATTACCGTTTCGTCTCTCGTGTTCGTAAACTTGTCGCGTGGCCCGCCACGCGCGAGACCGTTAATGAAGCAAAAATAACGAAATATGTGCGTGGAACGACAAATCCCCCTTCCCCCTTCACCGTCCTCTCTCCTCCCCTCCCCGCTTTTTTGCTCAATCGTGCCCCGCAAATTGTTACCGTCACGCGATCTAATTGTAAGCGGCACGTCCGACTCGTGTTGTCGAACATGAACATCCCGTTTCGGAGTATTGCCCTCAAAACATCCGTCGATCGAGACCGAGAATAAAGCCGCCAAGAATCGCGCGATATAACATGATATATATAACTGTGCTGCCTCTCGTATCGCCCAAACTTTACTACTCAAACTTTATCGATTCGCCACGAGTAGTCTCTATTTGCGAATCTGGCTACTATGTAAAAAATTATTTTTCTCCCGAGACAACAAAGGAGTTTCACCTTGGTGCGATTAATATCCCATAAAATGATCTGTCATTGTAAATATCGTAATTACTATTTACACATTTTATATAATTAGTTATGTATCTGTAAAAAATATACTTGAAAAATATACTCTGTCATTGTAAATCGTAATTACTATTCTATAAAATCTATAAAATTGTACTTGACAAATATACTCTGTCATTGTAAATATTGTAATTACTATTTACACATTTATATAATTAATTATGTATCTATGAAAAATATACTTGATTATTTTTCATGTACTTGATAAATCTAATTTTATTTCTTTTAGAGCGTCTGAAAAATAAATTTTCTAATATCATCAAGAAGTAGCGTTCAAGATTTATTAATTGTGTGTGTATAATAAAATATTATTAAATTATTTAATAACACATTTTTTGCAAATTTTTTTATTTGCCATAAATGTATCAATTTTAGAAACTGAAATAAAAAAATTTTTTTAATTTAAAAAATTTTTTTAATTTTAAAAACTGAAATAAAAAATTAATTAATAATTTTTTATGTTTATAACTTTATAAGAATTGTATGATATGGTTCGCGTGATTTTGGATGCATCTCGAGATATTAATACGCACCGTTCCAATCGAGAAGCCAGATATTACTCGTGTTGAAACAGATTAAGATACATTATCATCGTTTAAGCTGATGAGAAAATTTCAAGAGTTTCTTTTCGCATGTCGACAGAAATTCTCACCTAACTTCCTTTAGCAATTTGGCCGAAATCCCGCTTGCGGTGCAATTAAATTGCTCGATGTATCTGTACTGATTTTCAGGCAAGCTGCAGTCAATGTTGGGCATGCAGAGCTTCATGAAGTGCGGTCGCAACCGGCCTATGGTATATTTCGCGATGTCTGTGGTTAAAGCGGTGCAGGCCGCGCCGAAACCAAACACACCAATCTATAAGAAAATTTTATGTATATTTTCTTAATTACAAAGAAATAAAAAAATGAATAAAATTTATATTCACTCTTACAATTAGTTTACTACTGCCTACCTTTACTTTACACTTTTATGCAATTTTTTTAATCAATAAAAGTTGAAAAATTTATTAAAGAATAGCAACTGATACAAGCTCTTCGATTAACTTTTTGACGTTTCATAAAGTAAAATTTTAACATAAACCATTTAGGCCCAGTTCCACAATCCAGTTAATCCGAGTTTAAATAGTGAATCAGGACCAATCAAGACCCAGTTTAACGTATTAAACTCGGATTAACTCAAATTGTGGAACCGGGCCTTAGATGATAAAGATCATTCTAAGTTTGAGTCCTTGAAATAAAAATTAAGTAAGTAAGAAAGAAGGCTATGAGGATCATAAAAACATAATTAGAGCGAAAATCTTTAATATACATTTGTCTGAAATGGTGCACTAATCTTTAGGAGCGTATTCTAGAGGTTAAAATAAGACTTTTTTTTTCCTATGAACATGGGTCCGCAAATGAACCTTCCTTCGAGCTAAAGGCCTCTAAAGTTTGGGGAAAAAATTAAAAATTGACTATATTTCAGAAAAAAAAGGTTTTGACGTTACCTATCACCCTCTCTTGAGAGATAAATAAATTTGCGTTGCGGGTGTTTGGCCAATTTCATACATTTTCGAATTTTAGCTCGGAGAGGGGTTCATTTGCGGATCTATGTTCATAAGAAAAAAAGTCGTATTTTAACCTCTAGAATACGCTCCTAAAGTTTAGTGCATCATTTCAGATACACTCTGTATAATGTCAATTTAATATAAATGTAAATTAAATCGTGCAAACATTTCGGTCTATTTCAGACCTTCCTCAATGACACAAAATGTTAAGAAAATAAACAGCGAATATTGTGACCTATCATACTTAACAAATATAAACACAAAACTAAGGAAAGATTGTCTGTACGTAGATGTTTTAAAAAATAACGTTAAGATTACAACAGTTAAAACGAGATAGATTTCATAAATGATATGCCACAAAATAAACGCTAATAAACGCGCGCTTCATTTATTGTTGCACATTTTATAATTATAAATACTCGCTCAGATGCGACGAGAAATAAAATTTTATCTACTTAGATTAAATAAAGATTCAACGTTTTTAATAAACATTTATAAAATTGATAAAATAAACCTTTCCGTAGGCGTTCCACAACCATGGAGGTATAGTATATCCGAAGAGTACCTTCGCCGTTTGTCCGGAAAAATGTCTGGCGTGCAGGTACTCACCCATAGCCATCTAAAAAGGAAAATTGAAATTTAAGATTCGAAACAACATTTAAGATTTTTAAAGATTAAATAAAATTTATACATTTATTTTAGATTATTTAAATTTATTGCTCGCAATATATCAAAGATTTTCTAACGCAATATTTCCGTAGCAGACGTAATATTAAGGACAAGAAGATTTATTGCACTTGACAATCGTCCCCTTAGTCCTTTTCGGGAAAAAAAACTGACTTTGACTTTCAACCGCACGAAAGAATCGCTGCCTGGATATCTGATATATTTGGGAACGGCGCTTGTACGATACACCTGATACAATCTTTCACCTTCTGAGAATGTCTTACGAGACAGACTATAAAAAAGCCTCTGGCTAATCAAAAAGGCACGGCACTTCTCTCGAAAGAGAAGAAAGAAAAAAAGAGAAAGAGAGAGAAAGAAAAAGAGAAAAGATCCACAACTTTCTCTTTTTTTCTCTGGATTCTACCTGTCATGCTCTCGATCAAAGCGGGTTAACCAGGCCAGATCCTGGATAAAGCTAGGTCCGCCAGGTGATACGCACGGTATATCAAAGTTCACGAGGCATGCGTGAATGAAACATGACGGCGAGTCGCGCTCGCGCGTGATTGTCCTTCTACCTGTTCCTACCTTCTTTCCCCTGATTCCAGCGGGGAAATGTACCGTTGGACACGGGCAATCCGTTTTTCCTGCGAGTGTGCGTAGATAATAAAGCAGGCTCTCTGCGAGGAGCACACGCAGGAGATTTCTGAGGAGAAGATGAAGGGGAGAACCCTTCTCGGATTGCCGCGTGTCCAGGCACTGGAATGTGCTGGTACCTGTAAAACGTATAAAACCACCGCGCCGAGGAATGTCACGGTGGAAGTGTAAAAGATACCGATGAATAAAATCTCGATGTCTCAAGAAGAAGAATGGACGGTAGAAATAAACCGACGTAAAAAGTATCTATTACTTGATCGAAAGTGACAGAAATGATCGATCGTTCCACATGACTATACAGATGCGATCGCAGGACTTTGATCAAAGGTTGCTTCAAGTTTATTCAATTTTAATATTATCCATAATAATTAACACTTGATGTCTTAGTCGAAAAACCTCTCGTACCAATAGTATATAATGGTCAAGATGGTGAAATCTATTAAAAATTAATAAATTCCGAGAGAATGTTTGTAAGATGATGAGAGAAATAAATAAAAGATATAAAGATCATAAAGATATAATGATCAAGATGGTGAAATCTATTAAAAATTAAATTCCGAGAGGATGTTTGTAAGATGATGAGAGAAATAAATAAAAGATATATAAAGATATAAAATAAGATAAATAAAGAGTAGACGTAAAAATAACATAAAATAACAAAATAAAAACACATAAAAAAAAAATAAAAAGTACTGATCAAGAAAAATATCTAATATTCGTCTCTTAATCGAAAAGAAATATTCAATTCTTACAAAAGGAAAAAAGGTGGATTATTTATTATTCATTCTACTGATTATTGTTTCTATTGTTCAATAAATAAAAGTCAAAGGAAGGTAAGTAGGGTCAGGAAAGCTGCTTATTATTTGAAATATAGTATGTTTGTGGACCATAGCCATCCTCTTTCTCTCTCTCTTTCTCTCTAAATCGCGGCCTGGAATTATCTACTTAATGCAGAAGCCGATCGCCGGCGAATAGATAGCTTTGTGCTACGGTGTTATGCAGTTGGATAGCCGGTGCATAATAGCCGGTTACTCTTCGGAGCAGCGATCAATGGCTACGTAAACACGCCGGACCAGTTCCTATTCAATATTGATTCTTCTGATACAAAGTCCGAGTTATTTATCCAAAAAATAGTATAATCGAATTTTAAAATGATGGATTTAAATAGATTCAAAACGTAAAATCGTATATTTTTCAATCAATTTTCTATGAATTTCAAATACCACCATTTTTTTCAAAATAAACGCTCCATTCAATGCTCCTGCTTCGCAGGACGATTCTTGCGAGTGAACAGACTGGACTCTTGCCCCGAAGGAGCTCTTTGAAATTGCGATACAAGTTTCTCAATTCGCAATAGGAAGATAATCGCACGCGCCCCGAAGACGAAGGGGGTTGAGATTTATCTCCGCTTTGTTCACGGTAATTTATCATGTGTACGCGAACGCGCGATTTATCGCGTTAAATTAACAGCACGATTCTCTCCTGCGATGCAATCGCTTTCCATTTCCTCTCCGACGTAAAATAAAAGGCGCGCTCGCTTGACGAAGTACCAAGGATTGTGGAATCCAAAGAGAATCCTCTTTTATCTTCTTTTGATACTATGATAAATAAGCAAGACCTCGCGAGAAAAAGAGAAAAAGTAGTAATGCGGCAGAGTCATTACTTGAATAGACGCTCGGTTTACCGCTGTTTATTTCAGTAATTATGTCCGCTTAATTTACGACAATCACATGGCGCGTTTAATAAAGTACGCATTTTGAGAGAATAAAATGTTAATTAAAGAGAAAGGAAACGTACCGCTTCGTTATACGGCTCATGCGAGACTGATTGGATGTAATTTCACATCAAATTATAAAGAATAACGTTTACTTCAAAATGACAGTTTCAAAAATGCTTCATTCGAGAGATAATAAGGCTCCAACATGGAAAATAATTCTTCCTTTAATTACACTTTAATTTTATATATTTCGTACAAATATTTTATATTTACATAAACTATATATGTTTATGTATAACAATTATTTGGAATTATACTTTCACATTTAGAAAAATTATTTATTTAAAAAGTAAAAAAAAATATAGAAAAAAAATTGATTTTACATAAGTGGCATATTAGCTAACAAAATTTAGGGATTGTAACTTACAATTAGAGATTAAAAATTACAGGAAAAATGAGAATTTAAAATTAGCGATTAATTTCGGATTTCTTATTCAAATTCGTTCATCTCATCTAGTGAATCCCGTTTATCGCATGCTAGATAAAGATTAACACGCATAATTTATTGTTCCGGGAATACATGCGATAAAAGAGAGAAAATTATGGTCCTCTTCCTGTCCCATTATATTATAATAGAATCTCTTTGTATCCTGATCATCTTTTGACGAGACTAATTCGCGCGTTTATTATATCTCTCTCTCTTTTCTCCGTTCCTTTCATTCATCTTTTTTCTCTCTCTTTCTTTCTCTCGCTCACGCATATACGTATGTAATTTCACGTGGTTTGAATTATGCACGATGCTCGAAATTATTCATCCCCGGGGTGACAGCGTTAATTCGAACTTTATGCGACGCGAAGTCGAGATGAGAGCAAAAGAGCAAAACCTGACACCTGACGTTTGAAGAACGGCGAGTATCTCGGGGGCATGACATCGAAATGAGATGCATTTCGACGAAAACGGAGAAAACCAAAAATAACGCGTTTTATGTCCATGTGAATTTAATTGTGGAGATGGATTTCGACCTCTTCGCTTTCGCCTGAGGTGAAATGTTGCATTTGTATTTTACGCGTGACTCGTCGCAACATTTACTAAATTATAAACTACGATGGGATTCTTTGAAGAAAATGTGGCTTATATAAAAGAAAATATTGAAGCAAATATTTCTTATATAAAAAAGTATGCGACTATTTACAAGATTTTATTATGTAACGCAAAAATAAAAATTTACCGCACAAGAAATTGAGAAAAATTATTCTTTTCGCAACATAAATCAGGTATATGACATTATTTAAAAAATTTTTAAAAAAGTTATTATTCACAGATGTTGTTATTTACATTTACATAAATTATTTATATTATTTTCCAGAAACAGACATTTTCTTAATCTTCAAAAATAATTTCAGAAAGCTATTTACACTTGTTTTAAATTTGAAAAATTTTGACGTTAAAAAAAATATTGAAATAATTCAAATGAAAATTCCCTGTAAGTTGCAAAACGTAAATTTAATGTAGATTTAATGCAGATTTATTAATTTAATTTATGAGAAATTTTAGAATTATATAAGAAGATAAAAAAAGAGATTATTCGAAAATAAAAAAAAAAGTAAATTAAAACAAATGCACTGTTCACTTCTATTTTATGTAGTCCCGTAGTAAAAGCGAATATTGGAATGATGAAATACAAGATCCAATATTAGACCAGGAATTCATAGAGCGGTAAGAATTCAATGTATTCGTCGAAGCTAGCTGGCACAGATTGCTAAACATTCGAGTGAGAAAAAATATGTAAAATCTATAAATAGCCGCCAATTGCTCATAGAAACATGCCATTCATTGAAACATCGCCCTCGTAAATGAAGTCACATGTTTCAATGTCATTCTCAGATCAGAAGGATTAATCTCTACAAAGGGCGAGAAATTTGCAAAGAAATTTCTGCTCCTTCAATCATCAACGATCTCTTTGCCAACTATTCCTTTATGCGGTTTTCGATGATAGAAATGAGAGAGACAGTCTTTCCATCTTTCTCTCGCGCTTTCTCCTTCTCTCTCTTGTTCGCTCTCCTCGAGAGCTCGGCAAAAATACTCAGCCGGCGGTACATGTGCACCACTTCCAGATACCGTAAATCGATTCTCACGACCACCGAAAAGGCGACGAGTGCACTCTCACTTCCCGCTTGTCGACTCACACATGTGTAGGCAGCAGTGATCGTTCGCCTATCTTCCGTATTCTTAGACGCCGTCTCTCCGTCATCTTTTCTCTCGGAGAAAGAGCTTCAAAAGTGACACGCGACAGACTCTTCAAATGGCTCGCGATCGCATCTGTTACTGATCATTGTGACATGCAAACTCGAGATATCGCCATCGCAAAATTGCACAAATGTATACGTCGCGGCAGGTTTCAATTTCGAAGCTAGCTATTTCTAACATTTTTATTCTCTCCTCAATTATATATTATATATTATATATTTTATTATATATTATATATTATATATTTAGAACAGGAAATTTGTCTTTAAATTATACGTTAAAATGTTTGAATTTTTATTGGAATAAAATGATTTAAATTCTTTTAATTTAAATAGCATTTTAAACACATAAGCGCGTGATATTTAAGAATTAATATTGAAAAAAAAATAATTTTTTAATATAAATAATATAAATAGTATCATATCAATATAATGATAATATTTATGTGTTTAAAATACTATTTAAAATTGATGTATTGTTTTTGTAAATATAAAATATAAAATAAGATGTGAAAGAGATTGATCCAAATTAATTTTTTGAATAATTGTTTTGAGAGAATAATTTATATCCTAAATACACTATTATCTTAATTCTAATAAGCATTGAAAATGGATTAGCGGAAGAAAGGCAAGAATACATAAATGTTATTTCCAGTATAAATCAAATCAAATATCATAAACATAATTTCTCCTTTCTAAAGTAAGAGTGACTTTTCTATCAAATTAATGCAATTTCATATACAATGACAACATATTCAATGACAAGTTAGACTAAGATAACTTGTTAAACGACTGCTATATCTCAACAGTGACTTTTATCACACGTCATACAGCAAGTCATAATGCACGTTAGAAGTGCTCGCAATGAAAGAGATAAGATCTTCGCTATAACGGTAGATGGTCAGGTGATTTCTCACAACATTTCTCGCGACATATCAGCATAAATCACAATCACAATCAAAGGTTGACTCACCGTGCATATAGGAAGGAAAAGGCCGATGACGTACAGCATCGCGCTCGTAACCGTGGATTCGTGATACGGGTGATAGAGTGATTCATCGTTGCAGAAAAAGCCACGTTTGTAAGGTTTACCAAATAGGTAAAACATCAGCACCGAGAAACCCACTGAAACACAGATGCAGAGAAAATCTCGTTATATCGTCGATCGCTTTATATTATCGTTCAATAATAAATGTGCATATCATCGTCCGATTCGCGCGACCATCGATTAATCGGGATTAAACATCGTCTCGTGAACTCCGTGTTGACATGCAATTTATTGCTCGTCGTACAAGCCATCGCTGTCATACAACGATAATGTTGTGACTATCAATCGAGAAACGGCATGCCTTCGATATTTAGATAATTTTCAATGGATGCGTATAATCTTTCGAGTCATTGACTGCTTCTGATTACATTATACGCTTCTATATACAGATCTATTGATCTTCCTTTCTTCAAGAGAAAGCTTAAAGTGGATTTTATTTAGATAATTATTATTTAGCAACTTTGTTAATTTAAAATATTGTCTACTTTTATAATTATATAAATCTCGAATAATATTTCTATCTGACATAATACTATTTTTAAATTTATAACAAAAAACTTTTTTACATTCTTACTTTTTCCAAATTCTTTTATTACGTTCATTTACGGATTTCTGTTTTAATTTATTGCTTATTATATTTAATTAAAGAAACATCTCATACTATATTTATCTGCATTTTAAATACTTGACTATATTTTAACGTAAAATATTTTAATTTAAAATGTATTATTAATTTGCAACAATTTGTAAGATCATAATATGATAATAATTTAAAAATCTATAAAATTAAAAATATATAATAACATTTAATTTTATACAAGTAGCATGCGCCCCTGCCTAGCAAGCATATAAAATTGCTTGGTTTACTCATAGACTATAATTATTATAACTGCCTCGTTATACAGATATATATATATATATATATATATATATATATATATATATATATAATTTCAGCGATTTATAAAGAAAAGAAAGAGAAAGATGGCACTCTTGTACATATTTTTATAATAATACTTAATGTAAAAACTTGATCAATACTACTGTTATACAGCTAATCACTATGAAGGCTTAAAGCGAAAATTATGCATCGCTTATCATATTATACATATTTTGTATCAATAATTTTTCTTACTTTTAAGACCGCAAAAAATACTTGCATTTATCGTCGACGCATAATTTTAACGGTGCTATTTAACGATCGTCAAAAATCGTTAGAAAATTACCAACAACCTGTCAGCTTGAATTTATTTACCCACGTTATTTTTACTACTACCTGCAAATCACGGGTCCAGACGGTCGTTGAGATAATTGTCACACTGCTTTCAACATGAAGGAAGTAATACACGTATATACGTTGAGCAGCTAAAATATATAATAGTTTCCGCGATCGATTTTATTATTTATGGTAACCTGTCAACGGCGTGTTTTGCAAACCAAATTGCGCCCCCCGAAAAATTCAAACGTGATTATGATATGGGAAAAATGCCGTTGTTAATTTCACATCATATTTTTTTTAAACTTCAAACTTAACTAAATTTAAAATTTCGCGAATGTATCGCTTATATAAGAAACAATAATATACTTAAATTAAAATCTTATTTTTCATACTATAACTACAATTTAAATTAAAATCTTATTTTTCATACTATAACTACAATTTTGCAAAATTGTGTATTTATCTTAGCGATAAGTTTATTGCTGACAATTGCTCGGAAAAAGAACTTTCTTTCTTTTATGTGCTAAAGCTATTACAAATGCATGACATTTATAAATGGCTTTAAGAAATAAAAAAAATACTTGCATATTCTCATCTTATCCATTTGTGTATAATAGCGTTTAATTCAGTTGATGAGAATTTTTTAATACTGATAAAATTTTAATTGATTTTATCATTTTCTAGTTCTTTAAAAAAATTATAAAATTGAATTTTTATAATTTTCTTTATTCGCCTGTGAGTCTCTCGTGTGACATTTGTATTTTTTCAAAAGTATACATATAGGTATCTATAGATATACATTTACCTATAGATTGAATAAAAGAAAAATATATGTATAAATAAATATAATTTCCTAGAAAAAAAAATTTCGAATATGAGAATTTGACATTTATGTATGAATATCGATATTCACTTACGTGACGATTGAAACATATAATTTCTTGTACAAGAATTCCATCAAAAGTTCTTTAAAACTATATTATATACGACAGCTGTATCTTTGTCATATTAAAATTAATTATCAACAAAAATAAATGTCAATAATATATCAACATCATGTAAACAAGCAATAGTAACATATACATCGAGATAACTCCATATCACCATTTAATTAACATTAAAAAGAGAGCAAAACGTACATAATCAAATAAAAGAAAGATTTATTCTATTTTTTACTTTTTTTGCAAATTTACTTCTTGCTCCGCATCACGATTTATTAGTATCTCGTGAATTATTTTTATTTAAGGATGAAATTGCAACTTGTCAAGAAAAAATATTTGGATTTAAATCATACGAAAGGATGGCTTTTAAATGAAAACATATACGCGAATAAAGTGCTCACAATAATTTATAACCGTTATGGAGTTGATAATTACGTGTAAATGTGCAATCTTTACGATTTGTAGCGATTTTACTACCAGAGATAATTACACTTTCACGCCATGTCGCAAAGTATTTATATCTTTCAAGTACTACGCATTTAAAAATTCTACATGGCACGTCCCTAAGGTAATATCCCTCGCGAAATGATGTAAACAGGTATTTTCAGGAAACATTATAATAAACTTTACGATGCGGTTATTAATCGTTCCATCGTTCTCTCTTCTTTTCCTTATTATATATAATCTATCGACTCTTCAACACATGGAATAATTGATATTTTTATTGGAGGTAAACGCAATACCAAATAGGGTTTAGTTATGATAATAACATGTCATTAATCATGACTTCTCTGACAAGAGTCTGAGGGTCAAGTGTGAAACGACGTGTAAAAGAAACTCGATACTTATTTATGACTTGTTGCGCTTTATATGATTGTATTACGTAATAAAGGGAAATGACATTATCATTACGCTGTCAAGCATAACGGCGTTCGTGATATAACAAAATAGGGCCAAGGGCAATTTGGTGAATAAGAATATAAAACAAATATGTGTGATTAAACTCAAGATATTTCGATAATTAAAGGACTCTAAATTTGAGACATATTTTTAAAAAAATGTATAAAGGAAAAAATATATAATATATAAAAATATATGATAACAAATAAATGTGAATTGTAAACACAATTTTTATAGAGAGATCAAGTAATTCGTATGAAACGAAAAAGTGAATGCGAAAGGAGCTAAATATATTTTGCGAACTATCGCATTGCATTTTACAAGATTTTATGAAGTTTAATATTCAGAAATCTGTCTACGTCATTCTTTTTTTCGAAATGATTTCATCACATCATCGCGAAAATATATTCTCTTATTCACGAAGGTGTGCCCAGACGTAATCAAAAGTCGCAAAACATAATCGAAATAAAAATGAAAAATACAAGTTATGAGAATTTTAATGTCAATAAAATTTTCATGAAATATTAAAGCGGTTCTTAAGAAACGCAAAAGAAGATTTCTTGGATTCTGATAAACCTGATTATGAGCATATAAGGTATCAATTAAAATATAAGCAAGTTACATAATAACATTGCATAATTGCTGGTAACATATACATATGCACATTTTTCATGATGACAAATCGTATAAAATGATTGTGCTAATGCTCTAATGCAAAACGTATGATTTAGACATACCTTGACACTCATTCCTAGTACAGGTGTCCGTGTTTAGTCATCATCAAAATGGCACATTATTGCAATGCTGATGACTCAATGCGAAACCGATACTTTGAGAAAAAAATAATCTGTATTATTTTCGATCAAATTCTTTGGTGAGATGAGAAGTATCGTTATCATTTTTTAATTTTTTTCTCAACAGAGAAAATATATAAAAATATTAAAATGTTTTTTTAATGTTGTTCATTTCCGAGATTTTAGTAATTAATGAAAAAGTGTCTAGTAATTTTTCGACAAATTTTTTTTATTATTTATCGATTAACATGATTTCATTATGTGACAGTATATCATCTTTACATGTTTAATACTCTGCTTGATTTGCGGTATCATGTGCATCCTAATTTTTAACAAGAGTTTGAATGCTTTTATATTTATTATTTCACGAGAAATACTTCTCTCGAAATATAAATCTGGTTTTTTCTCCCCCTCCTCCGATATGCAAATATAAAACTGCCCGCGGCTAGAACGCTGTAATAGAGGTCTAAAAATCGTTATATCCTTGGAAGAAATATTTTAGCAATATTGGAATTGAAATCTTTTACTCTCAGAAATACATTTCTTTCTTATTGTTGAATATTTTCGATAAAAATTGTCGTAAATTTATGCAGACTAAAAAAGTTTATATAATATTTCAAATTTAAGCTAAAATACATGCAAAAGTAAATCAGCTTATTTCAATGCTTCTCAAAAAAATGAGCTTGCTATACATTAATAAAATTTATAATAAATAAATTACTTCTATTTTAATAGATTCTATTTTAGTAAATTAATAATCTATATTAATAAATTAATTACTTTTTATATATCAACAAAAATATTTTTAGGAAAAGTTGCAAAAGTTTCACAAACACAGATACAATTAATTTATAAAGATAATAGAGCGTAAAAATATATATAACGTGCCAAAAAGTAAAGGAAGAGAGAGAAAGAGTAATTAGAAAGTTATAATGCAATTTGAAGTTAAAAATATTTTAAAACTAATGTTTACCTGCTTTTAATTTGTGTTGGTTTTATTAATGGGGTATGTACTCGTAATAATACGAAGTATTAAAAAAAACGTGTTTTTGCTTAAAACTATTCGGCCTCGAAAAAAATTTTTATCGTAAAATAAAATATTTATGATAAAAACACTGCAATGCAATATACGATAATGCGTCATCGCATATTATCGTTTCGTGTTTTTGCGAAAATATTTGGTCTTTCGTAAAGAGTAATTTTAAAATATTTATGATAAAAACACACACTGTAACACAACGTACGATAATGCGTCATCGCATATACCGATTTGTTGGATGCAACGTGTCCTTCATTATTTTTATGCTGATTTCTATAATAAGCATAACAAATTATACAAGCATTTCTTAATTTTATTCAAATTGCTTTTAAATATCATTGCAAAATCAATTTTGTCCGATTAAACAAGAATATGAAAAAGTTTGTTTATAAAATAAATTTTATATATTCGATATATTATTAATGAAAAAAATTAAACACAAATAAATAATTGAATTTTTTATTTTACGTCACGTATAAATAAGGAAAATATAATAAAATTGTAAAAATATAATAAATTTTGCTTATGTTTATTTGTGTTTATTTTCAACAACGAGCTATATTTATAATAATAAATTTAAAAAATTAACTGTTAATTTTTTATATAAAAAATTAATTGATTGTTTGAAGCAATATTCAATTATCCCTAATAAAAAATTTTTGTTTTTGTTAATTATTTTTATATATATTTATTATTATTTAATTATCACTATTTATAATTATCTTTATTTTTTTTAAATCACTGTGCCTATATTTTTAAGTAATGTCTTATTGTATGGCGTTCGTATCTCTAACCGGTATTGATGTATTCTTAACAAGAATGTCTCACATGTATTAATTTACGACGTCAAATAATGAACTTCTCATTTTTATGGTTTATCGTGGCAAGCTTAATAAAAACTATCATCATTGTTATTCGTCTCTACCATTATATAAATTACCAAAAATAATAACGACGAGACATAATCGTTAAGGAAAGATCAACAATCAAGAAAGATGCTTCATCGTTTAATTTGAGAGACTTATTTCAATATAACACGCGTTATATATCACGCGGACAATCGCCTGCATAAATCTGCCCACGAATTGTGATTCGTGTATAAGAAGAGAGGTGCTGTGAAATACAAACACCATAAATCTTTGACCGATCGACGCGAGAAAAGAGAGAGAAGGGGAGACAGTGCACGCATTCGAGATTATGCCAAAAAGATTATTAATTCCTTGCGCGAGCGCACGGCCAGTAGATAATTGAAACGATATACTCTATCGAAGAAGTGATGATGGGAGGGGAAGATCTAATTTAATAGACTTATGTATATTCATCAGGACCGAACAAGGCTTATAATCGGCATTTATCTCCTGTGAATGGGCTTGATGCGCACTTGTGGAACGAACTAGTCCCGCAAGTTTGCAGGCTTTTCTACAGCCTCTTCTTTTCGGGACCGTCTTAACAAGGTTTGAAAGGGCCCGATTACCAGACTGACAATGAGAGCCAGAGGAAACGTAGGAAAAAATGGCCGCGTTTCGCACTCGGTCTAACGAAATTATCGCCAAATTTATTCTAAGCAAGCTTGACCGTTATTGTATGTGTATTTGTGTTGTCTATCTAAAAAGAATTTATTAATATCATTACAGGCTGCCTATAACCAAGGTCTCGTCTCATCGCGAATAAATCACGGCTATCGGTCGAGCTAAATCGCTTAGCCCATGTTTATTTTTATCTGTACATAAGAGCGTGAGACCTGCGGTTTTCGTGACCGCTCTCGTGATTTCTCCTCGCAAAAACGCGTCACGCGAGAGTGGCTTAGTTAAACTATCTAATTTGTCTTATGTAATCTCGTTTAAATGACATTGTACAACAATTAACAATTCAATTGCCACTTCCTCCTGAAATCCTCAACTTCCTTGATGATACATTTGTGTAACATACATCCTTTCTGTTTTCATATATTATTCATATATTATTTCATTTCATATATTTAAGTAGAATAAATATAAAAAGAGAAAAGTTTTTCATAATAATGCATAAAAATGATATTCATTTTGATGTTTGAGTATTATTTCTTTTTTTTTTCAAAATATATAATAAATTACAGTATTGCAAGTATATGGTGAAACTGGCACGGCAATCTACGAATTTTAAAAAAAGACTAAGGCCGGAATTCATAGTCCGATCTTCTATTTAAGATTATCTTAAATCTGATCTTAGGTCGTCTTAAGATTCTATTCAGCCAATAAAATAGCCGTAAAACATTTTCAATCCTTACTTAAGATAATCTTAAATATAAGAACCGACTATGAATACCAGCCTAAGAGTTCCGATAGCACTTTTCATAGTTCTACAGTTCCTGATAAAAATTAAAAGAATTTCGCATTCCTTATGTTAAAAAATCGAATTCGAAAAAATGTGTCCAACTTCGCGAATCTAGTACAACATCCTTCCTTTTAAAATATCAAACGCATTGAATATCATTATTTTTAGCAAGTTTCTGATGGTTCTGTTCAAGTTCAGCGTATATATGCAATTTTCGATATTTGAAAAAAAATAATTTTTAAACAATTTTTGAAATATCGAAATATCTAAAATTGCATATATACGCTGAACTTGAACAAAACTATAGAGAACTGTAATTAAAAAATAATTTTCATAACGTTTTAGTACTTTAGAGGGAGAGTGTCGCGCGTGCTGGGTAATTATAAAAAAAATTTAAAAGATAAACGGTCGAAACTCTGCGTAAAAATGTATCTAAAGGAGAAGAAGTTTTATAAAACTATTAAGAATTATATCGTTAGAATTGCGGAAAATTATTCGCACGATACATTTTCACTAAGTGTCGAGGACATTAAAAATTGATTAAAAATTATTATTTTTCGAATATTGATCTGAAATTGCACATGTTTTTTAAACTTGAATAGAACTATGGGGAACTCTTGCTAAAAATAATAATATTCAATGTATTTTGGTACTTTAGAGGGAAAGGTGTCGTGCTAGATTCGCGAAGTTAGCATCTTTTTTCGATTTAATATAAGAAATGCGGAAGTCTTTTTAATTTTTATCAGGAACTGTAGAACTATAAAAAATTCTATCAGAATTCTTAGTACTTTTTTTAAATTCGTAAACTGTCGTGTCAGTTTCACAGATACCAGTATCCACATAGCATGCATATCCAAAAGATGTCCAGAAAGTGTCCAGAAGGTATCCAGAGACCCAACATATCTTTGGGCGATTAGACATCTTCAGGATGTTTTGTTAATGTCTTTTGGACATAGGGTGCTATATGGGTATATGCATCTATTATAATAAATGTCAAAATTCTAAAAAGACTTTTAAGAAAATACAGGGTATATTTGAAATGATGCACTAAACTTTAGGAGCGTATTCTAGAGGTCAAAATAAGACTTTTTTTCCTATGAACATGGATCCGCAAATGAACCCCCATCCGAACTAGAGGCTCCTACCTAAAGTTTGGAAAAAATTAAAAATTGTATTTCAGAAAAAAAGATTTTGAGATTATCTATCACTCTCTCTTGAGAGATAAATAAATTTGCGTTGCGAATGTTTGGTCAATTTCAGACATTTTCGAAAGCTCGGAGAGGATCCATGTTCATAAGAAAAAAAAGTCTTATTGTGACTCTAGAATACGCTCCTAAAGTTTAGTGCATCATTTCAGATACACCCTGTATAAGATTAGTCTCAAGAAAAAAATAAATCTAGTTATAGAATATTTATCATTTCAAATAAAAAAAAAAGACTTTCATCGATTTCTTTCACTTTCTCTCTCAATTTTAAATAAATATAAATAATATTTCTTTCACTTTCTCTCTCAATTTTGAATAATACACTTAAAGATTTATTTATTAAATCATTATGTTTTTGCATCATCATGAACACATAACATCTCCATATTTCTGATAATTATGTGTTCATGACGCAAAAAGATAATCGTTTAATAAATAAGTGGATCTTGTATGAGACAACAAGTATTGCGTCCGCATTAAAAGAAATAGCACAAATTATACATGCTTGTTTCTGACGCGAAAATTATGTAAGCGGAAATGTAAAAAAAATATTTCCTTCTGATTACATTTCGTTATGAAACAACCTGTGGTTTCGCATAATTTCCTTATAAATGACGTTCATCAACTCATTTTAACAAAATGTTATCGCTCGCATAAAAATCAGATGTAGATAAAAACAAGCGATTATCAAAGAATCATTAAAATTATAATGAGAATAGAAATATTTCAATAATGATAAAATCACTTCTGACTCATATTTCTTTATCTGCTAAAAAAATTTATGTTTTTACATTAATTACTAAAATTGATCGAAGAAGAATTGATTAAAGATGAAATAATTTGTTTATTTTAATTAATTAATTCAGTCATTAATTGATTAATTTTATCAATATATATTACTGAAGAAATTTATGTTATTTCTCTTTTTCTAACCCCTCCGTCCTCTCACTCTCCCTATTATTTATTTTTAAATATTATTTTGCAAGAATTTTTAAATAATAATATTCTTCGCATGGCAATATTTCTAATTCTTTTAAACAGCTGTATGTTTTTATATCTTCTCATATTTAAATAAATTAAATATTTAACTACAACTATAATATTCCCCATAAATGAATTTTCGTTCTTTTACAATATTTTTCTCACTATAGATAAACTATTGATCAGGATGACAATTCAAACAGGAAATTCTATGATAAAATATATTTTAACAAAAAAAAAGTATTCTTTTCACTCGAGATAAGGGCGCCGTATCATCTGTCCGCATAAATGACTTTTCGTTCTCCATAAATGACTTTTCGTTCTTTTACAATATTTTTCTCACTATAGATAAACTATTGATCAGGATGACAATTCAAACAGGAAATTCTACGATAAAATATATTTTAACAAAAAAAAATATTCTTTCCACTCGAGATAAGGGCGCCGTATCGTCTGCCTCGTGGAAACTGTGTCACCATGGTACCGTGAAATGAAATCGATCGAGCTGATTCCATTGCAGTTTGTGTTTACAGTACGCAATATATATTAGCAAAATGCATTACATTTCCGCGAAATATTGCGCTCTAAATCATACTCTCGTCTGCCTGCTATTGTGATGTAAATTGATAAGACTAACAGAAAAGTGGAGTATTCCCCTAACGGAATACGAGATCGCGTTTATTTGAATTTAGATCGCATTCGCTCGAATGCTTATTAGTCTTCGAAATGATTCCTTTTCGTTATCTATGTACTTACTGTTCTCACTTATTTATGTTATCACTAATCCACGTATGACATAGAGGAATGTATAATTTATCACATCGTAAGAAGAGCAAATATATTGCATGCTATGCATGTCTTGCATTTTATTTCAATAAACAATTCAGTAATTTAATTATGTTGAATAAAACGAGAATATTAGAATGGGAAAAATAACACATTTTTGCAAATGTCAAATTTATAATTAATAATAGTCTAGGGGGAAGAAGAAAGAGAGAGAGAGAGAGAGAGAGAGAGAGAGAGAGAGAGATATCTTGAAAATTCAAAAACTTGAATATTATCTTTATTATTATCCACACAAAATGTCTTTATTTACATTTAAATGTTTTTATTTACATTTAAAACCTCTTGACTCTTTTTTTATTTGTCACTTATAAATTATTCAAAATTTCCAACATACATTTACAAACATACAAAATTTACACATAGAGAAAAATGTATACTGTGTTTAAGTAAATATTATTTATTTTAAATATATCATAAGTTTGTATATCCGCAAATATATCATAAGTTCATCACAAGCATTAAATTTAATTGAATATTTTTTGATATTACTGATAAGTGTTTTCTGAATTTTAGTCATATTTTAGTCAAGCATATTAAATTTAAACAAAAATTTGGTTTGCTTATTACATAGAATTGGCGTAAAATAAGTTTGATATTTCTTTAATACAAACTTTACAATATTCTTGAAGAGAAAATAAATTCTTCTTCTGAGTACACGATAATGAGATTTTTCAACATTTGTAATGAATATATTTTAAGACTATTATCAAGAATATATTTTTTGTTGAAGAAAACTATTACTTAAAAAAAGAAAAATAAACTGAGTCGCTTTTCTTGGCAGTAAAATGATATTTTTCTCTGTGCATAAACGTAATGTTGATTACGTAATTTCTTAAAACTTGCATATAAATTTGGAATAATCGATGGAGCGATTTTACGAAAATTTGAATTAATTACTTTTTAAACATTCAAATATTTAAAAGAGAAACTTTATGAAGAATCTGTATTTTCCCATTGCAACATATAGACAAGACAATACATGTGTATATATTGTGTACAGGTGTAATTATTGTAGACAAAGTGTAAATTCCAGAAAAATTTACTAGTATTTAAAAAATTTCCTATTTCAAAATCTCGGAACAATGTCAGGCAGGTAAAGATTAATTGATCCATTAAGAATCCTGGCAGCGTAAATTAAGGAAGAGACTCCATTAAAGCCTAAGTGCTACGCTACATTCCGAAATATCTGAGGGTTAAAATCCCGCGTACTTTCGAAACGACGCATCGCGCGGCTGTCTCCATCCAACTTTTTTCTCTCTCTCTCTCTCTCTCTCTCTCTCTTTCTCGTCTTTTTCTCTCCTCGCAAGTGTCTCGTAAACATCCATAGAGGAGGCGATTGGCAGAAATTACGTATCGCGAGAGAGCAGTGCTCTCGCGCGTACGAAAATGCACCTGCCAATTTAGAGGTTAATCTCCGCTCCCCCTCTCGCTCTCGGTTAAATATCAAACGAGCCGCGCGCGCGACGGTGTCGTCTTGACTGTCAATCTGACAGCCGCCCGAGGCTCGACCCGTAATGTAATTCATCGCCCGGGACGTGGGTTTAAACGACGGTCCCACAGTTCGCGCGCCGCGCATTTAAACTCTCGTGATTTTACTCACCGATAAACAAGCAGAGGAAGTCCACGATGAGCTTTCGCAGAATCAACTTAGATGATCGATCCATGCTGTCGCGAGCGCGCGCTTGTCGCAACTTTCGCTCGCGATGAATTAGACGCTGCGACGTTCAGGTGTCTCCGCGGACAGGTTGCAGTAATCGCTGTAATCGGTAATGCGACGATAAGACTGCGAGCCTCGCGGTCAAGTGCATAAGGGAGCAGGGACAACGTGACGCGGGACTCGAGCGATTCGCGTCATTGACGTTTCACGAGTATTTTACGCGCGTGACGTGGAGCGCGACACTCAACACCCGACGTCTCAGAATGGACTGACTGAGGCGCGCCGCTCATCGGTCGCTCGTCGAGCTCCCCCCCCACCCTTCCTACCTTCCTCCCCACCACCGCCATTCTCGCGCTTTCTCTCTAGGCGCGAATCCGCGACCACCCCGATCGGGATTCAGTCAATGACTGATTCTGCGACTGCGCGCGACAGGAGACGCGCGTTATGCACGTGCTCCGATTACTGCGCGCGCTTGCGAATGACGGCACGTGACCCACGAAAATGGAGCAACCCCATCGGCGAGACGATCATTGAGAAACGATAGTCGAAATAAACATCTTACATGAATATTCGACAAGATCATTTTGATTCGGCAAGATCATTTTAGTTCGACAAGATCATTTTGATTCGACAAAATCATTTTAATTCGATCATTTTGATTGCGCTTTTTTACAATTTTATCGCGAAGAAATAATTATATTATCGCTTAGAAATAATTATAAATAGTTTCGATTTTGGGGAAATAGAATTAGGAAAGAACAAAATATAATATTAACTTAATAGAAATATGTATATAAAATACTAGAGAGAATAAATCCTTTTTATAATCTTGCTTTTACATTGCTATTCAATCTTGTGTTTATTGCGTTAATTTATCCTCATCTTTTAAATTATTTTAAAAAATTCAACCAAAAATATAATATACATTTTCGCTCCGCAGTTATTGTTTTTATGAAATATATATATTTTGTCCGACAATATAGAAAATTTGAATGATTGATAAATTTAACAAATTGAATTACATTTTATTTGCGAAAAATCAATTATTTTCCTATAATCATTTTATTATTTATTATTTATATAATTCATGTTTTCCTCTAAAATTTATTTCGTAAACGATAATAATAATTATGATTAGATACAAACTCACTCCTTTAAACGAAACAAATCATGTTCGTATTGCGTCAGGAATGACGACAAAATCGTGAATAATACGTGACTCTATGCACATCACATTCGATTACGATTTATAAAGAGAAATTGTGCCTTGAATAGTAGCCTTCATCTCCACGTCTGTTACATAATAAAGCTCGCATTCGTATTTAATAGAATGTAACCATTTATTGTATTATTTAATTTCTTAGTTATGTCAAATTATTGACAAGTGAAATAAAGATTACCTTACTAAATTCACTAATTTTTCTAATTTAAAAATATACATATATATAGAGAGAGAAAAAAGGCATTTATTTATTCATTTAATAAATATTTAATTAAATATTTATTCTTATATATAAATATTCCTATATGTAAATTTTACTCTCTTCTCTCTCTTTCTTTCTCTCTCTCAATAAAAAATACACAATAAGAAAACAATAAAAAAATGTTTGCCATTCCCAATTATATGCAGAAAATGATTAGTATATATATATATTGTTTAATTCTTGTTTTTTAATAAAGATGCTAATAAATAATTGTCTTGATATAGAAGATATCTTTTTCAAAGTAGAGTAAAATTAAAATGTAGAAATAAAGGCTTATTAAATATTTTCGATGCAAATACAGTAGTTTTACTGTTTTATGTTATCTGTTATTTGTATCCTTATGGACGTTTGCGAGAAACATTAAATCGCATTAAATCTTTAGCAATCATTTCATTCATATAAAACATAAGAATAAATTCTGAGAAATTAAAAAATGATAATCCAAACTAAAGCTATAAATATACAATCATACTGTAACTTAATTATCTAATTGTAAGTAAAAGATATATAAAAGATTTCTTCTTAATAGATTAAGAATGGCAAGTTTATCAAAATAATTCAATTCATCATTTTTATTTTCTTTGCAGCCATATTAGATTATGATACATCAAAAGCGAAAAATTATACATTTAATTCAAATATAATTTTATCTAAAGATAAATGAAAAGATATATAACAATATAAATAATAAATGTCTAATTCACGAAAGAACATGTTTATATAATAAATACTTAATATTAACAAATTAACATATAATATTTTATCACTCTATCTTTTTATCGTGATACAGCGTTTAAAAGCAAGAAGTGTTTCGAAACAAGCAAAATTCGAAATTTCGGTAATAAAGTCTTCAGAAACTACTATGTGATCTTTTTTTTTATCATAAATTAAGAAACATCATCAAAATTAAAATAATATCAATATTAAAAAATATAAAAATTAATTAATGTTTCTTAACAATTTATGTGCATGATAGAAAAGTTTTAAAAAATTTCAATTGTGTTCACGAAAACAAGTAAAAATAAGCAAATTTAAGATTAATTGTAATATTAATAATTTTATTATACAAAAGCAGAATTGTCTATTTCATTATAAAGAAATTCTCCCTTTCTATATGTATATACATAAATTTAAAAATTATTTACTTTTACTGTAGAAATACAATCTGATTAAAATTGTGATTTCGTTCAATATATAAATTATGTGCAAAATTATGTCACATTTATATTGTAGCAAATATAAGTAATATGATTTATGTACATAATATGATTTCAATAATTAAATGATTAAGTTATTAACGAATATATGTATGGATTGAAGGATTGAGAAATTTCCAATGAAGCTACTGAATTAGATTCAAAGTACCTATCTCTTACTTAAGATACAAGTCATGCGTCTGGCACAGAAAACTAGAATAGTGTGAAATAGTGTCACGTTTACGATAGAATGATAGCGGATGGGCCTACAATTCCAAAGTGACATCGGAATGGCGATAATATCGCTCTTCACACCGGTTTCACATCAAGAGTGAAGCCAAACAAAAGTTCTTATCGCGCTGTTTCAACTCCACCAGCAGTACCACCCGCGGTGCATTCCGTATACGTTCGTGTTACGGAGGCGTTCACGCGTGAATGTAACGTCGCCTCAAGTAACATATGCATATTTAACAGCACCTGCTTATCTTCCCGCACGCGCACTGACGCGTAAGCAAATGAGAAAGAAACTTTTAAAAATAATTACTTACACATTTTAATCGGGAATCATTCAACCGACATATTTTCATGTTTACAATTTTATAATTTTTCGCTTCTGACATCATAATTCGCGATATGTCTCCAAGAATGATGGAACGATAGAAATTTGAAAAATGTTTCGATTATTCGCTTGATAGTGAGATATAATAATTAAAGGCGCGGTAGAAAATATATGAGAAGAGCGTTAAAGAGACAAAAAAAGAATTTTAATTCATGAATCTGTAATATTTACACAGGATCGGCGTATAACGTGACACCGTATTGTATTTTACCACAAGGCGATTACATAATTACACAAATGTACAATGTAGCATATAGCACGAAGTTGTGATAGTCTTCGTATATGTTTGCCTATTATTCTGTAAAACGCTTCTCGGCGATTATTATTGCTAGTTAATGATATAATATAGCGGCACCAGAAATGTCGAATTATATATTATATAATACATACATAGCAGAAGAGAGAAAGAGAGAGAGATAGAACTACCATTCGATCGAAATTTCCAATAAATCTGTGGAATGAATTTTCCGTTCGGAAAATTATTCCTTAGGACTAAAAATTATCTTCCTTGGAAAAAGTCCCATCTTTTTTTAAAAAAAACTACGTATGCTTCGGTTGTATTTTATATAGGAATTGATTTTTCACGAAATACTTTGAAACTTTTCGATTGTATCGACATATTTGTATATTATCGACATATTTGTAATAAAAAAATTGATGAAAAATAAAATTAACATACGCGCAATTGAAATAATTAAATTTTAAAATAAACTCTTAAATGTTTCGGCTTAGGTTTACCTGATGTAATGTCGAGCGTGTGTAATCTCAATATTTTTTTCCATTTTAGAGCGAGATCTTCATTATTTGTTTTTAATTAAAATAAAAACTAAAAATCTAAATGTAAGACTAATTCGAGCAAAAATATCATTTTTTTATAAAAAAATACGAATACTATATTTTGAATATAATAATAAATAATATTTAAATAATTTAAAGCACAAATTATCAATAATTATAAATCATTTTATAAATCTACGTTTTTAAATCAAATTTATATATATTTTATACATGTAAAAAAAACTAAAGTTAAAGGAAAGAACAGTAATATTAATATCCAAAGTGAACAATCTAATTTTCAACTGCGATTTTCAAAATAAAAACTTAATGGAATTTTTTAGTGTTTTAGTTATTGGCTGCAATATACGATTTATATTAATTTCTAATATATCAAATTTGAATTGTTCCCTCTACTTTCGTATTCACACTGATTCACTTCTTCCCTTTAAAGTTTAAGCCTAAAAACTCAACTAAAAGCATTATATAATTAAATTTTTAATGAAATTTTTAAATTAATTTTTCTCGTTGTCTACGAAATGTTAAGTATTTTTCCTAAGATACATATTTTCCATAACAGTATTATTAGCTCACTTTTTATATACCATAAAAAAATAATGTTCAAAATTCATTAGATTTTATAGATAAAGCATGATTTATTCCGTTTGTTCTCTCAATTTTTTTGTTTGTTTTCTTATTCAAATACACGTCATGTAATAGACAATTTACAATTTTTTAATAAAAACAATAAATAAAAATTATTTACTACTAGCAGAAACTATGTTGAAAGAGATCCAACAGATACAGTGAATACATTAATAAAGATAATTGTACAATTAAATAACATAAATTCCAAAATATGGAAAAATTTCGCTTTAGAAAGAGAAAAAAGTTACAGTTTAGTAGTTTTCATATTCGACAAAGACGTTTAAGTACATCTAACACTGCGTTTATATCTGTAGATATCTGTACAAATCTATGATTAGATACCGTATTCATCCTTCAATCTCTGTCAACTGCTTTATCATGTATATTATCATTATATTACGTGTATGTCAATAACAAAACTATCATATCATACAAAGAGATAAAGCTATCTCGCAGCTCCTCCTCTGTCATCTGGCGCACATATTATGTATATTTATGCGTATTTACAATATATATATATCCATTATTACATAATAATAAAACCATTTCTCGGTTTTTCGATGTAACATTAACGTGTTCTATTTTCATTAAAGGTCTAACTTGGTAATGTAATTTGTCCTATCTTTGTATATTTACGCATAAAGCTTGCCATCTTGCTCTCTAATTCCGCAAATATTAGTGGATTATATGCTCTACGGACAAGTAATAGCGGCAATGGCGCAACCGCGAGTGGAATGAAACAAGTCAATAAATTAATAACATAACTAGAATGAATAATCGTGTTGTTTACATAACTCGTAATTAATATTATCTTACACAACATAATTACACTACTGTGATAGCGAATGTAATTATTCATATTTTCTATTATAATGTCTCAAATATGTCATTTAATGCAGTGTGAGACGCGATAATCTCTAAATATATTTTTTACATTTTAACAGATATATAACATGATTATTAGACTACTTCATTAATAGCTATTGAAAAGTAAGAATCTAAACTAACAAGATGACGATTCGTTGTAATCGTAACATGAGAAAAAAATCCATTTTTATAAAGTTATATAAGTAATAAATCCTGAAAGTTGCATACTTATGTAAAAAAGTATCGCGTACTTTTCTCTCTCTCTTTTAATAGCATGGAAATTTGAATTTTTCTTCTTGAATTTTATATGTAAATATATTGGAAAGTTTTCTGTATATATATCATTGATTCATGAATATTGCACTGCACGCAATCTAATATTGCCACGCAAAATAAAATCTAAATACTAAATGTAACTTCTAGATGAATGTTACATATAAATTTAGATGTCTTTCATTAAATCTTATCATTTAAGAAATTATACTTATTTATGTGTGAAGTTTATACAACATTGGTGACGATTCAAATTTTTCAAAATAAATCTATGCAACTGGTCAGAAACATGGGATAATAGAAAACATTTTAAAAAATCGATAAAATTATACCGAGAAACATTAGTGAAAAATGTAAACTTTAACATCGACTGTTATCCGTGTAATTTATAAAAATGCATATAATGCGAGCTATGTATATTTACATAGTCACATCGGTAATTAAAATATGTCCATTACATACAGATCTGTATCTGAGTACAGTTTAATCCTGAAGCGGAAATTGCATGGCACATTAATTGAGATTATTTCATCGATGCAGGTCATAAAGCTTTCGCGTTAAACTTTACTTTCTCAATTATTCTCGCATACTTAAACTCGCATTAACCTTTTATCACAATGTACGTACACATATTATTATGCATTGGTATTTCTCAGGATATACCAAAAGAGATTACCAAAATTCTTTCAACATTCTTTATCTTACGTCAAAATCACGTTAAAAAGATAATTAATTGTATCTTTAAACTGTTCTTTGGTCACCTGCGAAACTAACTTTGGTTAATCCACACTTGCTTAGTTTTATCACAAAAACTATAATTACCCTCTCTTCCTCTATCTTTTATTCAAAATAGCAGATAGGCAAGAATTGTCTATCTTTTAATGAGAAGAAATAAAAAAAGAAGGCTATTCTGTTATCATAGTCATAGGAACCATTCTATAGTCTTCTTATAAAAAGGCGGGGAAAGAGAGGGGCAAAAGCCCTAATTTCATCGATATATATCGCAACGCGCGCAAGAATATATGTGTAAAATGTTGCTATAAATTTACAAAATTCTGCAAAGATCTTACATGAGTTCCATCTCTAATAGTCATCTGCGTGACTCGTATAACGTGAAAGTACTATCCACAAAGCCAGCTGCCATGGTCACGCGATACTGATGAAAGCTCAAACAACTTACAGGACTGAGACGTGTACCCATGAATCCTTCATGGAATTTTATCGTGTTAAGATGCTGACCCGATATATTATAGACACTGATGCAATGATTCGTGGTGCCGCTAAAACAAAAACATGTATTTTGTTTCATATAAGAGAATCAAAATTATCACAAGAAAAATTATATATAATAAGAAGTCCAGAATGATCATTATAACATTGTATATAAATATAACAATGTTTGTTTTTTGCTTACCATGCAAAAACATCAGCTATTTCGTGGACTGTTAATGCCGCAATGCCGGGCGCTATCTGAATCGTGTTTACAGAAGAATTTTTTCTAAGGTCAAAGATTTTGATGTCGCCTGAAGATGAGCCGGTAAACAATTGTGGCGCGGATCCTTCGGATTGCCTCAAGAATGTGCCCAACATCCAAGCCGTGTGTTCTCTCCAAACCATAACTTTCGCTTCCGCGGGAGGTAATCTCCGATCCAAGAGTCGCACCGATCCATCACCGCAGCCTAGCGCCATTATTGCACCTATAAGAATTTAAAAATCGACATGACGTTTATTATTTTATATATAATAAAGAGAAATAGTGTACGAATATATGTGATATAAGATGAAATATAAAATATAATAATGTAGGAGAGATAAAATGTGACTCGTTTAAACAACCTGTGCCGTCAACATCCATACAGGTGGTGCAACAATCGGCACCTGTTGGGATATCTTGCTTCTTCAATTCGGTCTCCGCGTCCCAGAGTCTTACAATACGAACATCGCCCGTTACTGCTAGAGTGAGAGACTTTTGCTCCCACTTCGTAACTAGTTGTGCCATTGCTGCAAACATGCATTATTAATCATTATATATGCGCTAATATATGTCAATATATGCGCAAGAGATAAATTTTATTCAGCTTTAGTGTTTCCAATACATACCATTGGAGGTCTTGGTTGCGGGTTGTACATCCGCCAGAGCCTGCCAAGCTGTAAGTAAAATCGGATCGCGGCTTATTGTGCCGTTATAATTCTTCCAAATTCGCACAGAACCGTCATCGGAACCCGCCATTAGCAGACTTAAATCGTGAGAGTTGATAAACTCGAGTGCAGTGATACGGGATTTCGTTTTGCTGTCGCGACTTGCGCAGAAAGTCAACTTTACACCGTTCTGATAATCCCATACCCTACAAAAATTTTTTATACATTGTTGTTATACATGCTCTATTATTGTAATATTTTTCAGAAATCGAACATCTTTACAATATGAGGAAAGTTCAAATACCCAAAGTAATCTTTCAATGCTACAGCCAAATGCGGCTCGAATGGATGAAAACCTAGGACCTGAGGTGACTGGGAACATCTCGCGTGATACACCTGCGATTCTATCTTGCTTTGCGGCGCGCGTACTTGTTCCTCTTTCGCGTCTTGCCTCTGCTTTGCATTACGTATAAACCTGCGACAATTGAGTACAACATTTAAATGAGCTTAATACTTTAAAGAAATTTTTCTTCCAACTTGATAATTAATATTTGTAGAATTTTTAATATTTCTTACCGCCATTCCCGTTCAAGATATGGTCTGCTCTCCACATCTTCCATTTCATCTTCTAAACTGACGGGCTGAGCAAACTGAGCACAACTCCATTCGACAAACTGAGAAGTAGTCAATGGGGTCTTGGCTCCAGGTATCTCGTCCGCCTCTTCAGATATCTATATAAATATATATAAGGATTATATATTACAAAATAATAATGCATTGTAAAAGATAAAATTATTTTGCAATTGTATTATAATAGCAGTACCTTTAGTTATAATTACTAATACATATTAAGAATATAAAAATTTATTGAAAAAAAGAGTAGTAACTATAATTACATGCACATAAATGCACAATATTATTTGTAGCATTATTTCTTATTTTCTTATAATTTTTCTTCACATTTATTATTTTAAAAAGGTGTAATTTATTGCACTTTTATATGGATTTTATATGGATTTTATTGCTTTTTTATATGGATAATTTTATATGTATATATTTACAATTTTTTAAGAGACAAACGTAAAAAAAAGAAATAATTCTTACTGTATTAGGAACAGGTTTTCTCGTACGACTACTGTGTGGTAGAACTCTCGAAGAACGTAGCAAATCTGGTCCAGAGTTGACAGTCGGTGGTGACTCCCCTTTGCTATTATAATCAAAATGTAAAAAAAACGTTAGAGACAAAATAAATATTATATCTTATTTGAAGTAATTCTTGATTGACCTTAAATAACCGGTTCTATTTGACGGAGATGGTGGAAGAGATAACGACGAGGAGATTTTTGTTTCGACTACCTCTTTAGGAGCAGAAGATGCCTTCACCTGAAATTTAATATTTAAGATAAAATACATAAAGTTAAAGACTCCAAAATAATAATAAATATTTATTATTAATATTTAAGATTTGTCATATAAAAGTAATAATGAAGTAATAAAAGTAATAATGTATAAAGGCTTTTAAACCCCGATGTAGATATTAAGACGTTTAATTACAAAGGTGCAAGAAAGACAAAAGCACAAATCCATTCTTAAAAAAATATAAAAAAAGTGGTTATATATTGAAATTAAAAGATAACAAAACAATCTCGCAAAGCACGATGACAAACGTTTCGGTCTATTCCAGACCCTTCTCAATGACATTAAGCTTGCGCTTTGCGAAATTGTTTTGTTATCTTTTAATTTCAATGTATAACATCATGACTTTTTTATATTATTTGTGCTTCTGTCATTCTTGCACCTTTGTAATTAAACGTCTTAATATCTACGTCGGGGTTCAAAAGCCTTTATTTATTATTACTTTTATATGATTTATATGATTCTCACGATCCTTTGTATTGAAATAATTTTTATTTTTGTGGTTTAAGATTTGTAACAAAAATTACTCTCTCAAAATATACACTGTACAACTCTACAATCAAGTTTTGTGCGATATATTAGAGAGACGTTTATACCTTATTACGAATATGATTGGTAATTTTTTGAGACATAGCTCCAACTGCTGGATGAGGATCGTTGTCGAGATTGCACAGTCCATGCCATAATTTCATATACACACTACCATAAGAGAGACTCGGTAAATTTCCAAGAGAACTATGACCTGCAATAAATAGTTTCATAAAATTTACAAAAATGTTGTTGCTATTATAAAAATATATTTTAATTCAGAAAAAAAAAGAAATGTTGCTATTATACAAAGCACGTGCGATAAGCATTACAAAATTTATCAAAATTGTATTGTAAAGCATTACAAAATTTGTCAAAATTGTATGGAGGTGCAAAATATGCACAAATTATAAAAATAAAGGATTAATTATGTACAAATACATGCAATGAAAATTTCTAATTTATTATTACCAAGTGACTCGCAAGGTTTCCTCACGAACTCCCAATTATTACCTGGCACACGAAAGAATCAATACAAATAACTATTTGATCCAATGTTCAATCAGCATCAATTGACACTTTTGATTGACTTTTCTCATAATACTAATAACCCGATGACTTACCTAAACTGCTAATGGATGACGAAGATGATACCCTTTTGATGCGATCTTGCGTTCCAAAGCCATCGGTCATATCTATTGCATATGTATTATTAGGCGATAACATCTTTAATCTATCGCGTGAACTGATGCGCCTCATACCACTGAACGGAGACAGAGTTTCTACGACGAGGTCCTTCCGACTATTCTCCTCGGCTATAGCTAAGGTCACGAAAGAGTTTTCAAAATGCAGCACCATCCATTGAAGAGCCACTACTAATTCCTATAATTTAGATGGTTTACAATGAGAATCCAGCGTCATCCGATACTTAATTGATTTTAAATCACGATTTGTTGACTTACTTTTCTAACTAGTGGACACATATCGTGAGAGACTGTATTAATAAGCATCATGGCAATAATTTGATCGATATTGTTTGCATGCTCGCTCCTAGTCGTAACGCTGTTTATGAATGTACCCAATGCATACACGCTAGCTGCTCGAACCTATATAAAATATCAAAAAATTTTTCTAAAAATACAGTTGCTACAAATTTAATAAAAATTGTCTTAACTATTAATTTAATACATATATATACAGGCTGTCCGGAAAATCGCCTGCAGTACTTCGAGAAGTGATTCAAGACCTAAAAAGAAGAAAAAAAAGCTATATAAACATAAGTCCGAAAATAAGTCATTTCCGAATTATAGTCACTTTTATGTTAAGAAAATCGTAATTTATAGTTTATGCTTGGCATCTCTCTTTTTTAATTTCTTTAATTTTAAATTTAAATTTAAAAATTAAAAATTAAAATTTTTAAATTTAAAATTCAAATTTAAATTTAAATTTTTAAATTTGAATTTTAAATTTAAATTTTAAATTTAAATTTTAAGATTAAAAATTTTAATTTTAATTTTAAATTTAAATTTAAAATTTAAATTTGAAATTTAAAAAGTTAAATTTAAAATTCAAATTTCAATTTGAAATTTAAAAAGTTAAATTTATTTAAAATTATTTGAAATTTAAAAAGTTAAATTTATTTAAAATTATTTGAAATTTAAAAAGTTAAATTTATTTAAAATTATTTATTTAAAATTCAAATTTAAATTTAAATTTAAATTTAAAATTCAAATTTAAATATTTAAATTTAAATTTAAAATTCAAATTTAAATTTAAAATTCAAATTTTTTAAATTTAAAATTCAAATTTAAATTTTTAAATTTAACATTCAAATTTGAATTTAAAATTTAAATTTAAAGTTCAAATTTAAACTTTAAATTCAAATTTGAATTTTAAATTCAAATTTGAATTTGAATTTTAAATTTAAAATTTAAATTTAAATTTTTAAATTTAAAAATTTAAATTTGAATTTTAAATTTAAATTTGAATTTTAAATTTAAATTTGAATTTTAAATTTGAATTTAAAATAAAAAAAAATTAAAAAAGAGGGATGCCAAGCATAAACTATAAATTACGATTTTCGTAACATAAAAGTGACTATAATTCGGAAATGACTTATTTTCTGACTTATGTTTATATAGCTTTTTTTTCTTCTTTTTCTTGAATCACTTCTCGAAATACTGTAGGCGATTTTCCGGATACCCTATATATGTATGTACACACATATGTATAATATATACATACATACATATACATACATACATACATACATACATACATACATACATACATACATATACATACATACATATATACATACATACATACATATATATATATATACATATATATATATATATATATATATCTGTGCGTGTGTGTGTGTGTGTGTAATGATTAATGATTTCAATAGTTTAATTCAAGTCTATGCTAGATTAGAATATAATAAATTATAATAATATAATATAAAACAATTGTTATTGTTATTCATATAATTGATAATGATTAAAATAGTTACCTCTGGAACGGGATCTTTTAATAACGTAAATAATTTTTCATGAGCAATGTCTCTAACGCCGCACCATCTCGCCTTGTCAAAATTATGCCAAAGTCTAGCCAGACACAAGCAAAGCCATTGTCGTAGCAAAGAATTTGTGTCTCCCAATTGCTCCAAGCATATCGAAACGAGATTACCTTGATTTGCGGCCACTTGACCCGGTCGGTAATCATTTACAATACTAGCTAGTACAAACGCGGCTAACGTTCTGTGTTCACTCTGAAATCACCATCAAACGTACTTTCATTACGACAAAGTTTAATCACCTGGGCAAACTTGACACAATTAAAATTAGATATAACAAACTACCGGAATAGAAGTATCCTGAAGAACAGACAAGAAATATTTATGGCCACCGTCACGCACAAGATCTGCTTGACACGTCTGCAATTAAATCATATGGACTTAGAATATATTTGTAAATCATGTAAAACATGTTATATACATGAGATTGAAGGCTTATCTAAGCATAGAAGACTCACGTTATCCACCGCTAAAATTTTTGCCCATATAAAGACGAGCAAGGGACGAAGCTCTCTGGCATTGCTTTGCAATAATTTTAACACATATGGAAAAATGCCGACACTAAGTGCTAAATTCACAGCCCACGGACCGAGATCAAGAAAACGTCCTAAGAGCTCCAACGCTCTCAATCTATGAACTTGACTCAATAATACTTGAAGAACGATTGGAAGCTGTTCAGGTGGACTGCGATTTTTTGATCCCAAGTTGAGCCATACTTGAAAAGCTGTAAGTTGATCTTCGAAGAATGACGAATGCACATATCGATCTTCGTTTTCTAGAACTGTTGGCAATTGTGCCAAGCACAGATCGAGTGCCATATCCCAAGCTTGCCACATCCGATGCTAAAAAAATAAAAATATCAATCTTTTTATTTTAAATTTAGGAATAAGCAAACCATTTATTCAAAATTTAGACACATTGTACATTATAATAAAAAATTTCTTTTATATAGAATATGGATTACTGATTAATTTACCTGAAAAGTTGGTGGTAATTTTGGGGAAGAAACTGGCGTGCAATCGTAAGAACGAAGTATTCTCTCTGCCAGTAAAAAATTTCTGAAGAGACTAGCAACTAATAGGTCTTGTCTGAATAATCTTTGGAACAAATCTGGAAAACGATAATACTCTTACAATTATTCTATCTTTATTTTAAATCAACAAATATATATATATATATATATATATATATATATATATATATAAACTTTTTTACCTCTTGGTAGAGTATTCCATGCTATTGTGTCAGTAATAGCTGTAAATATCCAATTAAGCTCGCCTAACATTGTTCTTCTGTCAGTCAACTGTCCAGGAATTCTAAAATATATACAAAGATATTTATATAACTTATTGATACATATTTTATATAACTTATTGAAAGATAAATATTTAATAATATGATTCTTACTTGTCAATCAGATCAAGCGATATATTGGGAACTAATTTGGATGTAGGTTGCATCGCAAACCTGAAAAAAAAAGATATATCTGTATATATCTATATGTATATCACATAGAATACATACAAATTCCCTTTTTTGGCTTATATCCCAAATATTTACCAGCGTATTGCAATTTTTATGGGAGTAGTAAGGCATGATGTAAATATATCTGCAGGTAGATTTGGATTCATAGGTAAAATCTGATTAGCTGCGCATGCTGCTAATTGAATACAATTCTTATAGCACGGTGCTGCGGGACATGCCACTCCGGTTACGCGATTTTGCTGTTTTTCCATCTGCAGAGAACAATCGGTAAAATTGCATTAATGTTGATTAGATTTAAAAAATTATAGTTGATTAGATTAAAAATTTTTAAATAAAACTATTTTTTACCTCATATTCCTTCTCATGTTGGTCAGCAAATTGTTGAAAAGATTCTACAATGATACCTGCATTAGAACAATCATATACATAAATACTAGGTGCACCCATCCAAGTCTGTAAGTCATATACCGACAATGGAATGTACTGTGTATATGTCTGTAAAAGTATATTATCATCAATATAAATATTATATTAGATACAATAAACATATGATTCTTCTATCTTTTAATTATAATTGATCTCTATACTAACTCTATTAAATACCCATATTTCACCATTAGTGGTAGGTTTGGGTACACCATGACCATTGTAATGAAACAAGACTCTCTCTTCTTTAGCATTTCGCCTTAAAGATGTACATAATTTTTTAACTTCCTCGACAGTTGGATCTAAACTTTGCTTGTAGCGAGCTCTTGGTTGCCATCGTTCATATTGCTTTTGCAGATTCGAACCTATAGTTTCAAGAGCTTTTTGTGGACTCACAGATAAAGGATCTGAAAAGACATTTATTTTAAAAATCCTGTATTTGTACTTGACTTCATTTGATAAATTTACTATAAATTTGTCTTCAAAGCATAAAAAGTATGATTATTTTGAAAGACTGTCTTAAACTATATAATTTTAGATTAAAGATTGTTCATGTATCGATATATAGTTATGCTTTTATACAAAGCAAAGATATTTCTATTTTTAATTTTGGAGTTTATTGTATGACAAATGACACAAAATAATAGCATATGTAAAGCGCATTTTGCAATATTCTAGTACAAATTAAAATATCAAATTCAAAATTCTTTTAATTTATTTGATGAATATCTGTCATTACACAACAATATGCTGTCACCTCTTTTTGCCAAATTATTTTACATTCTATCTCTTTTGAAAAAATTCCTTAATGTGACAAAGTATTTATATTAGATCACACAATTATTTCAGTCTCCTAAATTCAAAATCAAATTCGTAAATCCCAAAAAAAAATTCCCCACTTGTGGAAATATCACTATATATCTAAATTAAACACAATTGAATCATTAGATTTGTTTTTTATTCTTGAACCAACTGCATTCTTCTCTTTTTTTCCAACTATTAAATCTAGAGCTCATTTTTAATATACATGAATGCAAAAAGGAATAAAAAACAAACCTACAATAGAGTTGAACAGTGTAATACACATGTCTAATCTAACCTCAAAGTTGGAATTACATAACTATTAGTAACGAAAGAGAGAAAAGATTGGCTAACCAAACGCGCGGGATTAATTTAATCACCTATCCAACATTCGAGACGAGCGCAGGGCTGTGTCTTGACGATGTCCGGAGGATCTACGCCAACGTTGAGGCACAGCACCAAAGCGACGCTCACAGTCTTCATCTAAAAAAATAAAAAAAAACACAGGATCAGACAGATTCGATAGCGCGAATCATCGAGAAGCGACGCTCTTGCTAGATCATCGCGTTAGATCGCGATGTCCGTGCAAATAACACGTACCCGCTCTTTCATCCGCCAAGTCTGACTGATACAATTGACGCTCTCGATGGTGGTATTGTGACGAGGCTTACAGAACGCCAACTGCATTTGCCAGTCCTCCTCGTCGCCGGCTCGTCTGAGCGCGTTGTTGAGCATCGTCGAGGTCGTCGAGGTCGTCGAGGTCGTCGAGGTCGACGACGTCGACGACGACGACGACGGGGCTTCGTGACAGGACTTCATTCTGGCGTAACTCACGGACATCGCAGCGCGTCGCGTTATCGCATCCGTCACGTGCGAGGGAGACGGTGTCTTCGTTTTGTTTTTTCTGACGCGTCGACGATGTCGCACAGGCCTCAAGATCGCACTCGCGCCCGCGTCGACAAATGTCACTCACCACGCGAATACGATGTAAAAACACCCCGATGGGGCGCGACTCGCCGAATTTACCGCACAAATCGCCATGTTAACGTCGCGATTGGAATGTCGCCATAAACTCTATTTCCCATCGAATGTGAGATGTGACACGTGA
Source organism: Camponotus floridanus (assembly GCF_003227725.1). NCBI lineage: Eukaryota > Metazoa > Arthropoda > Insecta > Hymenoptera > Formicidae > Camponotus > Camponotus floridanus. The sequence goes on from NW_020229325.1 coordinate 7,133,349, forward strand.
CGCGTGAAGCCCGCCGAAATACTTATGGCGGATTCGCATTGCGAATCCGGTGCACGATAACCAATGGGAAGATTTCTTTTCTCACATACCGATAGGTTATTGAAAACAGAGTGTTTATATTTTTATATGTCTATGGTTAAGATTTCAAATTAATGCGGACCATTTGAAATCTTCTCTTTGAAAAATAAATTTAGTGCGTGATAGAAATTTTGCAAATTAATATAAAATAAATTTTTATTCTCTTGTGCAACATTGAAATTTTTCAGAAATAGTAATTAATCCAATGGAATCCATTTTTTGTATCAAAAAATTAGAAATTTATATTTTTTATATTTTAAATTGTATTATAGAATTTTTAAATAAATAATCAATAGACTTAATATATGACAAAAAATATATTAATATGTAATCATATAAATAGTATCACTTTTATATTTAAAAAATCACTTTTTTAAATTCCCAAAAATTATTACAGTCGAATATTTATAATATCGAAAGATTATCGCGACTAAAAATATACATTATTTTTGTTATAAAGTTTTCTATTTTTCTATTCTAATATACATGCTTAGAATGAAAATGTTGTATATTTAATAAGAAAAATATAGTAAAACGATAATGAAAGAGAAGAAATTTAAAATAATCAAAAAATAATTTACAAATAAAAAAATATCCTTTTTTATCATATCGAATTATGTCGTTAATGAGAATATGTAAACGAGAAATTATGTAGAAATTATTTTCTTGTAAAAGATAACGCAATAAATTATTTTTTGTATACGCCATCACTTTTTGTTAATCGATAAAGATGGATGTAATTATTTCGACAAATTTATTTTGACATAAAATTTATTTTGTAAGAAAAAATCTGGATGTCTTTTTAACATAGTAAAACAATAATTTCTCAAATTAAATTTTTCAGAAAATATAGGGAGGAAAAAAATGTGTGAAAATATCTAAAGATAATTATACTTGGTGTAATAAATGTATGCATAACATATTGTATATTTATATTATAAATCAGATTCATTTGTAACAAGATAAGCTGTACAACAAAGAAAAATGAAATTTCCGCAATGTGTAAATATGATTATATTTAACTTGTAATTTAAAAGAATGACCATAAGCTAGATAATATAATAATAATGCATACACACACACACACTCATGCATGCATATTAAAAATCAATTATCAATATGATCGTGTCATCAATATCATCAATATGAAAATTTAATGCGTCCCCTCGGGGGGAGCATTCGCAACTTATCTATTAATTTACATTAACTTATATTATTATTAATTCCTTAAATCTAATCGTATCTCTACTTAATATCCTATTTAACTCATACACACACGCCAATTTTTCCTACTCTCCTACTCTCTTTCAACTTATTAATTCTGCTTTCGACTTACAGTAATATTTCTTCATCCTCTCTCTTTCTCTCCCTCTCTCTCCTCCCCCCCCCTCTCTATCCTTCTCACTCTCTTAATTTGTAGTTGATATATTAATTGTTTAAAAAATTGCTTTAAAAAATAAGTCAAAAAACGCTAATGTAAAATAATTGTAGCCTAAAGAAATATTATTTTATTGCTTAAATATTAATTTTTTATATATAAAAAGTATAACATTAGAAATTTGCATCAAATTAAGTACACTGAAAATATTATGTACGTTATATAATATAATATAATTCTTTTGTTATATTGTTTCAATACTAAAATTCAATACTAAAAATATTAAAATTCAATACTAAGTTTCAATACTAAAAATATTATGTAATATAATTCTTTTGTTATGTGTTGTTGTTTGTTTCAATACTAAAATGATTATATTTAATAAAGTTCAATATATATGATTATTCGATGTATATATACATTATGTATTAATTATGTACGAATTTTATCAAACAAACAATAACAAATTAATGATCTTACACTGCTTATAATATAAAACAATTTTAATATGTTAGAATCTATATCACTTTTTTATATCATCAAATATTATATAAACAAATAATTTTGGAGAAAATTTTCTTATTACTTTTATATTTACTATTAATATTACTTTTATATTTACTATTAATATTACTTAAAATGTTTAAGATTTTGCAACACTGTTAGTGATTGTTGATTGAAGTACAGGATGCATATCGCTTCTGCATTGAACATTTAACCAAAATCCACCTTCCGGCTTTAGCATTACACCTTTTTTGCTGAATTTTAATGGTATTGTTGTTTTTGCACAAGGTTTTAGCTCACATCGTGCTAATAGATGAAAAAGTAAGACTTTTACCTCTAGCATAGCAAATCTATTCGCTATACACATTCTCGGCCCTAATCCAAACGGCATATAGCATGGAGAGTTGTGATACATCTTATTGTCTAAAAATCTTTCAGGACGAAACTTTTCTGGATCATCATAATACTTTGCATCATGATGGATCGCATAAGCCGGAATCCAAACAGTCATACCTTTCTTCATAGTGAAAGGCTTCTCGTCTGGTAACGCGGGTGGTAATTCATAAGTCTCATCACATACTCTTTCTAAGATAATGGCTGGATATAATCTAAGAGTTTCCTTTATTATTGCATCTAAGTATTGAAACTGATTAATAATTTCAAAAGTCACTTGTCCATTCGATTCTTCTAATATTTGATCAATTTCCTGCCGCAATTTCACTTGAACGTCTGGATTAGTTGCAATTTCGTGAGCAACGAAAGATATTGTGGTTGAAGTAGTTTCAAAGCTAGCGAAGGAAAAAATAAATGCTTGCGCAGCCATGTCATCGATGTCAAGCTCTTTACGTTCTCTTTTACCTCTGATATCCATCATCAATTGGATCATATCCGGACGAATAATGTTTTCAGCATCACGTGTAGCGATAGTAGTTCTTATAATATCTTTAAAGAAATTCGATATGTGACTGCTTATAATTTTTACATTAAAAATTCGACCGAACGTTCGAAAAGTCAAAAGAAAAATAATTTTCATAATGGGGAAGTTGGTCGCTTCTTTCCCGTAAACATAAAACTTGTTCGTTGGATCCTTCATAGAATTGATCTTGATTCCAAAAGCACACGTAGCGATGACATCGTTCGTATATTTAGTGAAGACGTCTTTCATATTCATGTCGCTTTTTTCTCCTGGTATCGATGTGGAAAGAAAATTAGCAAAATCCACAGCGCATTCCGACATCAAGGTAAACATCATTTTCATCTTGCTAGATGTAAAAGAGGGACTTAATAGAGTTCGCACATCCCGCCACTTTTGTCCATGAAGAAAAAGCAGATTGTTCGCAAACAAGGGTTCGTTCAAAACACTCAAACTGCGACGATTATGAAATGCTTCGAAATTCTTCACAAGAATAGATTTAATTATTTCTGGATCGCGAAGTAGAAAAATCGGATTTGTCATGGCATAGAATCCAAAGTATTTTGCGTCCGGATTGAAATTATATATCTTGCAAATAAAATCAGCCATTGATATTCGGCGAAATATAACCGATGTCATGTTGCCCAGTATTGGAACAGATGGTACGTGAATCACATCGTGTCTTTTGAAGAAATTGTAATTTCTAAACAGATAATGAATGCCAAGTGCACTAATCACGATTGATAACAATATCGACCAATATTCCATTGTTATTTCAAATTGTCGTTGCAATTTGTTTGCAAAATACCTGCTGAAATTTGATTTAACACACTAGCGAGATTGTTACTACGAATCGCTGCGGATAACTGTTAATGACAGTTTCATACCACCTAATATATTCGCGAATATTTCTGATGCAAAAGTTTTTTTGAGATATATTCTCGACTGTTTTTAATATTTATTTGACCTTTCGTTTATTTTATACTGTGCGCGCGTTGTGCAACGTTTGCATTCTGATTATTTTATGCAATTCGTTTAAGCATTGAAAAAGATCCGTATTGGATTGAAACATACGTTTTGTCGATATATTTTTTATATTTGAACTATTTCTTCGATGGATAATGTTCTTTTCTTGCCATCAAATTTATTAAAGAATATACAAATTTTCTGTCCTAGATTTATGTTCTGATTTTAATTATGTATTAACAACCTATGCCACGGTCCTATGTATTAACAACCTATGCCACGGTGTCTTTTTCTTTTATCAATTTTGATTGTTATCTTACGCCTCGTTATTCCTCTTTTGTATTTAACATTTAAACTAAATAAATTTTTAATATAAAATTGTAACAAATTAAACAATTATTAATTATTAATATTTATTCAAACAAAAGTTTTTACAGCTTATAACACAAATTAATAAAAAAAAAATAGAACAAAAACAATTTTTTACAAATGTTTACAATATATGAAATAACCTATAACAGAGCACATAAGTTATATTACACTATGATTGCAATTGTATTATAAATATGTTATAATTATCATTAGCAATATAACATAATAATTTGATAAAAGATTTTTAATTTTTTTAAAAATATTTTTTAAGAATTAATAATGCCACTAATCAAGTAGTTTCAAAAACAGGATTCATATCGCTTCTACGCTGAACATTCAACCAAAATCTATTTTCCGGCGTCATTCTACTAGTTTTACTGAATTTTATTGGAAACATAGTTTTCGCACAAGGTTTTAGCTCACATCGTGCTAATAGATGAAAAAGTAAAACTTTTACCTCTAGCATAGCAAATCTATTGGCTATACACATTCTCGGCCCTAATCCAAATGGCATATAGTATGGAGAGTTGTGATACATCTTATTGTCTAAAAATCTTTCAGGACGAAATTTTTCTGGATGATCATAGTATTTTGCATCACGATGAATCGCGTAAACCGGAATCCAAAAAGTCATACCCTTCTTCATAATGAAGGGCTCCTCGCCTGGTAACGCAGGTGGTAATTCATAAGTCTTATCACATACTCTTTCTAAGATAATGACTGGATATAATCTAAGAGTTTCCTTTATTATTGCATCTAAGTATTGAAACTAATTAATAATTTCAAAAGTCACTTGTCCATTCGATTCTTCTAATATTTGATCAATTTCCTGCCGCAATTTCACTTGAACGTCTGGATTAGTTGCAATTTCGTGAGCAATGAAAGATATTGTGGTTGAAGTAGTTTCAAGGTTAGCGAAGGAAAAAGTAAATGCTTGCGCAGCCATGTCATCGATGTCAAGCTCTTTACGTTCTCTTTTACCTCTGCTATCCATCATCAATTGGATCATATCCGAACGAATAGTGTTTTCAGCATCACGTGTAGCGATAGTAGTTCTTATAATATCTTTAAAGAAATTCGATACGTGACTGCTTATAATTTTTACATTGAAAATTCGACCGAACGTTCGAAAAGTCATAAGAAAAATAATTTTCATAGTGGAGGGGTTGATGGCTCCTTTACCACAAACAAAAAATTTGTTCGTTGGATCCTTCATAGAATCAATTTTGACTCCAAAAGCACACGTAGCAATGACATCGTTCGTATATTTAACGAAGACGTCTTTCATATTCATGTCGCTTTTTTCTCCTGGTATCGATGTGGAAAAAAAATTAGCAAAATCCACAGCGCATTCTGACATCAAGGTAAACATCATTTTCATCTTGCTAGATGTAAAAGAGGAAGTTAATAGTGTTCGCACATCCCGCCACTTTTGTCCATGAAGAAAAAACATATTGTTTGCAAACAAGGGTTCGTTCAAATCACTCAAACTGCGACGATTAGGAAATGCTTCGAAATTCTTCACAAGAATAGATTTAATTATTTCTGGATCGCGAAGTAGAACAATCGGATTTGTCGTGGCATAGAATCCAAAGTATTTTGCATCCGGATTGAAATGATATATCTTGCAAATAAAATCAGCCATTGATATTCGGCGAAATATAACTGACGTCATACTGCCCAGTATTGGAAAAGACGGTATGTGAATGACATTGTGTCTTTTAAACAAATTGTAATTTTTAAACAGATAATGAATACCTATTGCACCAATCACGATTGATAACAGTATCAACCAATATTCCATTGTTATTGCAAATTGTCGTTGCAATTTGTTTGCAAAATGCCTGACGAAACTTGATTTAACACACTAGCGATGTTGTTACTAATCACTGCGGATAATTGCTGCGGTATGACAGTTTCATACCGCCTAATATATATTCGTGGATCTTTCTGATGCAAAAGACATTTTTCAACTGACATTATTTAAGATTATTGGTTGATGAAAATTACTAAAGAATTAAATTACTAAAGAATTAAATCATTATTAAATCATTAATAAATCATTATTAAATCATTATTAAATCATTATTAAATCATTAATAAAACATTATTAAATCATTATGAATCATGATTCATTGCAAAATACTAATGATTTAATTCTTTAGTAATTTTTATCAACCAATAATCTTAAATAATGTCAGTTTTTTATCTACTGGTGATATTAATATAATATTTACATGATAATTAATATATGAGTACCACAAGATATAATTAAATATTGTTATATTTTTGATGTCAAAATTGTACAATTTATTTATCTTTGTAAAATAAGATTTTTATTTACACACACATACAAATAATTATTTTCAATATAAAAATTATAATATGTTTTGCAATGGAATTAAATTTTTGTTGATGCTATTATATTATGGAATTAATTCTAAAGCGTAGAAAACTCTCTATATGTTACAAATATGAGAGATTTATTTAGAACAATCGAGAAAAAAAGAAATAGAAATGACAACAGGAGTAAAAAATACTCGTATATAAAAATCTTTTGTTTTATACAAATTATTTTACTTAAGATTACTTTATGTGTGTGCGTGAGTGTTTCCTTCGTATGTATATATTTATCAAAAGAAAATGTATCAACATTACTAATTATTAACAGATATTTATTAAATATTAACAGATATTTTCCATATTTTCCTTGAATATATAAAAATAAGAAATATTACACAATTTAATTATGTGCAATCTAAATACATATATCTTGTAAAATAGCGCTATATAAAGACATTTCATTATTTTAGTTAACTTTAATTTTTTATCTGCATTTTTCTGTTAAATTCACTTCTTATCAATTCTTATCGTCTGTTTGTTGATATTATTATGATATGCTAATATTAATCAATATTGAAATAACATATTGTGAATAATGATTGTACAGTTTTGCATTAGTTATTATTATGTTATTCTAATAAAATTTTGTCACAAAATGTTACATCAAAGCATAAACACGTCAACTATTATTTGAATAAGGAATGTATGTGTGTGTGTGTGTGTGTATGTGTGTGTGTGAACAAGATTATGTAATTATGTAATATGTATATTTTTCTATAAAATAAATGCTATTACTATAAGTAAACAAATTTTTAATAATAAATTTCTTAACAGATTTTGAATTGCATATTTTAACAAATAATACTTCAATTGCGTAATATATATGCAAGTCGAATATATTACTCTCAACTGTGTTCGCATATAGATATATAAAATTCCTCATTGTTGGTACACAAGATATAATACAATATAATATGTATCGAATGATATGTGCACATGCAATTGACATTTAACATTTAAACTAAATAAATTTTTAATATAAAATTCCAACAAATTAAACAATTATTCATTATTAATATTTATCCTAACAGATGTTTTTGCAGGTGTTTATAACACGAATTAACGAAAAAAAAACAAAACAAGAACAATTTTTTACAAATGCTAACAATATATGAAATAACCTGTAATGGCGCACAAAAGTTATATTACACTACGATGGCAATTGTATTATAAATATGTTATGATTATCATTAGTAGTATAATATAATGATTTAGTAAAATATTTGTAATTTTTTAAAAATATTTTCTAAGAATTAATAATGCCTCTAATCAAGTAGATTCAAAGACAGGATTCATGTCGCTTCTACGCTGAACATTCAACCAAAATCCATTTTCCGGCATCATTGTACTATTCTTGCTGAATTTTATTGGCAACATAGTTTTCGCACAAGGTTTCAGCTCACATCGTGCTAATAGATGAAAAAGTAAGACTTTCACCTCTAGCATAGCAAATCTATTCGCTATACACATTCTCGGTCCTAATCCAAATGGCATATAGTATGGAGAGTTGTGATACATCTTATTGTCTAAAAATCTTTCAGGACGAAACTTTTCGGGATCATCATAATACTTTGCATCATGATGGATCGCATAAACCGGAATCCAAACAGTCATACCCTTCTCCATAATAAAAGGTTTCTCGCCCGGTAATGCGGGTGGCAATTCATAAGACTTGTCGCATAATCTATCTAAAAGGCCGACCGGTGGATATAATCTGAGGGTCTCATTTATCACTAGGTCTAAATATTCAAACCGGTTAATAATTTCATAAGTTATTTCTCCGTTTGATTCTTCCAGTATTTTGTCGATTTCTTGCCGCAACTTGTTCTGAACGTCTGGGTTAACCGCAAGTTCGTGAGCTGCGAAGCACATTGCAGTTGAAGTAGTATCGAAACCACCGAAGAAAAAAACAAACGCTTGCGCAGTCATGTCATCGATATCAAGCTCTCTCCGACCTTCTTTACCTCTAATATCCATCATCAATTGTATCATATCCGGACGAATAATGTTCTCGGCATCACGCGTAGCGATAGTAGTTCTTATAATATCTTTGAAGAAATCCGACACGTGATTACTTATAAGTTTTACATTAAAAATTCGCCCGAGCGTTGGGAAACTTATGAGAAAAAGAGATTTGAGACCAAAGATGTTGGTCGCCTCTTTACCATAAACATAAAACTTGTTCTTTGGATCCTTCATAGAATTGATCTTGATTCCAAAAGCACATGTAGCGATGACGTCAGTCGTATATTTAGTGAAGACGTCTTTCATGTCCATGTCATTGTTTTCCACTGATATCGTGGAAAGAAAATTAGCAAAGTCCATAGCGCATTCCGACATCAAGGTGAACATCATTTTCATCTTACTGGATGTAAAAGAGGGACTTAATAGAGTTCGCACATCCCGCCACTTTTGTCCGTGAAGAGAAAACAAATTGTCCACAAGCAAAGGATCGTTGAGATCATTGAAACCGCGACGATCAGGAAACGCTTCGAAATTCTTCACAAGGATGGACTTAACTATTTCTGGATCACGAAGTAGAAAAATCGGATTTGTCGTGGCATAGAATCCAATATATTTTGCGTCTGGATTGAAATTATATATCTTGCACATTAAATCGAAGAACGAAATTCTGCGAAATACAAGTGATGTCATGTCGCCCAGTATTGCAACAGACGGTATGTGAATGACATTGTGTCTTTTAAAAAAATTGTAATTTTTAAACAGATAATGAATACTTAATGTACCAATCACGATTGATAACAGTATTAACCAGTATTCCATTATTATTGCAAATTGTTGTTGCAATTTGTCTGCAAAATGCCTGTCGAAACTTGATTTAGCGCACTGATATGGTTACTACGAGTCGCAGTAGATAACTGTTTGTATGACAGTTTTATAACATAATATGTCCGATGTGTAAGCTTTTATACTGACGTCATATAAGATTAATGATTAGTACTGGCGAGACATTGATACTTTGTTCGAACAATAAGTCGTGAATATTTCTTTATGAACTGATGATATATATATAATGTGTTTACATATTGTTAATATGTATCTATATATTATATTATTATTAATATATGAAATCTAAAAAACTTATAACTATACGTATTGAAATTATAACTGTATATATTTAAGATTATACATTGTCATATTTTTAAAATCAGAATTGTTGCAATTTACTTATACAAAATAAGGTCTGCAATATAAGATTTTTATTTATATACAAATAAGTATTTTCAATGTAAGTATAATATGCTTTATAATATAAAATTAACTTTTTGTTTTATTATTATTGAATTAATTCTAAATTATAGAAAACTCTTTCTATATATGCTACATATATGTGAGAAATTTATTTAGAACAGTCGAAAAAACAAGAATGAAAATGACAATAAAAGTAAATAACCATAAAAATGTTTTGTTTTCTTACAGATAATTTTACTTAATATTATTTTGTGTGTCTGTGTGTGTATATAATAATTTTCTTAGACTATATATATATATATATATATATATATATATATATATACATATAGTAGTTTTCATTTGATCAAATAATTTTTTGCGAGTATATATATATATATATATATATATATATATATATATATACTCGCAGAAAATTATTTGATCAAATGAAAATTATCCATTATTACTGAATATTACTAGATATTTTCCTAAGATATGTTCCTTGAATATGACAAATAAAAAATAATATACAAGTTAATTATATGCGATCTAAGTATGTCTTGTATAAAATATCGCTATATAAAAACATTTTATTATTTTAGTTAACTTTAATTTTTTTTCTGTATTTATCTATTAAATTCAATTCTTATCATATCTTATTTATTTACTGATATTATTACGATGTGCTGATACTATTGTGATTATAACGATATCACAAAAAAAATTCATGTGTAATTATACGCAGCAGATTATTTACGATTCTGAATATAAAAAATTGCAACGTAAACTTTATATTTTAATAAAAATTAATACTCTCCTGTTATTTATTGTCAGCACTTAATCAATATTGAAATAACACATTGTAAATAATGATTGTGCAGTTTTGCGTAATTATATGTAAATCTAAAATTTACGTCATACATAAAATATTACATCAAAATATAAACATATCAACACTTATTTGAACGAGAAATGTATCGCTGTGCATACACACACACACACATGTGTGTGTGTGTTAACAAGATTATGTAATATGTAGATATTTCTATAAAATATATGCTATTACTATAAATATAAATTTTTAATAATAGATTTCTTAACAGATTATGAACTGAATTTTGTAGCAAACAATTGTTTAAGCTTATTAATATATATATTAATATATATTAAAGTCGAACTTATAAATCTCTAAAAAGTGAGTTCAATCGTTATCGAAAAATTTGATAATACAAAATGCTCTCAATTGTGTTTGCATATATATGGATTTCTCCGCTGTTCGTACGCAAGATACAGTATAATATATATAGAATGATATATGCATACATAATTGATATTTAAAGTAAATAAATTTTTAGTATCAAATTCTAACAAATTAAACAATTATTCACTATTAATATTTATCCAAACAAATATTTTTGTAGGTGTTTATAGCACAAATTAACGAAAAAAACAAAACAAAACAAAAACAATTTTTTACAAACGCTAACAATATATGAAATAATCTGTAATGGCGTACAAAAGTTATATTACACTACGATGGCAATTGTATTATAAAAATGTTATAATTATTATTAGTAATATAATATAATGATTCGGTAAAAAAATTTATTATTTTTTAAAAATATTTTCTAAGAATTAGTAATGCTATTAATCAAAGTAGATTCAAGGACAGGATTCAGAGCTTCTACGCTGAACATTCAACCAAAATCCATTTTCCGGCATCATTGTAACTTTCTTGGTGAATTTTATTGGCAACATAGTTTTCGCACAAGGTTTCAGCTCACATCGTGCTAATAGATGAAAAAGCAAAACTTTTACCTCTAGCATAGCAAATCTATTCGCTATACACATTCTCGGCCCTAATCCAAATGGCAAATAGCATGGAGAGTTGTGATACATCTTATTGTCCAAAAATCTTTCAGGACGAAACTTTTCGGGATCATCATAATACTTTGCATCATGATGAATCGCATAAACCGGAATCCAAACAGTCATACCCTTCTCCATAGTGAAAGGTTTCTCGCCTGGTAATGCAGGTGGTAATTCATAAGACTTGTTGCATAATCTTTCTAAAACGCCGACAGGAGGATATAATCTGAGGGTCTCATTTATGACTAGATCTAAATATTCGAACCGGTTAATAATTTCATATGTCACTTCTCCATTTGACTCTTCCAGTATTTTGTCGATTTCTTGCCGCAACTTGTTCTGAACGTCCGGGTTAATCGCAAGTTCGTGAGCTGCGAAGCACATTGCAGTTGAAGTAGTATCGAAACCACCAAAGAAAAAAACAAACGCTTGCGCAGTCATGTCATCGATATCAAGCTCTCTCCGACCTTCTTTACCTCTAATATCCATCATCAATTGTATCATATCCGGACGAATAATATTCTTGGCATCACGCGTAGCGATAGTAGTTCTTATAATATCTTTGAAGAAATCCGATACGTGATTACTTATAAGTTTTACATTAAAAATTCGCCCGAGCGTTGGGAAAGTCACGAGAAAAAGAGATTTGATGCCAAAGATGTTGGTCGCCTCTTTACCATAAACATAAAACTTGTTCTTTGGATCCTTCATAGAATTGATCTTGATTCCAAAAGCACATGTAGCGATGACGTCAGTCGTATATTTAGTGAAGACGTCTTTCATGTCCATGTCATTTTTTTCCACTGATATCGTGGAAAGAAAATTAGCAAAGTCCAAAACGCATTCCGACATCAAGGTAAACATCATTTTCATCTTACTGGATGTAAAAGAGGGACTTAATAGAGTTCGCACATCCCGCCACTTTTGTCCGTGAAGAGAAAACAAATTGTCCACAAGCAAAGGATCGTTGAGATCATTGAAACCGCGACGATCAGGAAACGCTTCGAAATTCTTCACAAGGATGGACTTAATTATTTCTGGATCACGAAGCAAAAAAATCGGCGTCGTCGTAGCGTAACATCCAAAATATTTTGCGTCTGGATTGAAATTATATATCTTGCAAATAAAATCGATCATTGATATTCGGCGAAATATAACCGATGTCATGTTGCCCAGTATTGGAACAGACGGTATGTGAATGACATTGTGTCTTTTAAAAAAATTGTAATTTTTAAACAGATAATGAATACTTAGTGTACCAATCACGATTGATAACAGTATTAACCAATATTCCATTGTTATTGCAAATTGTTGTTGCAATTTGTCTGCAAAATGCCTGTCGAAACTTGATTTAACGCACTAGTGATATGGTTACCACGAGTCACAGTAGATAACTGTTTGTATGACAGTTTTATATAACACAATATGTCTGTTTTCTGCTGTGTAAGCTTTGATACTGACGATATGTATATAATGTGTTTACATAGTGTTACGCGCGCGCCCGAATCGTTAAGGCCCGTTGTCCGGATCCCGTTGATAGGAAGATTGTCAACAACAACAGTCAGCTGAATTTGGAGCCAGCTGTCTTGCTGTGCGGACGTGTTTTCTCTCGAGCCGATCCGTTGCATTATTATTCTGTGTTATTAACGTTATCGTTTGTGTTCTTGAGTTGCATTAAAGTTCCTTTGCTTCTTTAAAAGTGCTTATTTATTTCTCGCGAGCGGTCGATTCATTAGTGCGCGCCTTCGATATTAATCGAAGTCTTCGCCGCGAGTGTAACAATATTGTTAATATGTATCTATATATTATATTATTATTAATATATGAAATCTAAAAAAACTTATAATTATACGTATTGAAATTATAACTGTATATATTTAAGATTATAGCTATACATTGTCATATTTTTAAAATCAGAATTGTATAATTTATTTATACAAAATAAGGTCTGCAATATAAGATTTTTATTCATATACAAATAACTATTTTCAATGTAAGTATAATATGCTTTATAATATAAAATTAACTTTTTGTTTTATTATTATTGAATTAATTATAAATTATAGAAAACTCTTTCTATATATATGCTACGTATATGTGAGAAATTTATTTACAACAGTCGAAAAAACAAGAATGAGAATGACAATAGAAGTAAATAACTATAAAAATGTTTTGTTTTCATACAGATAATTTTACTTAATATTAAAAATTAAATTAAATTAAAATAGCTGCTTAAAAAAAAAAAGAAAAATCTGAAATAGGAAAAATTTAAAAGTAGAAACTGTGACCATCGTTTAATTATATTAACTGTTTTCGAAATGTAATATATATGTATAAAACAAGATGTATGCGAAATTTGTAAAGAACATAAAATTGTTTATTGAATATCAAGTTTTACAAATATTATCACACACTTGTTATGAATGTTTTCGTCTCAGGGCGGGCTTCCTTATATCTCTCGTATATCGTACAAATATAAGATTTATATTCAATATATATATATATATATATATATATATATATATATATAATATAGCTATGTATATATAATATATATAAATACTCGATCTTGTAAAGTGGCGATGTGTGTTTCTTTCATACTTATGTACATCGATAAGCCGATTGCGTTTCTTAATCGCGATTACCGTCGGTTTTATAAATGTTAATACTAGATAATTTATTTACTTGCTAGTTTATAAATGCGGATGATCGATTCGTTGATGAGTAATGAGAATAAGAAATGCATCAGTGCGCAATGTGACACGATCAAATGCAAACCAGCCTCTAACATTTCGTATTTCGTCTGTCTCCGGAAAATTCTGCGCGATAAAAAACAATAAATAATATTTTATATAGATAAATATTTGTTATGTATATATATGTATATATATATATATATATATATATATATATATATATATATATATATACGTAACTATGCTAATTATACTTTTGTGATAAATTATTTTCACAGGCCCTCCGCATAGGCCCGTTTTTCGATCAAAAAGTATCTATCGCTTTCTTCAACAAAGCGATAGATACAACTTTCATATATATGTATATATGTATATACTTAATGTACAAGATGTTCTCTTTATAGCTCACATATTCTTCTCGCAATTGTGAAAATGCAAAGTTTTAAAATCAACATAAAAACAATAACATAGTGTATCTAAGAATGTATCGCGCATTCACATAAATATTTTTTTATAATTTGCTTACGACAAATAAAAATGTAGCGCAATTCTTGATAAACAGAGCATCGGTTGAATGCGCCGGTAATATTTGTAATATTTTCATCAAACTAAACCAACAACGAAAGAACTTATTTGCTCTTTATATAAATTCTATAAATTATTGGGTAGTATTATCACCGCCATAAGTAACTAATACTCTGATTTATGATACAATATTATTTCGATTCTGTTTAAAAAATTCCAATTTGCAGACATTCAAATTAAATTTGATAGCATTTATATAAAGAGAGTATCATCTGTTACTTTGCAATGTTTGAAAAAATTGTGTTACATCGAAATTCATACTATACGAATTATCCTTTTGCGCAAAACTCAAATATACATTTAAAAATAATAGAGACTATTAATTAATAATAATCCCAAAATTGATCATACATAACTTAAACATCATTTATAATACTTTCGTAGCTTTTTAACTTAATGTATATTCGTCCCCGATATTTAATTTTGTCTTTACGAGCAAAAGTATAAAGTAAGCTTCATTTATATTACTTACATCCTATTAACTCGCATACACTAAAACGCCTTTAATTATACAACTTTGTACAATATCTCGAATGTTATGAAAATACAAAAATGTTCAAAAAACAGTCGAGTACGATTTAAAAAATTCTACAAGCGTTATTACCTCGTAATATAATGACGATTGTTATATATTTATTAATTGGAGTTGAAATATACTCCCACTGTCTTATTTGCATTTTGCTGGATTTAGTTTTTAGCATTGGAAGGAAATGTATGTATGTACTTTGACGGATATGCATTAATATGAATTGGCAGTATGTAGTTTATATAAAATGTGTTTGGAGATATAAACATATAAATACATACATACATATATATATATATATATATATATATATATATATATATATCTCGACAATTTCCGATACCAGTAAAATTTGAGCATTTGTGCGTTAAGTTTACAAATTTTTTCCTAAGAGAAAAAGTTCCTGACTGTAGTATCCGGATAAATAAAATACAAATTCATACAAAGTATATATGTGTCCCAATAAAAATATTTGTGTATACAATTTTTTATCGATAATACTTTATCTCGCAAGAGCGATTCTTGGAGTGAATAAAATTTGCTTCGTTTTTTAATGGACCATATTTTCGATAAAGTAATCTTTATACACACTCTACGTTTACGATAAAATAGATCAACTCTAGAAATAGCGATAGATTGGTCCGAAAATATCGTGTCACTAAATTCCGTGAATTAGTCTTATACATCTTTCGCGACCAATCTACAAGGAAAATCGATCGTTGACTTTGTTATACTAAACAGTTTATCGTATAATACCCATATTCGATTATTTTCATATTATTTAATTCTAAAATAATATTTTCGATTGAGATCGTAATACTAGGTGGTTGATTCAACAAAGGGTACACGCACGAAATCTTTCTCTGTAACTGCGAGCTGCCAAGGATATTGAGTAAAAAGTATAACTTAACACGTAAATCTTATTAAAAATTCACATCCGAATATAATATAGATACAAGTTACAGAAATTTTACGGTCTTAAAGCATAAAATCGAATATTGTGCTCGCATCGAGTGAGAATTGGCAATTTCATGTAAAATATCCCATAATAAATATAAAAATTTATTCACTGTTCACGAAAACATTATACACAATTATCTTTTTCTAAATAAGTCTAAAATAGAATGTCTATATAGACTTTAGTTAAAAATTCCTCCAAATGTAAGAATGTACAACAAAGTTTATCGTAAACCGATTTTAATAGATACAAAAATAGAATGAATATTATTTCACATTTTCCATCTTTCATCTTAAATCGTACATTACTCGATCGAGCGATTCATGCGTATTTCACCTTTTTATTAAGCGTAAATATGGCAATTATTAGCATCGACGAATGCAATTATACGAATATACGAATTACATGAATGCGGAATAGCAACGTACGCGACTTTTTCGCTGGGATTGCAAAGCGTAGAGTATTCCTTTTTTACTTAGGCAAAACTGCTCTCTGATCAATGTATATGAAAGCATACATAATCAAAGAGCGTTGTCCGAAATTACTCCGGATTTTCATGCAAATATCGAAGAAAGATGCCGTAATGTTTCTTACTCACGCATGACTACATTATTGTACATCGACTTTCATACACATTGTAGAAAACACACTGGACTCGATCATGTAATCGTATAATTTATGTCTCGGTCACAATATATGCGTCTTACAGCACATTCACACGCAATTATCATAAACATCTATAACACAAAGTGCTAGTCGAGTTTTTCCGCGGCTGATCGCGATACGATCCTCGCGCGCTCGCGTTATCAAAAATACGAAAGAACGCTGACACGCTGTCGGAATTATATTGGCAAATACACAATTTTGAGTTTCAAACTCGAAATAAACAACGCTAGTACCGGAGAGAGGAAACATTAGTTATTAGAATGGAATGATTTAATAAATGACCGAATGCTACATTCCGAATTAAATCGTATTAAATTGAGCATTCGGATCACACGTTAATTGCGCCGTTCATCGACGCTAATTAACTATACGTTTACATAATTCTGATAGTAATCGCGTAAATTGGTTACGCGACAGACTAAACGGTCATAATTAATTTACACTACCTCCCAGGTACTAACATTGAGAATGTGACTTGCAGTCTATCCATCAATTAGGATGGCACAAGGCTTAGGAACCTGCTTTAGCATTCGAATTCCGATGCTGTTATGGCATTCAGATCTTTCATGAGACCTTCTAAGTTGGCCATTTCCTGATTCAATTCTTCCGTAGAATATGATGGCTGTAATCACAATTTAACTCGATCATAAAGTAATTACATCAAGTATCCATAAATATAAAATATTGCAAATTGTACAAGAATCAACATAGCATGTAAAATATAGCATAGATCTAACAAATTTTTTTTACCTTCAAACGTTCAACTTCTTCCGAAGTATGCGTCGGATTCGACACCGAGGCTAAACGATTTTTCGCCAATTGCGACGACGAACTTTGCGGCTTCTTATATGGGCTTCCGGACATTGTCGGCCTCACTGTCACTTGCGATACTGCGGTTGTAAAAAAAAATTTTGTTAAGCCTATTACAATAATTAGTATATACGATTACAATAATTAGTATATACGATACTAACCACCGTGCTTCTGTTGCGCTGGTGTCGAAGGGGCACTCTGCGGTGGAGGTGCCGGCACACTGAAACTTTTGAGCGGATGGCCCTGCAGACGTTTGCTATTGTTGCTCTCCATTCCAACGGTGTTGCTCATCGGTTGATTACTGCCACCATAATGACCGGGGGCATATTGAGTGCTTCCACTGTACGATTGCCCGCTTGTGCCATATGATAACTGAAAACAATGAACAATTAGAAAAATAATCTTTACTATAGGCATTAAGCAATAATTTACATTACAAATCTTACTTGACTCTGTAGCGGTTCGTACGAGCTAGGCATATTACAGGAATCCGGGCTGGATTCCGGCGTCGGTTCCAACGTCACGTGCGCGCGATTTAAGCTGTATTGCGCGACCGTTCGTGGATAATTTTGCCTCACCGAAGACGTGTCGCTGCACGACGTGTGAATAGTTGGCTGTGACATGCTCGTATTTACAATTGGGGTAGCCGTAGCTATAGCTGCAATAAGTCGAAAACTTTGATGTCCATATTGAAACGATGATCGAAATGAATATCATGTGTTTGTGTAGATTTGTCTTGTTATGGAAAATAATATTGTACTTTGAATAACTCAACTGCTATTGATATATAAAAGCATATCATAAGTATTTGTGCACGATTACGAGTGGCAATTTTACTACTACTTACGCTGATGCAAAGGTGTACTGTCAACAGGGAGTGTAATTAGTTTTGGTTTGTGACTTCCACGACTGTGCTGTCTGCTCAGGGTTGAGCACTTCTCGTCAGTGTTACCTAATAGGAAATGAGTAAAAAGCAACCAAATAACAAAATTAAGAATATTGCAAATAAAATATACAGAGTCTCTCTTTTAGTGTACTGTATAAACTGAAATATTAATTTATGAGTAAAATTATCGAAATAATATTCTATAATGTGCGATAAAGGAATTATTCTTGCTTATACAAATGAGATAGCTGTGATAGTTTTGTGATGTGATTCGAATGTTTCTGGTGATGTTTGATTCGTGGCAGTGCAGCAATATATTCTCCATCGAAATTTTATATATTTACCCATATAACTTGGCACATAAGTACGTTTGTCCAATGAACTAGAATTCCCGTGTACGTTATCCTGATTATATTCTAGATTACTCGATCTAGGTAATGTGTTACTAGTAACACCACTAGTAGACGGTTCACCGTTTAATGATGATTTTTCAAGGGCTTTCAATTCCATTTGATCGTGATGAATCCATAAATCTGGCGGTTTAATATTCGTTTTCTGATTCGAGTCTTTCATATATCTATAAAGATTATAAATATACATTAATGACTTGTAATAAATATTAGTAATTGTTAAAACATAATTTCTTAATCATTAAGACATACCCTTTTTTTCGATCTGGTGAATTTGGATTACGTTTGCAGCATACTACAATCACTACTGATATACCAGTGATAATGACAATCGAGAAACCTACTATGATATAAATCAATAGATTGGAAAGGCCTCGTCCATCTAAAAAAAAAATGAAAACAGTTTTTGTTAGTTTTTCATATTTGAAATTTAAATACATGATTTTTTGTCGCATTAAAAATGTGCAGAGAAATTTTTCACACTTGGGAAGGTTAAATTATAAGCTTTAATGGAATAAAACATGCTTATAAACACATGCAATTTAGAATAAAATGCTTAATTAGAATAAAAGAATGAAATTGGGGATAATATCTTACCTCGATCATGCAATTCGTCATAGATATCCATGCCGTTGCCTATCAAGTAAGAATAAAAAAATAAACATAATAATTAACACTAATTTATGAATGTACAACAAAGTGCAACATGAAGCATATGAAAATAATATGGATATGCAGATAACATTATACGTTCATATATACAGTTGGATTAATATATAGGCATTACTTAAAACTCTATATTACACTGTACAACAAAACAATCAAATTTAACATGATCAACATCAATGAATAAATAAGTAAAAATCGAATTATTTACTTTGTGGCGTTTTAAATGAAACTGTCGTGGAGAAAGGTCCATATCCCTTGGAATTCCGAGCTTGAATCTTGAAAAAATACATCATGTTGGGATGCAGACCCTTCACAATAGCGTCCATCTTGTCACCAATAACACCTTCGACCAACCAATCGCGATCCCATTTTGTGTTGTCGGTGGAATAAATTATAAGATATCCTACAAATTGATATAAATAATTTAATATAAATGTATTTTATTTTTTTAATCT
The DNA here is from genome assembly GCF_003227725.1 of Camponotus floridanus. Taxonomy (NCBI): domain Eukaryota; kingdom Metazoa; phylum Arthropoda; class Insecta; order Hymenoptera; family Formicidae; genus Camponotus; species Camponotus floridanus. The sequence continues at coordinate 7,153,691 of NW_020229325.1, forward strand.
TAAAAGGAAAAGATATAGATATTACCAACCTGTAATCTGTCCATTAGGTTGCTTAGGAGGTTGCCATCGCAATAGGACGGAAGTTGGACGATCTTCCACAGTTTGAATAGTCAAATCCCGGGGCGCCGTACTAGGTGCAGCCTCTTGCGTTTGATTCAAAACGACCATACTCCAAGGTGAATTTCGTTTACCCTGCGGATATTTTTATGTAATATATTTACTTTCCTCAGTTATTAGATACTGTGTGTAATTATTTTTTACCTTGACCAGTTTAACCGTAAACTCATATTGTGTGTTGGGTTTTAAATCATGAATCATACAATTGAGATCTGTGGCATTGTAATATTTATATCTTGGACTGCTACTGTGATGATAGGATGTATAACGCACCACGTAATAGCGATTATCGGTGACATACTAAAAATAAATGTCTTTGCTATAGATATTTTTGTTTGACCTTTTGCGCGTCATTTTACGAGGTTTTATAAAATAATAATGCGTGTGTATGACATAAACGTACTTGACTTTTCGATAAAGTCGTATCGGTCCAATATAGCACAACGGTAGTAGCCGAGAGCACGATAGCTTTAAGGCCAACAGGTGGTATTAAAGGCACTGCGGATTCGGATACAAAACGTTCAGGAGTTCTTACATTCGCATACGCTGGTTGACCGTCGCCAACATTATTCGTTGCTCTTAAAGATATTACATACTCCGTTGTTGGTTCTAAGATTATGGAAGAAGAGAACGGTGAAATTAAAATTGAAGATTTTATATTAAAAAAATGAAACACAATTTCTCGTAATGCTTTACCGATAGGTTTGATTGCGTAAGATCGTTGCTTTCCATCGAGAACTTGTATGTCGACATCAGGATAACCTTTGCCCCAACCTAATTTATATTTCCTCACTTTTATGCTTTGGTCTTTCGGAGGATGCCACGATACCAGTATAGAATCCGCCATAGCATTCGCTGTAATAAAATACGTGCACAAATATTATAACAAGTTTAATAATTAAAATGACATTTTAGGTTTCAACACGCAAATCTCTATACCTTTCAGATTACTAGGTGGATTGGGTACTTTTGTTTCGTCCAAATCGTTCTCATACGTCTCTATCTTTGTCCATTCCGTCCAAGGCCCAGTTCCATTGACGTTGAAGGCACATATGCGAACTTGATACACAACGTGCTTCTCGAGTCCATTGAGCACGTATAAACGTTGATTTCCCTCAGTGGTTACCGTAATCGGAGGCCTTCGATCTCCGGATCGGGAATCGTGCGGATATCTGCGATAACGGATCTTGTAACCCGTAATAATTCCGTTTTGTCCTTCGAGCGGAGGTTCCCATCTTACGATAATACTCTAGAAAATAAAAAGAATATATATTTAGAATATAGAAGACGGAGAGCGAAATTCTTTAAATATATTTATTCACTCTTGTCTGATTTAAAAATTTCGGACGGTACCGTTGAACTAGCTGCTTCTAACGTAACATTATGCGGTGGTTGCGTGGGTTGTGCGCTATGAGTTCGAATTATGATATCCTTACTAAACGCGCCCGGGCCATTTTCATTGACCGCTTGAACTCTAATACTGTATTCCGTATAAGGCACGAGATCCACCAATTCATACGTTGTACTAGTAGTTTCACGCGTTACTTCTTCACCATCGCCCTAAAAATGTTAAAAATTAAATGGCTATCGATATTATCACATTATCATATTAAAATTTTTACTATTCGCAATTATATACCTCCATAAATGTAATAATATATTTAGATATTCGACCGTTAATAACTTGTGGCTCTTCCCATGATAAGGTAATACTCATACTACTCGTTGCATGACCTTCTAGATTCAGTGGAGGTCCAGGAACATTGGCCTAAAAGATCGCGCAAAATGTTACAGACGAGATAATAAATATAATAATAGTCAAAGAAAGAGAGAAAGAGATATAATATGCTAACCTCTATTAATGTTGTAACTTGTAATACTTCGCTAGGGGCACTTGTACCTCGAGCGTTTTGCGCAACTACATGAAATTGATACGTCATACTGGGCTGTAAACTACGTATCATAGCCTCCAGTTTTTGTTGCGTGTTGACAACTCTTTCCCTACAAATATACAAATTAATAACGATTAATCAGTTATTTTATATAGTCATAATGTATATATATTTTATTTATTTCTCACCTCATGGCATCTTCTTGTTTATAATGTATAAAATAATTGAGAGTGTCACTGTTGGTATTTTCCGGTTCTTGCCAGCGTAGCGTAATAAATCTTGCGGTAACGATGACGAGACTCAGGTTCCTCGGTGGAGAAGGTACCCCACCTCCGTCAAACGCCTCCAAAGTATCCGTGTCATCTATAAAACGGGAGTCTGGGTCGTAAAGGGAGTTGGGATACTTAACCGAGCCCGGGAGGAGATCCGCGGGATCGTCGGAGGGACTTATGGAAAGCGGGGGATTCGGTGTAAGTGACGACAATGTATGTCCCAGGAGAGTACTCGGATGTTGCCACGTCTTATTATACAACTGTTTGTGTGACCACTTTTTCTTAGGAACTGTTTTGGGAGTCGTTATTCTATGGGAATTTATTCTCTCTGCGCAATATTAGCACGCAGAACAGTTAATCGGCAAGGAATACGCGAGAAAGGAAAAAATAAATAAAGATAAAATTAAAATTTCAAATAAAAATAAATGTAAAAATAGAGAAATGTAAAAACAGAAATAAAACGAATGTATGTAAAATCGATACAAAGAAGGAGAACAAAAAATTTCGCGTGAAGAAATATTTGTCGACCGATTAATGAAACGATGTGTGTAAAGAGATTTCATGGTAAAACTCACTGGGCTGGTTAATTGTGAGACGCGCTGAGGCTTGAATACTACCAGCAGGATTCACTCCTATGCACTGGAAAATTCCCGCATCTATAGGCAGTAATCCATTGATTCTCAAATTGTATCTGGAAAAATTGGAAAATTTTATTATTTTTTTAAAAATAAAAACCTGATTTTAAAAGACAGAACTTTTTTCTTTAAAAAAATATAAATAAAATATAAAAATATTTTCTATATACATACCCATTGATGATTTGCCAATATGCGCTCAACGTAATACGCTCACCATTCTTCAACCAGGTAATTTTCGGTTCCGGTTTCCCATAAATCTCACATTCAAATTCTAAATCTTGATTTTCACTCGCCACTTTATCTTCGGGCTTTTTAACAAATTTCGGCGGAACTGCAGATTAAATTAAGCATAAAATTTCGCAAATTTTTGTATACATCTGTGGCAAAATTACACACTAAAATAATATACAATTTATGTACCTTGTATAATTAATTCAGCGACTGCATCCAGAGAGTCAATCTCATTTTCTGCACGACACTGATATGAACCATGATCTGATTCTCTAACAGCTGTGATCATGAGACTAGAAGCTGCGACTTTGCGATATCTTGAATAGAATATATCTCTCGTAAATACATACATATTATAATACATTTAAATTTATATATCGTTAATTTATTCAAGGTTATATAATATAATATACCTAGAGACAAATGACAAATTGAGAGCGGCGCCGTCTTTAAGCCATTGGATTGTCGGTTTCGGATAACCGTTGGCAGCGCATTCGAGAGTCACATCAGATCCTTCGACAGCGATTTGTTGCAAAGGCTGTGCGATAAATACCGGGGCGCTAGATCCTTCGTCTGTACGATCGAAGAAAACGTTTATATAACATAAATCTGATGTGTCTCGTCAAGCGTGTTTAATTCTATTACCTATTGTTTGTTAATAAGACTTACCAATATCGCTAGATAATAATCCTAATTGTGCTTTGTTGCTCAGTCTATTTTGGCCGTAACCGCTAGCGTTACATCTGTACGATCCAACGTCGGGATTCTGAACATTTTCAATTTCCAACGCGCCTGCAAAAAGAGATCAGCGAGATAAATTATATCGATACATGTACATGAAAAAATGTATATAAAAAAATTATTATTTATCAATAACAAATTTTTTTCTCAATTGAACGTCACATAAAAGTATATATATATATATACATGTTATACCTGATGGCAGGATTGTCATTCGACTTTGATCGAGCACTAATGGATGTTCGTCTTTTAACCACTGTATCTTTAACAAACTAGAGGAAGCCGGTAGAGCGCAATTTAAATATGCAATTTGTCCTGCATAAACCATAGTATCTTGAGGCTCTCTTTCAAAGCCGGGCAGGCCTTTAAAAAAAATCAATGTTTCATTACATAAACATACCGCGTTCCAAAAAACTTTCGCATCATTCTAGGCAAAAGTATGAAGTTCTTTTAGAGGATAGAATATATTCGAACACATGTATATATTATAATATGGATTTAAAATTTAAATGAAGATACCAACTTGCTAGTTTGATGGTAGCCGTTCGCGAGACAATCGCTCCGATATTATCTATGGAAGCTAAGCACTGATAACTTCCGGTTAACTCTGCGCTACCAGTGTACACGCTATTTATGTACAATGATCCGTTTGCTAGCTGTGATCTGCAAAATCATAAAATCGGGATATTTCTTCAGACACCTGACGACGGGACGATGCGAGGGATCACATAATCTCCCTCGTAGAGGCATATTACCGATAACTGTCTCCGATAAATGTAATCGGCTGACCGTCGTCCGTGCGCCAATGTATACTCGGAGATCCAAAGGCGCTCCTCGCCTCGCAGTCCAGTCTCGCGGGACCACCCTGTTCCACCACCACATCCTGCGGCTCGATAGTGAAATCTAAGCCTCCTGCGCTGACTGCAAACAGAGAAAGGGGGAAAATTAACGACGAAGGAAACAATATTCTCTCCGATAAAGCGAGTCGTACGACGAGAATCTTTGCCGGCCGCACAATCCCCGAATTCAATTTGTCAAGTAGAAGCGATCGCACGCTTCCGGATAAGAATCGCGACGATAGGGGCTTCCCAGTCTGTTTACGAAGGGGACGTTTAACGATCACACCCGATACACCGGGTTGGAAGCAGGGCGCTATTGTCAATATCAAATTTCGGCCCCATGGTGAGTCTCGTGACCCATTCGTGCACAACGCGCGTTAGTTAGAGGGTGTAGATGTTAAAAGGGGCGGAGAAGGAAGAGCCGGGCGCATCGAGTGAATAGGAGAGAAAATCGGCCGCGGAGGAAGAGAAAGAGGCGATTCGAACAAAGGGTCGTCCACCCCACGTATAGGGGCGCCCCAGCTTGCTCGCTCGCCTGCTTGGCGAGACGCCCAAATGCCTGAATTCTCTCTCTTTGTTTCCGTTCTCTCTTTTCCATGTGTCCCTTAGCGCGATCGCACTATCGCGATACGGAACGATTTAATGTCGCGTACGATTCGACCGCGACGGAAAAGAGAAACAAAGAGAGATGAGAAGAAGAGAGAAAAAAAATGTTCGTCGCGGGACATTTTTATGGGCGACGAGGCGAGAGATCGTTCGGATGATTCCTCGCTTTCTGGGAGACCGCGACGATAATATTTTCGATACTCTTCGGCGGTTCTGAGAAGAAGACATTTAATGTCTGAATAATAATGACTGGGTAAATGTAGTATATTTTATCCTTAAAATCCCTTGTAAAATGTTGTGTAAAAATCATGATTTTGCATTATTTTTTACGTATCGATTTTTCATATGGCCAGAAAATTCATACATGATAGTCTGATAAATCTGAGACACGCACTCTCTGCGTATATAATAAATATTTATATTATTACTTTGTATATATACAAGGTGTACAAAAAGTATGGAACCCCCTGAATAACTTGGAGAGATTTCATTTTAGAGAAAAATGTTAAACACAAAAGTTGTAGGGCTCTAAAATATCTATTTATTAGTCTTATCAACATGATCACAGGTGATGTTATCAAAGTTACATGAAGGTCATTTTGAATTTTTTAAATGAAAACCCTTATTTCTTATTACATATTCTTGAAGATTATCCCGAGAGCTCCAAAACATTATAATCAAGTTATTTTTTATTCAATACTTTTCGAGTTATAAAACTCGAAGTAATTTCTTAATTTCACATAAATTATAAAATGTCTCGTAAAATATTCATTTTTCGTTGATTTTACCTCAATCATTTTTATGCTCAAAATAATGAGAGGAATCAATTGGTGTAAAAAAAACGCACGTTTTTCAGAAGATTCCATACTTTTTGTACACTCTGTATATAAAATAATTATACGAAAATTGCAATGTTTATTGACTTTTTCTCAATAAAACAATAATAGAGTTAATTTTTGTAACATTAAAAATTATTTAGCATTATAAAAATTATTTTTAATAAAATTGGAAAATACATCTTAGAATGTGTCTCCTGCTCGAAAATATTTATAGAAAAAAAGAGAGCAAAGTATAAAATGCTTTTTTTTCTTTTTCATGATCTAGGAAGTTCCAGAAAGGAAGAAAGGAGATTCTAAAGAAAAGAGAAAACGCACAAAGATTTTATTTATCATATATCGTGCTTTTCTAAATCTCTCGCCTCGAACGCCTCGGCGTTCATAACAAACTGGAATTCTATCGGCAACCATCTATCACGTGGATTTTTCTATGCGCGCAATACATGTACGACATTATTCCGACATTCTGCATTAATCGCGGAACGCTGAAAGGCACTCGCAACCTTTGGTCTTTACGAAAACGTTCGAGTATTAGATCTTGGCTTCTTCGAAAGAAAGCTTTTCTGGGCGTTGCTCCTTTTCTCTCTTTCTCATATTCGAGCAATGCCTCGCTTTGAACGATCTCTCGGTAATGTATTTTAATATTTAGATAATGTGCAAAATCATATTGCGCGTTTGCGAAATGTTCCACGCTCCGAGAGTATCTTTACGAGCGGTGCCGACGTCATCGAGAAACGGAATGCAGATGCATCATCATTTTTATCTGTAATTCAGTATTCAAGGTCGGGGTTAAGCGTTTGAAACGGCGTTAGATTTTCTTTTCGTTGCGGCGAGTAGCGTGAGAAATTCCATTTTATCCGCAAAATTTCTGATTAGATGCTCTCGATTCTTCGCAAACATATCGATTAAACGGAGCCGCTTCGTTATCGGGCACTAATAACTTTGGCCAATCAAAATCGAACCGTTATTCTCATCTAACGAATGCTGGAAAAACAAGTATCTATGTGTGAGAGAATGATTATTTTAAGATGATGAATTAAGATGATCATTTTATACAAAAAAAATGGAGGAGGAAAACTCGAGAAATGCGTTCAAATGAGAAATATAAGTCGAATTGCCGATTATAACGGTACGTAATTACAAGATGGAGTAATCGATAGTAATCTCCGATTAGCTCATCGATGCTAATCGATCGAGCAGGGCGCATTTTTCAGGAAACCGAGAGCCAAGCATGAAAGGTGGTACGGCATGATTTCGAGGAATTTAATATTTAATCGTTTTAACCGAGTGCGTACACAGAGAAAAATATCATTCTACTGTCAAGAAAAGCGATTACTCAGTTTATTTTTCTTTTTTTTTTTTTTAGTAATCATTTTCTTCAACAAAGAATATATTCTTGATAATAATCTTAAAATATACTCATCACAAGTGTTAGAAAATCTCATTATCATGTACTCAAAAGAAGAATTTATTTTCTCTTCAAGAATACTGTAAGGTCATTGTAAAGTTGTATCAAAGAAAAATCAAACTTACTTTACGTCAACTCTTGTGAATCTCTTGTAAACTCTGAATTTTAGTAAGTGTAGTATTTTAGTCAAGAATATTAAATTAAAACAAAAAGTTGGTTTGCTTACCACATAAAGTAAGTTTGATTTTTCTTTGATACAACTTTAATGAGATTTTCCAATACTTGTGATGAGTATATTTTAAGACTATTATCAAGAATGTATTCTTTGTTGAAGAAAACTATTCCTTCAAAAAAAAAGAAAAATAGACTGAGTAATCGCTTTCGTTGGCAGTAGAATATTTTTCTCTGTGTACAATTATCTAAAAAATTACCGCAATTAGTCTAAAAAATTTCCTGCTATGACTGCACAATTGAATTCTACTACGAACAAAATTCTGCCAGGCACTCGAGTCTCCATCAAGAGCTAATGGCGGGAGTTATCGGATTATACAGTTCCCAATTGGCGGACATTTTCCCATAACCACAGCATCAAGAATGGAGCACTCTGAGATTCTCTACCGATTGAGAGTCACTGACGACGGTTATTGGGTTACAGTTTCACGCTCACGGTGGTCTGTCACCTTCGAGCGCGCGAGAGCACGAACGTAAAGAGAAGAGGGGGGGAAGAGGGGAAACGATGATCTCCGGTAGATTGACGACGGTAGATCTGATCCGTGCTACAGACGTAATTTCCATCGCGTCGACAAAGAAATAAGCGGAAAAATCGAATCTTCAACGCGCGTTCATCGGCGACATACTTTGTGAATCGTTGTCCAATTGTGCTGAATTAGCGCTAATCGCATTCCAGCGAGCACAAAGACGCGATTAAGTACAATAAGACGTTGGGATAAACCCGAAGAATAATTAGAAACATATATAAGGTATTATAAATGGATGTACATGTGAAACCACGTGGAAAATACATCTAACTTTATTTTACTTTATATGGAATCGAGATTTTCACATGGATTATATTTCCATGCTGAATAGGCAGCAGGACTCATTAGGGAGCGAAATTAGAAATGGCATTGCCAATACTAATCGAATCTCGTCATTTATCATTAGCTATCAGATCGAAGGTCAATGGAGGTAATTGCGACAGCGAGATGATTATGACAATGCAATAATTTCCAATGATAAATTTGACGATTGCAATGTGGCACGTTGCTCTCTGAAGCTACAAGTCTTAGGTTTCCTCTTTTCCCCTCTCCTATTTTATTAATTTACGTTATTCTGAAAACTCCTATTTGATAACCTATTTTTGCAACTTAATATATCGCTTAATTGAATAAAGTTAATATTATTACACTTGTCTGTCACTCACGTGACATTTGCTACTCGATTTTCGTTTAAATATGTATAAATAAATTAAACATTCATCGATTTAAGAAATAAATTTTGACTGTTTAATAATTTTCCAATAAAAATAATAAGAATATAACGAGCAAACACAGATCAAGTCCGATTCAGAAAATCCTTTTAATTGCAATATCGTTATTTATATCTCGAGGGGTCAACCAGGAGCCAACTTAAAAAATGTACAGTGATTGCCATTTTTGGCAATACAATACATTTATTGCTAACACTGCCATTGTATTGCTTTTGTATTGTTGGTATTTCTATTATTATTTTGTTGTCAATATTGCCAGTGTCACAAAATTAAAAAGTATTTCTAGCATATTACTTTTTTTCTTCTATTGCCAGTATTATTTCAATACATATTTTTGTAAAACATGTATTTCCTAAAATTGTATTTACTGTATCGCCGCAATATATTCCTAATGAAACAACGATTGCCAGTGGTTGACCCCTCGTTACATCTTTACATCTTTTTATGTATTTTTTAACTTGTTTATATTTTTTAAAATATATTAATTTTTAAAATATATTAATATCGTAATTTTTTAAAATATATTTTTAAAAAAATTTTTTGATATAATCTTGGAAATAAGATATGCATTCCATTCTATTGTATTCCCTATCCTATAACGTGTATTCCATTTCACTCTCTCACGACCTCCGTGCACTTTCCAAGTTCACGGACTGCCTCTGCTGTCGTTCCCCGCGACTCGCAAAGTCCCTTGGTCAAGACGCTGACGACTTTTCCCGGAACGGAAAGAAAAGAAAGGGAGAAAGGCGGGCAAGAGGGAGAGAGAAAGAGGAAGAAAATAGAAGAAAGGTATTCGGCGCCGCGACGCTCGCGTCTCTCCCGCACTCGGAAGGAAAATAAACCATTCGGCACGTTGTGTACCGTTTGATTTACGAGTACAAGCGAGAGAACCTACCGCATGGGATACCGAAATAGAGAGACCGGGAGAACTATTACGGAGTCTGCGTTTACTGTATGTACGGGAGTATAAAATCTATCGCATGCGACCACCGGCACCTTGCACCGGGTGTTCGGCGCAAACATCGCGATCGTAAACTACAAGTTTAAGGATGTTTTGTACCTAATATTTTTTCCAAATATTGAGAATTTAATGAAAATTCTACAGAATGTCCTTACATATGTTTAGAATCTTCAGTACAATTTTGAAATCGATTCACTAAAGCGTTCACAAGTTGTAAGGATTTAAATTTGCACCGAATTAACATGTGTTCTTATGGGAAACGTATAACCACGTCGATTCAAATGACAAAAACACATGGAAATAATATTCAGAATTTGTTGAAAATTTGCAAAAGTTTAGATACAGAGGAAATATTTGGTCAAATAATATTATAATACAAGTACTAACTGGTTAAAAAGATATTAAATATAATTCAATGAAGTTAGCCATGTATCTGTCACAAGGCGAAATTCTCTGCCAAACCAAAAGTTAATCATTTCGATTAACAAAATTCGGAATATTTCAATAAAAACGCAATAAATATTAAAAAATACATCTCTGCACTGTGTAGCTAAAATCAAATTATAATATTCCACACAATTCTCATACTCAAAATACACCAAAAGTGGATATTCGTCAATATTGATTTTCAGCTACTTTTTGCTGGAATTGTACATACGAAATATCCTTAAAGCTGTCAATGTAACGTGTAACAAAATATAACGAAAAAAAAAAATCAACGACGAGAAAGATAAACGTTGCTTTTTTATCAAAAAATATCAGTTTTTTTTTTGATAAAATCGCTGTTGCGAAAAATACCCGATCATTTTCATCTCTCCTATCTTCTCGATTATCGGTAAAATGCATCATCCGATTGATCGATATGTACACGCGTGTGATATATTTTGTAAAAATTGTAACGCGGGAAATAATATAAGGTAGAAACTCTGCTATCGCGAGCGAGTCTATCGGATGGCTTCGCGCTTGACAAGATTCGTTATCAACTCTAAATGTTTGTTTCCGCTTGATCGTCGAAAAAATAGCATCTCGTCGCGTACTTGACACGGTTGGTTGGTAGCAAAATATCAAACGGCAAGATAGAACAGCCGTGACTTTTCACGCCTCTGTACATTTTCCCTACTAGACGTGCTTTTTCTTTTAACTGCGTGCAGATAGTATTATCTTCTTCTTACGCAACGAATAAACGAGTTACCATTAAAAAAATGTAAAAAGATATATATAGGATGTCCCAGTTATCTTCCGTCATCTTTCAAAGACAGATTCTTGGGATCACCTTAACTGCAAACTTAATTGCAAAGATATATGATGACAAAAATCGGAAACATGCAAAAAATGATGGCCTTCATTGACATTTTCGTTGAGGAAAAATCGTCTTCAAATGATCCCAGAAATCTGTCTTTGAAAGATGACGGAAGATAACTGGGACACCCTGTATGTATTGTTTTACGTTTTATGCGATTATAACATTTTTCGATTTTATTATAATATATATATATATATATATATATATATATATATATATATACTATCAAAAAATGTTACAATCGCATCGCTGTCGAAGAGATAATTTGCCGTAAAAAAGCAAATAAAGTCTCGAAAAAGTAAACTATTTAACTAATTATGAAATAATCTCTAATGTAAATACGCATTTGCATAATCGAAGCGAGATAACGGATTAAAGAAGAGCGGCAAAGGAAGAGATATCGAGGTTCGCGTACGCGAGAACATCGAGTTTCCCCTCTCATTTAGGACGTGCAGGCTGCGTATTCTCGCGCGTGCATTTGCGACTTTTCACGGTATAATAAATTTCTGAGATTTTTTCGCGACGAGGATTAATATGTACGCGAGACGACGGGCGCTACGTTCCCCCCTCCCCCCCCTCTCCCCGTGCAAGGGGAGAGAATGTTGAAAAAGTGCGGTAAAAGTACCCGACATGTGACGAACAGACCGTGAAGGAAGGCAAGGTACGCGGCGCGCGCGAGCCGGGCGTCTATAGGGTGTCTCGTAAATATTGACAAATACACGGGGATGATATTCGGAGGGATGTCGCCCATTTGCGACGCGAGACTCAATTAATTGTTAACGACATAGAGTCCTCTGCAGACCAAACAAGGTGGACAACAACGTTCCCCAACATTTCCTAACCCACTGTTTTTGGGATTGATATAAACGAGCATTCGACGAAATATCGTGTCTCCTCACAGAGAAAAATATCATTCTACTGCCTCCAAGAAAAGCGATTACTCAGTTTATTTTTCTTTTTTTAAATAATAGTTTTCTTCAACGAAGAATATATTCTTGATAATAATTTTAAAATATCACAAGTGTTGGAAAATCTCATTATCATGTATTCAAAAGAAGAATTTATTTTCTCTTTGAGAATATTGTAAATTAAAAATAATATAATAATAATATAAAAATAATAATATAAAAAATATAATAATATAATAAAAAAATATAATAATATAATAATATAAAAATAATAATATAAAAAATAATATGTAATATAAAAAATTCTATGTATTATAGTAAGCAAACCAAATTTTTGTTTTAATTTAATATTCTTGACTAAAATACTGCACTTACTAAAATTTAGAATGTATTCAATTAAATTTAATGCTTTTGGTGAACTTGTGATATATTTGCGGATATATAAACTTATGATGTACTTGAAATAAATAATATTTTCTTGAATACAGTATACATTTTTCTCTGTGTTCTCGCATCAGCCATTTCCGGCGTTGCCTTCTCATTGTAAGCCTTACTTTACGTTCAAGGGAGAGCTTCGCGAAAGTTTCTTTGGACGGATCATAGAACACACACTCTAAAGATACAAAGATAGAGTCACCGCATTCTCTTTGAGGAAATTTATGAGCTTTCCAGTTTTATCGAAAGCGATAGATCGAGTGTGAAACGTAAGATAAATATAATTTTATAGATTACTATCTTCCTGACCGTACACACTAATTTCTCAACAAGTTTAGATTATACGACGATAATTAATAATTAATAAATATAATAATAACTATAAGGACATAACTATAATGATAATAATAACTATAATAATAACTATAATAACTAATAATGTCGCTCGCAGCAGAATCACGCAACGTTAACAATGCAAGAGATAGTTCGTGAATCCATCCCCGAAACTTTGTGCAATCTACGCGTCAAGGGCCTAAAGCTAGCGCGGTTTCACGTGCGTAAATACGAGATTCCGGACGGACGGGGGGAGAGGGAGGGGGGGGAGGTGCGTGGGCGTCGGGGCGACGTACGTCGTTACGACATCGCACGCGCGCGTTTACTACACCCGTCCCATATATGGACTAATTCGTCATGTCCGACTCGAGTTTTCAAAAATTACATTTTCTCGCAATATTCGAAGATTACATCTTTGCTCGTAAAAATGCTCGGTTCGCGACAATATCTATTTACCGCGACGACAAAGAATATTCTAGTCTAAAATATCTTGAATATTTTTTTATTTTCCGACTTGTACAGTGTCATTTTCCGTTTGTTTTGCTTTTAAATATCGAAATTATTTAATTTTAATAACTTTTATGATGTTTAATTAAATCAAGATTATTACTATCCCAGGAGGAGGATCCGAAAAGGACCGAAACATTTGTATACGTTTTCTTAAAATTATAGATTTATAAAACACGCAGTATCACCTGCGATTTCTTGGTCCTAAATAAATCTTCCTTGTATTTGATATCTCGAATAAGCTGAGAGAGATAGAGAGACTGAGAGATGAAAAGATTTTTGCCTCGCAAGCTCGCAGTCGTTCGAGGTACAGGTAGAATCGTAAGCCATGGTGGTGCAGGATCTTTATATAGACCCGACGTACAGAATGGGCGAACGGACATAAAAAGGGATCAGACATTGGCACCATTGTGTACCGTTTAGTTTATCATGTTCTATTTGTACGATTCTCATAATTATTCCGCGGTATGCTGCACGTCGGCAGGACAAGTTCTCGCACGGCGGGGATAACAGGTTTATTTGAACAACGAGCAGTCTGCCGAGAGAACCCCTCTCTCTCTCATTGTTGGAAATTTCACCAACTCGATCAACCGGAAAAGGGTCTTTACGTTGGGCATTCGAGCACCTATGAAACAGAATGGCATTAAACAACGCGGAGAATAATATTCCGACATTTCAAAAAGGTGAAAGGGATATTAATAAATTTGTAATAAGATGGTAATAAATTTGTTTTGGCGCACGAGGGGGTGAATAATTTGGAAATATTGATGAAAATGGATAAAATAAACGTGTAAGAACATTTAATAAAAATATCAGACGTGGAACCAGTTGCGCAAACTATTTTACAGACCTTTTACGCTTCGCGCGTCGTCTCTAAAATGTATACCCATTCCGCGAGAAACTGGCAGTAAAGACTCGTAATGCGGTAGAATACGAGGACCCGACTGGGAACGGCAACACATATTACAAGTATCGCATATAATTCAACATTTAACACGGCGGCGACCGCAAGCATGCAGTTCCGAGCGGAATAATTCGCGAAACGCGCGGCTTTCACCGATACTTACGCGATCGAACGAGCGAAACAATTCCGAACGCGTGCGGAAAAGTGAACAAAGCGAACGAACGCAAGGAAATATCCCTTCGAAAGAGCGTCCCCCGTTCAAAAGCCCTCGGAATACACGTTTCCGCATCGAATCTCCGCGAGTGATTTGTGATTCGATTGTTCGTCGCCAGCGAATTTCCGAGCGAATTTCTGAAAGCAATTGTTTTTAGTTAATTGTCAAATTGTCGTGTTAATCGTAGCGATTTCATAGAATTGAACTCGTAAGAGACCGCACTTTATTTTACAGGGCATTTCCTCAAATTTTGTTAAAAAAAAACTCTAAATAAAGATGATATTTTTAAAATCTTGTACAACTTTTTAAAATAAATTTCTTTTATTATATGCGTTTTTTCGCTCGTATAAAGAAAAGAGAGTCACTTGAATTTTAAGTCCTAGATTTGCAAGTGCGAAAAAGAACTGAGTAGCTTTCGTAAGTAAGATAAACATGTTTCATTTGCATGACATTTTCATTTTTCACAAAAAATTACAATAAAAAAATATGTACTGCATATTTAATATTTTTAAGACATGTTGAATAAATAAAAATAGATATATATTTATAATATAATTTTAAACATACATAATTTAACTTTTATCGGCGAATTTGTTGACAATATAAAAACAAAATTATCAAAAAAAAAGAAAATTGTTTTACAAAAATGTTTCAAGTCGTAATAAAATTACATAAGAATTTCTTGATTTTTCCAAGTACAAAAGAAATCCCTGAAAATTCCAATTTTCTCAAGAAGGAAGGGGTAGATAACTTGTTCATTTATATTGAGAAAAAAGTTATTAACTTGATCAAAGCGTCCAACTAAATTATTATTTTTTTAATTAAAAAATTTAAATATTTAAGTTAAATAGATGCCATATTAGATTTAATATATATTATTTAATTTGAATAGTAAAATATTTCAATTACAAATTTCAAAAACATAATAATTAAGTTAAATAGTTTAATCAAGTTAACAACTTCTTTTTTTCAGTGTAGATCTATTTGACGGACTACTTAATCTCGCGAATGTATGGGAGAAAAATAATAATCGCACTTTATATATCCCTTTCACATCAGATTCACTCTTGCGATTATTTACCGATATAATCACCTTGATAGCGATGGTTTGTATCGAAAATAACAACAAGCAGAGGCGGAGACGGGATGCAACACTAGCGAGAATCGATTCGGTGGATATCGTACGTAGATAGGTCCGACACGTAAATATCAGCGGAGGTGGAGATAGGAATGGACGGTCAAGAGTTGGTTTGGGTGTTTACTGCGATTCACAAGCGCGATAAAATAAAACACGCGGCTCTCGACCTGTACATAAGCCGGAATGTTTCGCTCTGCTCTCGCCGCCACCGTAAAATCTCCTCGATGAATCCTTAACGCGGGATGAACCAGGCACGAACTCGCAACAATAAAGACCCTTCCCCCTCCTCTCCTCTCGTCGTCTCCGTTCCGACAATGTCAATTTATATCGTTATCGAAGGGCACCTTGCATTGCCCCCGGTTAATGCGCTCGAAGATGTGCCAGTTATGCTCGTCGCATTCGAATAATCATTCTCTAGAACATATATCGTGTATTAAAATCTAGTTGGGTATACAGGATGTTTCTTAATAAAGGTGCGAAAAATTTTAGGAGATGGTTCTTTGTCGAAAATTAAGGGAGGTTTTTCGTATAACATGTCCTTCTACATCCCTCGGAACAAGTTAGGGAAATTAAATTAGGTGGATAATTCTTTAACTTGCTCCAAATTTGAGAAGAAAAATAGAAACTCAATTTTTATCCCCATTTTTGGAAGAGTGTAATTCCACAGGGATGCAGGAGTATGTGTTTATATGAAAAATCCTCCTTAATTTTCGACAAAGAATCATTTTCTAAAATTTTTCGCACTTATTAAGAAACATCCTGTATACGTATATATGACGATATTTTGTCGTAAGCGAATATCTCGAAGGACGTACCCTCTGCGTCGTCTTGTTAGACTAATCGAGTCTTAATTAATCCCGTCAAATCATTGTGATTCCGCTGATTCTGAGCGCAATGCAAGATTATGCGGTAAATTGAATTAATATAGTAGTATAAAATGAAATTTAAAAAGTGGAAAACATGTAAATATATTATATAATATAATATATTTACACGTTTTCCACTTTTTAAATTTAATAAATAATATATACTAATATAATAAATAAATATAATAATATAATAAATAATATATAAATAATCTATACTTTTTAAATTTAATAAATAATATATTATATATAATATATTGTATATTATTAAATATATTATATATTATATAATATGTATACACGAAAACTTGATAAACCTATTATCTTCTAATCTAGTGATCAGGATTTAATGACGATAAATGGGCTCTCATGATTAATCATGTTACATAAATTGAATTTGATTGTATAATCAGTTAAACGATAAGTAAAAATGTTCCATTTACATTATGTCACGTATATGTTTTACAAAAATAAATAATAATATATTCTTTAAGTATAGAAATACAAAGTGTGTGTAAAATATTCGCGCACTATAAGAAGTTTATTTAATTTTATCTTTCTTAATTTGATACATAAATTGAATTTGATTTTATAATCAGTTAGACGACAAGTAAAAATGTTCCATTTACATTATATCACGTATATATTTTACAAAAATAAATAATAATACATTCTTTAAGTATAGAAATATAAAGTGTGTGTAAAATATTCGCGCACTATGAGAAGCTTATTTAATTTTATCTTTCTTAATTTAATTAAATAATTTTCTTGCAATCGGCAAAAATGACAAACAAGAACGTAAAAATGGCGAGTTGATTCTCTTCCGCAATTCGAATCGCGGTGGAAAATACATTCCGAAAGAAGTCACCCCCGCGTTCTCGTGGCGTAATCTTCTCTCTCGTCGCCCGCCCTCCTACCCCCCCTCTTCTTCTTTTTCTCCCCGCATCAATAATAGTCACCCGATGCGCAGGGTCTCTCAACTCGACTTCCTTCAGTAACACGTAAACGATTGGATTATGCAAATTTGCGCGATTGACACAAACACACCCGTGCAAACGGATAAAAGCGACGTTCGCCCCTTTCCGCTTTTCTAGCGATATTCGAATTTAATTCTTGAAAATGCTCCGCGAGATGCGATGGTCTGGCAATGATATACAATGATTTCTCGAGATGATTACATTACTGGCACTGCTTACATTAGCGGTGTCACGTGTCGACATGTGTGATTATACGAACGTTCGACATTGCGAGTGCGAAATATTATGTAATTTTTGCAAGCAAGATGGGATGAAAAAAAAACGTCGAGTAAGAATGATTGCGTGTCTCGGATGATACGCGTATGTCCCGTTCATCGGCGTTTCATGTCGAACAAAAGAAGCGAAGATAAAGCAATTTCAGTGGAATCGGAGTAAAAAAGCGGACGAAGAAGAATAACTTTAACCCATTCAGACCTTATGTATACAATTATGCACAAAACTTTAAAATCATGTGAAATAGTTATTTTTTAGAATTAGTTTCCCTGCGATCTCTCTCGGTGGACTTGGAAATTCCTAACAGTTATAAATCATAAAAAAAAACCCTTAGCATCAATAAAAATTAATTCAATAATTTTTTACATTATCTAGCCAGAAAAAATTCAGGTCTGAATGGGTTAACGAGATAAACCTGAATTATTTCGTTAGGCGACTTAAATAGAACGCGACAAGCGTTCTCGCGAATATTTAATACGTCATTAAAAGCGATGCGAAATCGATTCGAAAAAGCTGGCGTAAAAATTGCGAGAAACTCTTGCAAGAATTGCATTGTCGAGGGACAGTTTAGTTGTGTATATACTTATATATACATCACGTACACACACACATACACACATACATTATATATATGTCTCTTTATTCAAATATCAGTTGAATGGAAATGTCGTGAAATCTTGTCTCATTTCGCTATCTCGATTAAATTGGACGGGACTCAGCAATTGTATTTTCCGTCTCGATTTTCCGCATTTTAATACCGCAATCAGCAGAGCTCATTGTCAGTTGCATTTAAAAGAAAATCAGGATGCGCATATAGAAGAATAATACAAAGAACAAAGAGAAATTTTATTTTTACGAAGTATTCTTTTACGAATCAAATGATTGATAAACGGCAAACTATTATTTTTAATTTAAATTTTACGTCCGTTCGTGTTAATTACACTCTTTACACGTTTCGTTTTTCTTTCCTCCTTTTTTTCTTCGAAATGCGCCTATTTTAATTAACGCATAAAAAGAGCGCAAGATGATATAATTAAAAAGAAAGATTGAAAAAATGTACATTTAAATAATTACTGATTCTACTCTACTTAATTAATTAATTAACTTCTACGCTTTAGGCTAATATTACATTTGTCGTACGACATTTTTTAAGCACATTGATTGGCTGCGGGATAGAAAATTTCTAAAGATTCGGAAAATTATTAGCCTATTATTACATTTGAAAAATATTAGCCTATTATTACATTTGTCGTGCATTTTTTTAATTAACATTGATTGACTGCGGAATAGAAAATTTCAAAAAATTCAAAAAATTATTTAAAAAATTTGTCGTACGACAAATGTAATGATAGTCTATTATTAGATTTGTATTATTACATTTGTCGTATGACAAATTTTTTAAGCGCATTGATTGGCTGCGGGATAGAAAATTTCTAAAGATTCAAAAAATTATTATCCCACAGGCAATCAATGTGCTTAAAAAATTTGTCGTACGACAAATATAATATTAGTCTATTATTACATTTGTCGCACGAGATTTTTTAAGCACATTGATTGGCTGCAGGATAGAAAATTTCTAAAGATTCAAAAAATTATTATCCTTCAGGCAATCAATGTGCTTAAAAATTGTGTCGTGCGACAAATGTAATATTAGGCCACGACGTTTCGCCTCCGAATCGTCGGCATCGCGTCGCGCGCCAGTTGACAGGTCGATCGCGTCCTCGCGGGGTCCAGCGGGACGCGGATGCGTTCGCGCGGAAACCTCCGTCGAAGGACCCGGGGCTCCCGAGTATCCAGGCCAGAGTATCGCTCGCGATACTCGGACAACGAACAAACGCGTTTCCCAGCGAGCGGCTGGTCCGTGCTCGCGAATCTATCTCTCATCGTCCGAATCTCAGGCTCGAGATTAGCGACGACCGTCGTAGACGGTAAGGGCGGCCGAGGTCGCGGAGGGAATAGGAAGAGAAAATCCTCTCTCTCGAAGGACTTACCCCGTGCGAGCGCTGTCAACAACAAAGCCAACAGGACGGCGAGAGGACGCGGCTCCTCCATTGGGTCAGAGCGGGTCTGTCGCGCACAGACTCCGACGCGCGTCGCTGAGCGTAAGACTCTCGTCCAACCCGCGAAAGAGAAAGAGAGAGAAAGAAAGAAAGAGAGAGAGAGAGAGAGAGAGAGACAGAGAGAGAGAGATGACCGCACACCGCCTCCGAGCACGATCACCGGCCGTAGCACACGCGCGCGATGTCTTGCCGAGGAAGCGAACGCATGCCAGGAACGCGTCTCGTCGCGACAACGGCACCCGGGGTCTCTTCACCGTCGTCGGGGCCGATCGCACGACAGGTCGACTCTCACGCCCGCGGGACTCATTTTCGCACGATAAGCTCGCTACGTATCTGATCGTGAAACATGGCTAACGGACGAGCGATCGGAACACACTAGTCACACTGCCAGTCAGGGATGCCAGTCCGAGGAATCGCCGCGCGCATGCGCGCTAACGCGACTCCGCTCTCTCCGAGGGCTCCCGACTTGCGGATTACTTCAAGTCGGCGCGCAAAATCAAATTTCCCACTTTCAACGAGGAAAGCAACCGAGAAAATCGGTCGATCGATCAAATTGTTTCAAGCGCGATTTGCACTTTTCTCCGCGTTTAAAATGAGATTGATCTATTCAAATTTAAAAAGAAACAAAGTGTAGGAAGTGGACTTGTACTACATTCATTTTATATCTAAAATGAGATAGATGTAGACTAGATAATATAAAGAAAAGAAAGACACGAGTGCAATTAAAATTTTGCGGCAGAGTTGACGTCTGATTTAATTAAAATAATGTGCTGCATTTGTCATCTAATTTCCCATACAAAGGGAAAATAAAAAGAAAAAATATGTTTACAATGATGACAGTTTGCACTGTACATGTGTTCCTTTTAATTCTTACACTTTGTCTTTTTTTCGAAATATACTCCAAATAAATATTTGTATTTTATTTTGATAATAAATACGATATAATTTTGAGAAAAATAAACCTTATGCGCAAAGTTCATTTTGTCTCTTCCAGTTGCAGCAGATGGTCTCATCGATTTCATTTTTGCCTCGTGTTTACTATAACCTCGCTGATGATCTTAGTCAACCTAACCTGCTTTTACAATTTATAGTTATAATATAACTCCTGTCACATGTATCTTCGACTTTTGACAAATCTTTGCGAGCGATCCTTATATCGCGCTTCGAGTAATGTCGGACTCCGGTTCAACAGATCGTGCCACGCTGCGAATAAAAACGAGGAAAAACAAGAGGCGAAAATTGTCTCGACAAGGTTTCCCGATTACAAAGTAATCTATATCTTTCCTTACATCAGATACATCAGTGCCATAAATAAAGTAAAATTTCAATTGACTGTGCTCACTGCAACGGCTGTGCCTGTGATAGCTGGACTTTACTCGACCAATATCATGTCGCTGGAAATGGCCATTTCATCGATAGCAAGCGGCAAGTTCTTGTAAAGATAAATTACCTTTCGAAGCACCTAATTCGTGTCTGGTAAATAAATGCAGTCTTATTTTGTCCACAGGTGTTTCAACAACAATATGGATACACAGTCTTGGAATTTTCTGCAATAATCTCATAGGATATGTATATATAAACTTGGATAAACGAAAAGTAATATTATCTTACGTAGACTACTGGGGGAAGAGAATAGACATGGAGACCACTATCAATGAAATTATTCCCATGTCGGACAATGCCATCGGTATCACCAATTATCTGTACAGGGAAATACTATTCACTTCACAAAAACAAAAGTTGAAGATAAATATGAAGCTCGGACGAATATTCGATATGGACACATTTAAATATACTCTAGGAACAGATTAAAGTTTAAATATATTCCATTCACATGTATATGTGTAAATATACCGTATATAAAATCACATCAATTCAACATTAGTATATTTTAAAATTATTTTATTTTTAAGCAGAACCTATGTTTTTTTATTACTTATTTTAACCATCTGAAGTGCGCATAAGCTCGATTGGCCTGGCATTTTTTGTGTAATTCTTCCTTCCATTTAACTGCTCGACCCTGAAATAAAAAACGTGTCGTTGTAACATACATCTTATAAATGATATAAAAATAAATTTATATTTCAAGTTGATAAAATTTATAAACCTGATTCTGAGAAGCTGATACCAATTCTTTAGCTAACATATTGTAAAATCTTTCCTCATCATCTTTCTCTTTTGCTGCTTCGATTAACCATTTCATGGATTTGTGCTGTGCCCGTACAGGTGAAATTGGAACAGGAATCTGAGACAAAAAATTGATTTTAGTCACAATATCTATTAATTTGATAACTGAATAACTTTGTAATAAGTTGTTACCTTATACATAATCCCTCCTTTCCTACAATTTATCAATTGTAAAACAGGCGTGCAATTGTCAACAGCATAATGAAAAACCACAAATGGATCCAATTCAATATTATCTTTCTCCTCGTTTGTTTTTGCTTTGTGGTAACGTTGTAATTGTATTCTTTTGATTTCTTCAAAAGATTTGGTCACCAATGTCCTTGCTAATTTCCTATCCCCATTTCTCATAATAGTATTGATAAATTTCCTAAATGCAGTTGGGACATAAATTGTTAAACCAATGCGAAAAGAATTTGCGATACAATAGAGCGGAAGAATTTCTTACAAGACTCTAGCATCATAAAACTCTGAACACGTGTCAGTGATTTGTGCTGGTTTCACCTGTTGGTGAGCAATATTCATCGCCTCCTCGCTTCGAAACAGAGCTTCCTGCTCATCTTTTCTATATATTGGTTCAACATAATGAGATGGAAAGACACTATATTCTCTTCTAAAACTTGTAAGATTACATCTGAAAAGTGTATAAGTGAATAAGAAATACATTCACCAAATATATTTGTATGATAGCAATTGTGTAAGACATTTATCAAAAAACTGTGAGATGTTGCAGGTTCAATGGTAGTTGTTTATACGAATCTTTCTCACCTCTTGAATCCATAATTTAACAAATTTGTAATTGACACAGCAGATAAACGTAAATTAACCATTTCCGCTTCTTTGGTTTTTTAATCTTCACTGTTTCTGTTTTGATCACAAGTCGGAGAACATACTGACCAAGAGATAAAAGAGGCAAAGATTTTGATTCAATCGAAAAGCATTCCACTGGACAAGTAGGTTCATGCAAATCGACCATTAGTCCCGATCCACAATAAATAATTTAAGCCCTAAGCCTTAAGAAATTGACCAATCCCAAGCGAATATTCTCTTCATACTTGACTGTGATTGGTCAATCTCTTAAGGCTTAAATTACCTATTGTAGATACGACCTAAGAAATTGACCAATCACATTCGGGTATTCTCTTCATACTTGACTGTGATTGGTCAATCTCTTAAGGTTTAAATTACCCATTGTAGACTCGGCTTTAGCCTTCCGTATCCATGCTACGCGAGATCCGCCGTATTGTACTGTATACCTTGTGCACGGTCGTACTCGTCGAGTAGCCAAATGTTCGCGACGAACGAGTTTACGTTAACGTTTCGCGGTAATTAACGGGAAGGAGAGGAGGTTAACGCAACTTGGCGACTCGTTATCGACTCGAAGAGAGAGAGAGAAAGAGAGAAGGAGAGACAAGATTCCTCGTCCGCATCTGCACAAGAGATCCCACAAATGGTGCGACTGCCATGTAACGTCAGGTTGTTGAGATCTTGCGAGGAGAGGATCTTCTAGGAAGGGAAGAGAGCTCCTTTCACGAGGCGGTTTCGCGCTGTTGAGAGCAGAACTCGCGGGATCCAGAATGGCGGAGAACCAGGCAAACTCATCGGGACAAGTCGGCCAAGGTAATCGCGCGTTGCCGTTAACTCTCGCCACGCGACGTCGGCCTAACCACCATGGAAAACCTAACCTAACCATGGTGGCATCGTCCCGCGATCTCGTCGTCCTCTCCGGTTGCCAACTAATCCAATTGCGTTGCAGGTTCTGGCAGATCTTTCAACTTTCCACGAATGGATTTTCGAACGAACAACGATGTCCAGAACGAGATGTCGGGTACGTGCGAAGCTGAAGCGAGATCTATTAAAATGACAGTGATGTTTGCGAAATAACAATAACGATGAGCAAGATTACTTTCGAGTTCGATAATTCTTTCCGTTACAGAGAGGCGAAGACAGCTGAAACTTAGTTTTCAAACACAGGGCAATAATTTGTCGTTTGCCAATTCCACAAATTCCTCATTGTCGAATTCAACGGGAGCCACAGCACAATGTCCACCAATGTGAGGTTTTAACGAGCAAGATTATAAATATCTATAATCTTAAATAATTATAATTTAATAAATAATAATTTAATTTTATATAAATAATTATAATTATAATTATAATTTAGTTTTATAAATATTTATCTTATCGTTTCTGTGTAATAAGATTGCTCTATGCTTTTTCATTCGCAACAAACAGATCCTCTCGTCCAAGCCTGCCTTTATCTCTACCTAAGCTGCCAGCTCGACCTCGCAATATAATACAGCAGCAAGAGTTTCTTCCTGATAAGGCAAGGTATAGAATTAATAAAAAAAATAAACAAAATATACATCTTTTGAGGTAAATTACAATAAAGTTTATTGTAGAGACAAACTGCGAATGTGCCAGTCTATGCAAAGTACCGGTAAATTGCAATTATCTTCAGACATGGTTTATGATTTTACAAGCGAAGATCTTCAGGATCTTGGAGAAATAGGACGAGGGGGATTTGGAACTGTAAATAAGATGATTCATAGGATAAGCAATACTGTTATGGCTGTGAAGGTAAATTGACGGTACAATTTTTATTCTGCTGATATTGTACACTGGAATTCTTTAAAGTAACAAATTATATCTCAGAGAATTCGTTCTACCGTGGATGAAAGAGAACAAAAGCAATTATTAATGGACTTGGAAGTTGTGATGAAGTCAAATGAGTGTCCATGTATCGTGCAATTTTATGGAGCTTTATTTAAAGAGGTATATAATTCGATGATATCACTCGTGAAAATGACAAAAACAATTGCATTATCTTATCTTATCATTCTACACACAGGGAGATTGTTGGATTTGCATGGAACTTATGGATACGTCATTAGATAAGTTTTACAAGTTCATCTATGAGAGATTAAATGAAAGGATACCAGAATGTATTCTAGGCAAAATTACAGTGGCTACTGTAAAAGCATTAAATTACCTCAAGGAGAAACTAAGAATAATTCACAGAGATGTGAAACCTAGTAATATTTTGTTGGATCGAGGAGGTAATATAAAATTGTGCGACTTTGGTATATCTGGTCAACTCGTAGATTCAATCGCAAGGACCCGGGACGCTGGTTGTAGACCGTATATGGCTGTAAGTTTATTATAGTTATTGAAATTGATAATGCTGAGATATGTAGCGATCGTTGAATTATTGATACCTCATAATATCGTGACAATTATTATTCAGCCGGAAAGGATAGATCCGCAACGTGCGCGTGGTTACGATGTGAGAAGCGACGTATGGTCGTTGGGTATCACGCTGATGGAAGTTGCCACAGGGTACTTTCCATATCCGAAATGGAACTCTGTCTTTGAACAGCTCTATCAAGTGGTACAAGGTGATCCACCGCGACTTTCTCCTAATGAGAACGGAAATCACTTCACTATGGACTTTGTGAATTTTGTGAATACGTGGTAGGATCATTACTCGTTTAATCATTAAAAATATTTTGAATTTGATTGGAATTAAAATTATTCACATCTTTTCTTCTGTTAAAGTTTAATTAAGGAAGAGACGCAGCGACCCAAGTACAATAAATTGCTGGAACATCCGTTCATCAGACGAGCGGAGGAAGCAATGATCGACGTTGCGGCTTACATTAGCGGAATTTTGGACAATATGGCTAATAACGGAGTGACGCCATTCACTACGAATCAACCTTAAGAATTGGCAAGAGCGACGATAACGAGAGTGCGTCATCGCATCATAGTACCGCGGTTTTTCTCCTCAGACTCTCACTCTTTGAATATGAACGGTATTATCGCGCATTCCAACGATTTAACGTAGGTAGCGAAATCGACGACCGTTCTCGCCATCGTATATCGTCGTCTCGCTCTTAAAATTGTACTCTTATGGACTCAAAACGGTCATGCGATAGAGAACGCGTAGAGATGTGTATTGAAACAAGCTGGCGAGTTTCGTTAAATATTGAATGATGGCGCATACATTGTCTTTTTCTCCTGTTGCGTCATCTTTATTTCATTATCTTTTTCTCTCTCTCTTACTCGCATTCAATATAACTTTAAATATCGCGTCCCGAAAAGATTCTCCTCTTCGAGTTTTATAATTCTCGATAACGGCGTGACGCTAAATGATAAATTTTCAGCAAATCATATGTATGCGTAAGGTATTTGTATATATACACATGTATATGCATATGTATATGTATATATGTATATATATATATATATATGTATAATTATATCTTGCCTTGTATAATAAATCTTGATTTCCACGATTTTTTTAAGCAGCGTTACAGGAGCGAAAGATACTCTAGGCGAATTATTCTAGCCAAATTGATATCGATGATCATCCGGGTATCGACCGTTTTTTGATGATTTTCTTAGGACAGGTTTAAATACGAGTATCTCAAATGTTAGGAGTGCTGTAATGTAATGGAAATAAATCATTGACACTCACAGAGCGAAAAACATTTTGACGTTTTTTTTCTTCCCGCTTGTACACATATTGACATTGAACTTTGCGCGTACATCGGGTGCACGCTTTGGTGATTCTTCTTATGACTAACCGACGGTTCCCTTATCTCTCGCGGTAATTCATATATCGACGAGTTTTAAAAGCTGCGGGTCCAGGTGCATTTTGCTCGATTACGAATGTTGGAACATTTTTTTGCCAACATTTTTATCAAATTTCCATCTTGTGTGTTTCTATAATAAAAACATTTTCATTATAATCTCTAAAACAATTTAGGGAGAAAAAGAGTCGCATTCGAGATGTCAACTTGCAACTTTTTCGCGAAATTTTTGCATACAATAATAAAAATTCGATACTTTTATATTTTTGACGGCGCTTATATATGAATATTATAATATTTGCAAAGTATTGTAATATTTATGTTAGTCGATTAAACTATCTCGTCGCATTTTTTGCACAAGAGCAAACTTGGCAAGAACAAATTATAGCTATAATCGATAATCCTGGGGGCGGTCGCGCACCTGTCGTAGTGGTACCGTTTGAACAGGTAAGAAGATGGCGGTACAATGGTGGTTGACGGTACTGATGGTGCTTTGCAGCGATAGTCGTTAGTTCTAGCAGAACCATCAACGCGATTAATGATTAATTTTGCTGTGTAAAACGTTCTCGAGTTTCGCAAAGTATAATGATTAAAATCGTTTATAAAATTCAAATTAATTGAAGAAAAGTGTCTTACAATTAATTTTTGATCATCCCTCGTGTGTGCTAATGATAAACATTTCTAATTTGAAAAGTACATGGAATACTCGCGAGAATTGATTTTATGGACAAAAAATAGATTAGCAGTACATTAATAATAATAATATCATCAAAATGATACAAAGATCATCTACTGCTTATCAATTATTTTTTATCTTCATTAAAGATAATTAACGATTATATACAAGTGTATGTTAAATACGAATTTGGGTGATTTCGGTGAGTACCGATAATTTATGTTTTTTCGAATTATTTTTAAGCGTATGTATGGTCGCAAAATACATCTAGCACGATAAATTATATCGTAATCTTTCAACAAATTGTTTTAACATAAAATTAAAATACAAGTGAAAAATTTGAAAACACCAACACTTAAAAATCGAAGAGAGAAAGAGAGAGAATTTTGACGTAAAAAATTTAAGATAATACTGAAAATATATTTTGCAATGATATAATAATTCTTTTTTTTTGTAACGGCAATATCATTGATTATTCTTTTACTTTCTTTGCTTATTCTGCATCTTTGATGCCAAAAGAAATGCTCGATCATAAAGGTCCCACATGAACGTCATTATCGCCGTCAATCGCGACGATGTAGATTATGTCTGATGCTACTGTGCTGCTGCTGCACTCGTTGAAATCAATTCTCTTGAATATTTGATGAACCTCCGAGCGCCTCCGCCCTCCCGGAACTCTGACTCGCGTCGGAGTCTATATCCGTAACTGCTGCGTATATATTATCCGTTCTTTTAAATTGTCCATTGAAATATGTCCACATCATTGCTACCGCGATGACCTGTTACTATTTCCCAAGAGGACACGCTACCAGACTCAACCAACTTTTGTATTTCTCAAGGAGACATCCCCCGTCTGTACTTGTGACTATTATATCGCGCATCGTGATATTATTTTCTATTTTAACATTACGAGATGCCATACTCGTACAAAGTAAGAGAATCGTCAGATGATTGTATTAAACGTGGATTCAAGCAAATAAAAATTCTCATCCTACGAGAAAATCTTCAAATGCAAATACCAATCAAATATAATAGAATATTAGAACGATTATATAAATGTACTCTATTTTATTCCTTGTTCTATGTATATGGACTGTCTATTTTTAAAAAATTCATTGCTTTATACATTACATTCATTTATATAATTGTAGGCATAATCGAACGCAAAGCGCGCGACGATGAAAGTACATCGTCTTATAATAATGTGGAAATCGATTCTCAAATACAGACAGTCCAGTAGTATACTACTGGTCCCATTACGTCCTTTTATATGGCGCATAATGTCACGTTGTTGCACGTGATACGTCGCTTTAGCGAGCGAACAGGCAAGGTAAACGCGCAACGAAAGCGTGATAGTGACTCACAACCTGACGCGCAGGGAAAAAGGCGGCAGGTGCTGCTGGATATTGCTGATACTGGCTGCTGCTGTTTCTGCTGCTGCTGCTGCTACCATCGTCGTCGGGGTAGCCAGCCAGCCGGCAGGGCCGACAGGGGAACGGATGTTCCCAGGAGATTATTGATCGTCCACCACGCAGATACTTTCACTGACGACGATCACTGTAGGAGATCCTTGGCGATGGCGTCCGTCCAAATTCTTTTCCCAATGTTGTCTTTTAAATCGCACCAGTTCCTGCGTGTGAAAATTCTTTTAAAAATTTAAGACAAAATGTCTCCGAGTCGCGCTGATATATGTTTATAAAATAAATTTAATTAATTAAATAATACGGAGAGAGAAATATGTGCACGTGTTACGTCAGATAAAGTATTATGATAAAATTAATTATATTGTATAATTCCACAAGTAGAAAAGGAAAATCTTATGTATATATTATTATAAGAATAAATTTGATGTAACGTAATATTTTCATACTTGCACTAATAATAAAACTGAGTTATTTTGATATTTATGTGTTTGAAGCTATATCAACTGAAAACGATTAAATGATTCATTTAAAGTTTCAACAAAAGTTGCAGGTATATCATTTTATAGCTATATCGCTAATAATGTTTCCAAACAATAATTATTACTTTTCCTTGTTTTGTTTAAAACAACATCAATTGAACATCAATTTATATATATAAAATAGTAATATATGAATGATATGCATTATAATGCAATATATATATATATATATATATATTGCATTATAATGCATATCATTCATATATTACTATTTTATATATATAAATTGATGTTCAATTGATTTAAAAGAAATTATTTAAGCGTCCGATATACATATATATATATATATATATATATATATATATATATATATATATGTATATCGGACGCTTAAATAATTTCTTTTAAAAGTATATATTATTATATAAAAAAGTATTATATAGTAAAATCAATATTTATATTTTGCATCACAATATATCGCTAGAATTGCAGTTTTTCCGAGACACAAGACACTCTTTCCATATTTTCGCCCTCCCGAGTATCTTGCCTAAAACGAATTTTACGACATCAATCTTATGTAATCGATTCGCTAAAAAATAATTCAGGAATCAAATAATCATTTCGAGGTATCTTGAGACATGTTCAATAGCAAACTCGCGAGGCACGACGTAGTTATTATGTAGCTTAGTGAAAAATTCATCGCATCTTAATCGAACGCTCCAATTCCCTTGAAAATCCTGCTTTTATCACAGACAGTTTCTCTCATACAAGATAATTTTTTTCACATCAAAAAGACATTCATCCCTTCTTTGTCGGAGGAGGGTCAATTTTTCGTAGAACGCCCAAAAGTGTCTCCATATCGCATGCGACATTAGCCTTTGTCTGTGTTAATTCATAGCGGACGAATCTCGTGCTCTAACGATCCCGTACGAGCGTCGACCAATGATCATGGAGGTCCGGGGGTGAATCTCGCACGCCATGCTCTCGTCCCGGTCGAATGGCCGTGGCTCTTACCCCTCTCTCTCGTATGCCAGTTTATCGTAACTGGCGGTCGCTGCCTCCCCCCGATTCGATCAATGGAGGCACCTGTACCAAGACGACTATGTCTGTCCACCCCCGCCTATGACGCAGCCTGGACGAAACACTCGTATCATCACACCGCCTTCTTCAGATTGTCTTTGGTGAAACGAAATATTCTCGTAGAATAATTCACATTTGGGTTTCGGTAATTCTGAAAATTTCTGAAATCAATTATATCTTTGTCAGAAAAAAATGAATTATGTAACTTTATTTTTATCTGGTATTCAAACATTTTTTAAATGCTTACCTATCAGTATATGAATAAATAGAAAATTGTTGCAAATTTTCCATTAAAATAAATATGTATCTGTCTCTCTCTCTTTCTTTAGTTAAGGAAATTATTTAACATATTCGAGTTAAAATATAATTAGCTCGAATAGTTAATTCAAGGTCAAACGATAAATAGATATGTATAAATGTGATGACGTATTCGTTTAGTTTTGTTTAAAAATAAAAATATCTTCTATTGAAGAAAATCAACTTCCTGGAGAGAGGCTGTTTAAATAGAATATTATGTAATCAACGTATTATATAATTCAATTAATACGTCATCTCTTATCGTCACACATTGTCCGCGGTATGAAATATTTCAACGTCGACTTTACTTGTACTCGCCATGGTCAGAATTACAAGGGTGAACTCCCCTGTTAGTTTCAGTTAGGAGAGGGTCGACGAAAAGGAAAGAGGGTCGTCCGACCGACGCGTGTGCATGGTCCACCTGTGCAAAAGGGAACCCAGCACCTGTCACCGCACACGCGTACCTCCGTCAGGTCGCTAGAATAAGCAGGTAGACACAGGCGCGTTCCACCCCTTGCTACCACCAGTCTAACTCGTCCGACCGTACCGTGTACACGCACGCGTCTCAATCGCTTATTTTAGTGCATACTTATATACGTATGTATCTTACCTATTCAGGAATATTGTGTAATAATTTTTCACTCCATTCAATATTTTTCGGAAATTTTATAAATTTTTATCGAAACTCTTCTCTCTTTCCTCCTGTGTACCGGAGAATTGTAATCGATGTTCCGTCTCTCTTTCCACGTACAAATGTCGACGGATGACGCATCATTGAAAAGTGCATTTTCCTTGTAAAAAAAATAACGTGTTTTTGTTGAAAATTTTTGTAAATCGTTAAACGTACATCATGTTGATAACATAATATTAACGCGTGAGGTCAAAGAAAGAAAAAAAAAAAACTTTTTTCGCGCCAAGTGATATGCCATCTTTATCGTGACGTCAGGAGACATTTCAGTGAATCACACGAGTTCAAAGTATTGCATGGACGATTCCGAGAACTACACAATCAGAATTCAACATCAATTGGAGTTATATATAGCAAATCCTTTTGCGAGAGAAAAGTATTGAATGTGTGGAAAAGTGCGTTTTAAGTATCATTGCTGTCTCTCGAAAAACACCTGTCATTTGCGCACATTCATCATTCATCAACTCGCACATATCTAATTAAATAATTCAATCGAATGAAAACTTGTTAATTTTATGTGGACAATTGTGCGCGTTCTGAAAGGAATTCATACTAAACAAAAGTGACAACTGGCTTGCGTAGGTGCTACATTGCGCTGGCATACTCAGGTGATGAGAGACGGATCTAAAAATGAGGATAGAACTGGCGGAAGTTGAAATATCGACGGAGGAGGAGTACTTGCCCGCTGCCGCCGCCGTCGCAGTGGACAACAGCAGTATGGACAGTAGCACGGACGATTACGACGGAGTCGAGGCCGAATTGACGAGCCTCTCCTGGCTGCAATCGTTGGACATCACCAGCGCATCCGGCTTGCCGACGCCGCCTTGTTCGCCATCGCCCCCGCCGGTCGTCCGTCAACCCCCGAAGAAACTGTCGCCTTTGGTCAAGGCCGAATTGGGTAATCATTAGAATAATCTAAAAAAGTGCAAGAATTAATCGAAAACGAGAAAAAATGGACTATTATTATATATAATTAGAATCAGTTATGTACAATTGAAATGAATATAAAAATTATTAGACCTTGCAGAGAGTATATAAGACCGTGTATGGTATATAAGTTTTCTTCAATTTCATTAGATCTCGCGGAAAATGCCGTCAAGTATCGAACGGATCCCGATGCGAAGCCACCGTTCTCTTACGCCACCATCATTTGTCTCGCGATGCGCGCCAACAATAATAAGGTCTCCCTTTCCAACATTTACGCATGGATTCGAGAGAATTTCCTGTTTTACAAATACGCCGATCCAGCCTGGCAGGTAGAGGGAATTCCATCTTTCTTCCGGATTCATCCCTAAAATTAATGATATTATTTGAATATTATTATGTATTTGAACATATTATTTTTCTTTAAATATTCAGCGAAGAATGAGATTAATCTCTATCATTTTTATCGGAACAGAATTCGATTCGGCACAATCTGTCGCTGAACAAATGCTTTGTCAAACTGCCGCGTTCTAAGGACGAGCCAGGCAAGGGCGGTTTCTGGAAGCTGGATCTCGAAAGAATGGAGGAAAGCAAACGATCAAGACGTCGCTCCGCGATCTCGCAGCGAATTCGCAACTCCAAGAAGCAATCCTCATCCGCGGCAAACACGACGACAACGATAGCGGCAACGGTAACGGCGACGACGACAACGACGACGGCAACGACGACGCTCAACGCTCTTCAGAACAGCTGCTCGCCACCCACCAGCTGTTTATCCAGCACTCTGTACGAGACCCCGCCTAGTAGCGTGTCACCCCCGATTCCGGACAGCCTGTCGGAAGTACCGGAATCGACGCAGGTGAGCTTGAGCGAGGACGATTTCACGAGCTTGTTGATCGCCGGCTGGGACGAAAATAATCAATTGGAGCTCCTCGATCTCTTGGACACCCTCTAAACCAAGCCAAGGTGACTCTCTCGCAAACGCCTCTCAGGAATCATTGGCGAAACAAATGTTCTCGTCCCTCCATACGTCTCTCCCTCCGACTTCCCGTTCCATTCGATCGACGCGAATAACAACGTTCTCGGATCGATCTGAAACGATATCAATTTTTAATTTTGTCGGATTTCGCAATAACTTTTTTTTATTTTACAAACTACGATTGCGCGAAAAAACGATAAATTATTATTGTTAAGCAATCAGAACAAGACTATACAAAAGCAACGATTTCATTTATCGTATGCGTTAAAATCAGACAGTTAAGATCAGACATTAATCTCGTAATTAAAACGCGATTAATTTACGATGAAGCGTTGAGAAAAACAAGCACCGTTGAGGAAGAAACAGCAGAGAAAAGCAAACACATCTTATCTCTTCTTCCTTAACAGTGATTTAATATACGTAAAAATGAAACGTTGCGCGATTTTAGAGTGCCTAACGAGATTGTCTTAACACGCTGTCCGACCATATTAAACGTGTTATAATATAACGTGTGTAAGAACTCTGTTGTTGCCGAAGGTATGGCCGATAATATGGCAAAACATATTATAATCGATTCAAGTATTATTAGATTACGCCGTGAAATATTTGTTGTGATCGGCGACATGATGAGGAATATCAGTGCCTATTCGATAAATCATCATTTCATGAATTTTTATACACATGAAGCGACAAACGAAAAAATTCGTCGTTTCTAACAGTTTCACAATACACTAATACAATGATTCTCTCACGGAGAAAATATTGTAGTAAAAATTACAATATAATTTTGATCGTAATGCATATATATACATAACATATTAACATAAACTGTTTATGGGGCAGTGAAATCCAAAGTTGAAGTGTCTTTCTGAGAGAAAAGGGTAGCGTAAATTTATTTATTTATATATCTGTCTTTTTCTAATGAATGTATCAGTATGCGTGACTTTAATAATCTGAAATTGCATCATGCGTGTGTCAGAAAAGGACGAACAACCCAAGTTTCATGCTATCCTTTTCTCTCAGGAGGACACCCTCTCCCACTACCTTATAAGCAGTCTAACTTAATATTATATGTCTATGTATATATATTTTACAAAAAAGGATTGTAAAATTATTTAAATATTTTGCACAAACAAATACGTACTAATAATAATAGAACAAATGCATAATTTATAATTTTCACAGCAATAAATTCGTTATATTCGAACTTTTTACAATAAAAGAGAACATATGTTTCATATTATTTGTATTGTGAAATTTTCTCCGTGTACAGTATTTATTTTGACATTCATTTTTTCGCCATGTCTCCTCTATGGTTCGATCTTTTCCATTCTCTTAATTACATTGTCTTTCTTTATATCTCGATAATATTTCTCCACTGATGTTTCTCCTCGTCTTGAGAATAATTATTAAACTTCTCGCGGCGAAACGATTCACGCATCGTGCCTTTGAATAATTAGCGAATGTCCTTTATTAATTCGTATAAGCAGCGCGTCAATTTACATATGTACATACACGTATACATACATACATATATATGTATGTACGTATGTGTATGTATGTATGTATATATGTGTGCCAGATCGATCGATTAGCGCGCGATGCATACGATATTTTCTATCGTCGCGTTCAAATGACATTTACAATCGCAGTTTCTGCTCCCGCGATCTATATTTTTACCGCGTAATAAAAAAAAAGGATGTGTGTGTATATATGTATAACGCGCGGAAGAGATAAAGATCGTAATCTCGATTGCGAATCGACGAATCTTGCGATGTATGTACATACATACGGTGGGCGGAACATACGTACTACACCGCGGCTTCTATTTTATTATCCCCCCTTCCCTATGTCGCGTATGTCTCTCTCGACGATTTTAGAAATTATTATTAATCATTATTAGTATATATATATATATAATAATATCGTGATTATACGGCGATATTACGGTGTTATTTCGTTGTATGGAACCGTAGTAGACGAAGCGTAGAGATATGCGTTTATATTCTCCTACACCGTTGTATGTGCGGAGTGTCCCGAGAAATATTCCTCCATGTTTGACCATGAATATCCAAAGTCCAAGGAAAAGTTTCGGCACGTAGAAGATTCCATTTTCAAAATATTCTGTAAACATGATAATCGTTAAAAAAAGAAAACTGCTATTTACTGTAGGAACTCGAGGAGAACACAAAAGTCCAAGCAATGTCACGTGTTCTTTGTGGAGACGTAAGCGTTCGACAAAATAAATTGTCGAAGTGAATTAGCGATTTATCGTCAATATAAAAGCGATCGAATTTCGAGAGTACGTGTCGCATACGTGTCGCCAATAAGGAAACTGAAAAGTGGAAGAGAAAGAAAGGAATAATTAAAGAAAAAAAAATTTCTCCGCGATACTCCGCGCACAATGCGTCTCTCACGTTTTATTATCACGCGTACTATTACACGATAATATTAGAGTACAACTGTGTCGGGAGTGTGATATAATATTAACCGTAATAGTGTCGAATCGGTGTGTCAATTTCTAATTCACGCCTCTTGAGAGTCCGTCCGAGCTTATCCGTCCGGAATAAAGTTGAGATGCGTTGATAGAAAACATGGAGTACGAGTCGCGCCAAGATCGAAATTTGAAAAAAAAATCGATCGCGATTCATTGCGAGTAGAGTGGACATGTGCCTTGAAGTAAGACTAAACTATTAATTGTTTTCTTTCTCTTCTATATACCTTCTATCTTCATTTATCCACGATATATAAGGGCTCAGTGCAACGTGTGGTTGTCTCCATAATTTGTATCTATATAATTTAATATGTAACTCTATGAGAGATATGATAAATAAATATTGAGAAATCTCAACACGATCTCATTTTCCTCTCTTACCATTTTGTGTTTTAAGTTGAAGAAAACGCAATTGTAAAATCTCCGTGAAGTTGATTTTTTAATCAATTTTTTTTCTAATGAATCGTTTATCGAGGATTTTCGGAATACACAATATCGCAATAAGGATTATCGCAATACGGCGTCATGGGACGTCACTTATGCACTCCGCACAATACGCCCCATGTAAAAGCCGATTTTCAAAATGACGTAACTTCAATTAAAAGTTACTAGAATACGCAAGTAAGGCCGAGTCTACAATAGACAATTTAAACCCTAAGCCTTAAGAAATTGACCAATCACAGTCGAGTATGAAGAGAATACTCGACTGTGATTGATCAATTTCTTAAGACTTAGGGTTTATTGTTTTATCGCGCTTTTCCGAAGTCAAATTTTATAATATTTAGGCCGGTATTCATAGTCCGATCTTATATTTGAGATCGTCTTAAGTTCGAGCTTGAAATGCTACGCAGCTATTTGATTGGTTGAATGAGGTCTTAAGTCAACCTCCAAGCAGATTTAAGACGATCTTAAATATAAGATCGGACTATGAATACCGGCCTTAGTTTTGCATTTTAATAGACTGACTTAGAGTGAACTAAATAAATAAATAAATAAATGATGTTGAGAAAAAGAAAAAGAAGACACATAAATAAATAAATAAATAATAGCATGAAAAGAGAGAACATACTAATATTTTTATATAATAAATTATTATTAATTAAATTATTCATATTTTTATTTATTATTTATATTATCAGAGGGACATATATGTTACCCTCTGAGCACATTCGTAGACTTTGGTTTTGTAGTTATTCATGTTTTGTAGTATGTCCATGTTTTTAATGTCCATAGAGGGCGTATCGCTTTTAGGTATCATCTAAAAGCGGACCATGAACAATAGCAATCGAACGTGATTGGTTTCTACTTTCAAATCCAGCCAATCAGCGAATTACATCGGAAAATCTAGTAATGTTGCCCAACTATTGAGTCCGCTGAACGCAGCCAATGTGACAAGCGCACGAATGAATTAAACATTGAATTAAAACTGTATTTATAGGTTAAAGATAGTTTGAATTTCTGTCTTATAATGGATATAAAACAAAAAATTATACAAAAATTCAACTCGCAACTGGGATCGAATTTAAAAAATCTTGAAGAAATCTACGATTTTCATGAATATCTCAAAGCGGAAAAGGATGAGATTGAAAAATCAGTAAGTCAGTATTCATTCTCACAGAATATGTAATATGAAATATGTTATATACTTTTGTCTTTTATAGTTATCAATGGCCTCAACCACTACTCCGTCCAAAGTAAAAGCGGTCATTGAAAATGTAGAACTTATTAATTGCCAAGTTGAACAGTTGCAAGAAAACTGTGCTGATCTAAGCAAGAAGATTGAAGAAACATTTAGCGAGAACGATAAAAATTTAAAGTTGCAAGAAACTATTGATAAAATAGGTCAGCTGGACAAATCATTATCCTATTTATACTTTGTAAAGTATATAGAAAATGTCAGGTAATAAATTATTAAGAGATGCATAATATATTTTACTATTTTACTACTGATTGTATTGTTTATGTTTAGTGATGAATTAGAGGCGTCGTTATTATCTGGTGACGATGAATCCACTATAACTTTATATACCAATTTGACAAAAATCAGTTGCCAGTTACAAACATCTGTGTGTCGTCACTTGGTTAATTATGTTCATGAAACTCTACACTTTTGGCATAATTTAATCAAGGAGAAATTATCAAAGTAAGTCTTTTTATATATTTAAAACATAGTTCATCCCATAAAATGTATCTTTTTATATAACTCAATAATATTTTGTAGGGAATACAATGATTTATTGAAAACATTAAAATGGCCCTTTTGTGGAACCAATAGCACTTCACTAAGCACACCATTACCAGATGTAATGACAAGACTCAAAATACTCACCAAGTACCTTTTTCATCTGCAACTACCGTATCCTTACAATATACAATTTAATTATATTTTAATTTATTAAAAAGATGTACAGATTGAGAGACAAAAAATATATTCTTGTATTGTTCTTAATGTATATAGAGAAGAAATGACAAAACCTGTAGTAACATCTGCGCTATTAACAGACTTTGCGCCAGTTAGTTTGCCGATTGCTCTCTTAGTACGTCCTCTTCGACTAAGGTTTATTTATCACTTCACAGGAGCTAAATTGACAAATCGTCAAGATAAACCAGAATGGTTCTTTACGCAGATATTAACTTGGATCAAAGATCATGTTCAATGGGTGCAAAAATATATTCAACCTATAGCGGATTCTATAGGTTTTAGACACTTGGATATAAAGGTTGATATAATTTATAAATTGGCTAATCCTCATATATTAGCTGTTGATTTTATATTTCTGGTTACTAATTATATTACATATTGATAGGCCGAATTTATGCGTGCTCTAGTACAATTAGCTGTTGAGAAACTTCATTCTGAATTACCCACAACACAGTACGATGATACTTTATTTGCACATTTGGTGGATGAAGCTTTAGGATTTGAAAGAGAATTACGAGAGACTCTGTTATATCCTCAAGCTCAGCCAGCCACTGTTTTCGTTCTTACACAAGCCCATATTTTCATAAAATGGATTAACATGGAGAAAAAGTGTGAGTGTAAAAATATGTTTTTACATATGTATTATATGTGTTCAAATATAAATACATGTATATTTATCTATTTATTTAGATGCAACCGAAAAAATGGATGCAATATTAAGTTCAAGTACAGCGTGGGAAAAATTGGCGAGTCCCGACATCGATGACATGAAGGTCACTGAATGTGCGGACGCTTTTCTTACACTTCTCATCACGATCTCTGATAGATATAAACATTTACCTCAGCCTGGACATAGGTAAATCATTCATTCCAAGTCATACCGAGAGATTAACTTGGTGACTAATCTTGTTGTTGTCTTATAAAGATTGCAGTTTCTTGAGTTGCAATTAGAATTAATCGATGACTGGAGAGTGCGATTGTTGCAACTGTTACACGAAAATTATGAAGATCCATTAACATCGCTCATGCCGCATATTCTCAATACGTTACATTATGTTGCAACCGTTTTGGAAGAATGGGGAGTAACTGCTGTATGTATAGTTTTATTTATAATTGTAACGTGAAATAGATAAGAGATAATTACTCATTACAAAATTTTATTTGTGTAGCATTTTTTACAACTGCAGTTTTTCAAGAAACAATTTGAAGCAGTGGAAAATGCCACTGACAGAGGCAGTGATGTTAGTGAGAGCATTGGAGAAATAGAGGGCACTGTGTTTGATGAGGCTGTAGCCCTCTTACAACGATTAGAAAGAGAATTAATAAAGGAAATCAGTGACTCAGTAGCTTTAGATGTAAAGGCAAAAAGTAGAGCTTACAGAACTGACAAGTACGAAAACTATCGCCAAATCATTACCAAAAAACTTGTTCTGAATTTATTATCATACTAATAGAGCAATCTTTATTATTTTAAGATGGTTTGCAATGCAATCTTCAAAAGAAATCGCTTCATTATCGGTAACACCGAGTGGTTGTCCCATGTTCCAGGAATTAGCAACGCGTCTTCATGTATTGCACAATGCTCTAGCCTTGCCATTGTTTAATCAAGCTTGGAAAAGTTTAGCTGCTCAATTTGATCAGGTAAATGCAATGAAAAATGGATTATCTTTACATATTCCTCTTTATAACAATTTCTAAGCACTTTTCAAATATTTTTTCTCTTACAGTTTCTTTTTGAGGAAGTAGTATTGGTCAATCGTTTCAATAATGGTGGTGCTGAACAATTACAATATGACGTTTTAAGAAACTTATTCCCATTATTTGGTTTATATATCAACAAGCCAGAATCATATTTTCCTTTGTAAGTCTTGTAGTTTATATAAAATTTTGTAAGCCTTTGTAGTTTATATAATTAAAATTATTTGCTTGTGAAATATACAGATGTTCATGTAATAATTCAATCATTTTAATATTCCAGGATAAAGGAAGCATGTATACTTTTAAATATTTTAATTGGCTCAGCAATACTACTACAAGAAACATTAAATAATAATGATAAAAATGCATTGGAAGTTTTAGCAGATATTGGCGTGCATAAAATGTCTCCTGAACTTGCTCTTAAAGTGATAGCGACGAGAACAGATATTATTTGTGTATAAAAAGAACTCTTGAACATATTTGTAAAAATGGAATTTATCGTATAGCAGTAAGTTTATCATACATTGTTAAATTGTGTGCATAATTATAATATTTTTTCATATTGTGCTTAATACTGTTTCAGTATGTCCGGTATTTGCCCATTTTGTATATATTTGATGAATTCTCAACACAATAATGTTATCCCACCATTGTCGGCGCCTAATAATAACAGTCGATTAAGAGGAAGGACAGCCATGGCAGTAAGAACACCTTTAAAAGCGTCGGATCTCAATTTGGATGAAGAAAATGAAGCAGTCATTTCTACAGCGGTATAGACGCCGATTCGATTCGCTGTCGTTCCTATTACTAATTCCTGTTCATGCATCGCCATACAATGCACAGGTTCTGTGGCACCTCTGAAAAAATGATAGGGTAATTTATGTAAATATATTTTGTATGTGTACAATATGTTTTTAGATAATTATATTATAAATTTTCTTATACTTCATGTGAAATTTAAGTTTTCCATCTATTGCGCTCCACACAGCGATAGTTTGATCCAATGAAGAACTAACTATGGTGGTTTCGTTTATCGCTTCCAACTGCAATATCTACAGCATCAAAAATTGATAATCATACAACGAATTATTTTATCAAGTTTAATATTCTTGGCAACTTAGATTAAATCTTTACCTCGCATTCGTGTCCTTTCCAAGACGCGATAATCAAACCAGTGCGAGTATCGAGTATCGTCAAGAAGCCCGATGCTTGACCCAGAGCAACCCAATTACCGCTAGGTGCGACTGCGATACATCTTATTAAACCAGTTGGAT
Source organism: Camponotus floridanus (assembly GCF_003227725.1). Lineage (NCBI taxonomy): Eukaryota > Metazoa > Arthropoda > Insecta > Hymenoptera > Formicidae > Camponotus > Camponotus floridanus. The sequence continues at coordinate 7,194,853 of NW_020229325.1, forward strand.
TCATGGAAACCTATATTTTTTATTTGTATATAAATTTTTTTATTAATATCTTAGAATATCGTTATATGTACATTTTTCATTACTTACTTTCATTTCATTAACGTACTGGAATGTTCTACAATCGATAACTCTAAGGGTAATATCTGTTGTTCCCACAAGAAGAGTTGTTGATGGAGAAGGACTCGAGGCTAAAGTGTTTACGGGGACGGGACGACTGCTTTCCGGACAGCCTAGAAGCGAACCCATAAAAGGATCCCAACAATGAATCATACCATCGCATGTCACTGCGTATCTCAAGGATTCCAGGAATGTAAGTGAAAGAATAGATTTTTTATGTCCGGTATATGTATATTGACACGACGAGACTGTACTTCCGTCACCCTAATTACATGAAAACTTTTATAACTCATTCTCTAAATATTCTGGTAATGCAACATATTGTTAAAACTAAACAGATACAACTTACCTGGCTCCGTAAACTCCATAATTTTACAGTCTTGTCTCTGCCACCACTCATAAAACTATTTTCATTGTCCAATACATACATACATCTTACGCTATTTGTATGCCCGCTGAAATTCTGAAGCTTTATCTGCTTTATATTAAATAACGCATCCTTCTCCGGTCTTCCTATCTCATGTTCCCAATAAGCTAGCCAATTACCACGTAATTGTCTGCCAGCGGATGACGGGCAGGTTGTCTCGCGACAACCGACAGCGACACTCGCTTCCGTTGCCATCGATTGAGACCTAACGTCGTCGTTTTGTATCTCGAATCTATTTCCTATCACGGATATATTTCCAAAACTGCAAACGTCTTTATCGATTAATTCCGCATTTTCTGTCACATCCACGGAAGTCACAGATACATTATATCTGTCTGCGTTATCTTTAACAATAACATTAAGAGATTAATATATCGCATAGTAATCAAGGAACAACAGTTTTATGCAGGAATATATACCAGTATTCAAGAAGCTCGCTTTTATTCCCTGCTCATAATCGTGACAAAGTTCTTTTATACGATCGTGATTTTTAAGTATTTGTTCCATCATCTCGCTATCGACGCATCTATAAAAGAGCATATACGCTTTATGAGCAAACTCAGCAGTAAACACGGCTCGTAATTCTTCAAATGCCTGTATGAAAATAAAAAAATTTAATACATATTTACATTTACATAAAAAAAAAAGAAATTAAAAATCGTAATATATTCAATCTTACTTTATTTCTTTGTAAATCTGGCACGTCGCTATTTTCCAATATCGGAGGAGAATACGAATCCGTAATATCTGTATCGAGTTTATTCCATGCACTGATTCCATTGTTATCCGATGTACTTTCATTTGTAGTCTTTATTCTAAAATATTAAAAATAATATAATGAATATTTGTGTATATTGTTATATATGTAAATACAGTACAATTAATTAAGATGCTTTTACACATCTATATTATGTTCTATAGTATGTACCGTATAGAGTGTTCACAAGGTGCGTTTCTTCCAAGATTATGCGACAAGCCCTGAGTGTTCGAATTCTCACTGAAGGCTTTGTCGAAAGCCAGAAAGAAACGTTGAATCGGCACTGCTAAGTGATTCTTCGTAATTACGCTGCCAAGACGTAAGCTAAGAATGAGCATTGCTTCCAAGCATTTTTCAGCCAGAGCGAGACGCGCAAGTATTCCATTTGGAAATGTAAATCTCGCGGTCGACAGTATACGTACTGTGGGATGTAGGATGGATTTAACAATCGGTTCCTAATTCCAAAATATAGATAAATGAGAGCTGTTACACTTATTTTTATATTATATATTGTTAATTGATGAATATAATATACAGACTGTCCGGAAAATGGCCCGTAGTAAGTGATTTGGGACCCAAAAAGAAGGAAAAGAGCTATATAAACATAGGTCCGGAAAAAAGTAAATCGTTTTCGAATTATAGCCACTTTTATGTTAAAAAAATCATAATTTATAATCCGCTTAGCATCCCTTTTAAAATTTTTTAATTTAAATTTAAAATTTAAATTTAAAATTTAAAAATTTAAATTTAAATTTAAATTTAAAAACTTAAATTTAAATTTTTAAATTTAAAAACTTAAAATAGGTGTCATGAGGGTAGTTATGATTAAGTTACGATTTTTTTAAATGTGATTATAACTTGGAAACGGCTTATTTCCAGATCTATGTTTATATAACTTTTTTTCCTTCTTTTCTTCCAAACTTTAAAGTACTGTGGGCGATTTTCCTGTATAGTTAATACATACAGGTATACTAGATGATACACATATATTAATTGTATGATAGATATTACATGAAGCACGTCCATCACAGTAGAGTCACTGAGATATGCCGTAATATGATTCAATAGAGCCAGGCAAGAAATTAAACCACCTTCCAAATTTAATGTTAACTTTCTCTTGCATAGCGCCAACAATTCAACCATATGTGCGAAATATTGTAATAATATAATTTGTTCTCCGTATAATCCTGGCAAAACGATTGGTAAATTATTGCTCGCAGGATTGAAATATCTTAGAAATTTTTATACGTACCTGCGATAGCTGTGAGACATTCTAGAACTTTAACAGCATTTCGATCACCAGCCAATAACGATTTTTTCCATGTAACACCTTCCAGACATACATAATTATTGTCATCGACCGACGTTAGATTTTCTTTCCCGGCATAACATAACGTCAGCATTCGCAGAAGGTTTCGTGACAAATGCCGCGCTGTAAGTACCGGGCCGAGTCTGTGAGACAGCCAAATAACGGATTCTGCACTCATTTCGGAAATTGTACATTCGCTGGGAGTGGATTTTCGATAAATATCCAATTGATGATGTAGTGAATCTTCCTCCGATTCGGTCACGTTGCGTTTGTTGTCAAGATCGATGGCAAGCGTAGCACACATGTCTTCCTTGGCTTCTACCAAACTGCATACATTCTCGGAGAGATTACTGCCGGAATGGATATTTGTGCCATATGTACTAACATAAGTGAAATCTTCGCTGGAGGTTTTACTACCGACATTGCAGCCAATACTATTAAATTCGATTACTGATTTAGGCCCACCGATATTTGATTGTTTTGGTATCGGAATCGTTGGCGATTTCACAGAGCCGCTCGGTGAATTTTTGCTCCCATCGTCGTTCAAATCGTCATTCGCATTCAAGTTGAGATCTATATGTAAGTCGATATCATATGGTATAGTATTATTTAAAGAAATCCATGTGTTATCCTCTGGTTCCATAGTAAATACTTCTGTAATAATAATTAAATTAGTTAATTAAATTTCCTTTTTAATAGACCATTTTTTTCAAATATACTAATCGAATCATTAGCAATTCACTTGAAATCACCTTCAACTTCATTATCTAGGGTTACATTAGATACATGATTATTGCTCGTTGGTTCGAAAGATGAAGCAACATTATGTTCAGTATCCGCGAATGAATCTTCATCCAATGGAGATAAAACGCCTTCCCCGTCACTGCAGGGTCCACTCAAGTCACAGCTCCTTTATAAAAATTTGCAAATTATATATAAGATGTATCAAATAAAATTAATTATATATAATAATTTCTTTTTTTCTTACTTTAGATTTCCAGTTCTATGTGTACATGTACCAAGGGATCCTTGTATATAATCTTTATATCCTCCTACTGCTTCCACCAAAGGATTTATAAAATTATCTAGAAATCTACGTAATCCTAATCTAACTATCAGCTTGAGCAAAAACATTCTGTGATACAGTCGAGTGGTTCGAAACTTCGCGAGTGTTCCCGCGGGTAGTATATCGGCATACAATGCAATGTCCATGATGGAACCATTCTCGTATAATTTGGTGATAGGCAAGAGAAACGTATCTGCCGTATCCTTCGGCCCCAATGTTCTACGGCAAAAGGATTAGAAAAATAAAAAGAATTTATAAAAGAGAATAATTCTGTTAGAAAGACATTTCTCTATAATGCACACTTACTTTGCGATAGGATCAAAAAGATACCACACTGATAAAACCGCGCTATAAGGATCTTCCATAATTTGTACTATGTGAGGAACTATCAATTGTAAGGTGGCCTCTCTCGCGCTACCGGCGTAAGGTAACAATCGTTCGAGTTCTCTTGCAATTGCTTTTACCTTACACTCGCTAATTTTACACAGATATTTTGTCTTTGTTTTAATCGCAGATTCGATATCATCTTCGGTCCTCACAATAGAATTTAATTCTCGTATCAAATCATTATATTCTTGCAACATTTCCACAATATTATATAAATATTGACAATATTTGGAGAATGGGAATAGACTACCGGATAAAATTGGTTGAAGAAATTGATGCGCAGATGGTGGCGGAAGACCCATGTATGTTATTGTTGGATAACGAAAAGGAATCTCATCGTTTACCTAAGTATAAAACAAAAAGCCTCATATATTATAAAATATCGATTTTGATTGTCTTAATAAAATATATATATAGTGCGAAATTTTAAAATTACCATTGAAATGTCATTCGGCTCTACGTTATCTATATTATAACTCTTTGGCATAATATCAATCTGAAGTAACAGAGATACGATATTTTTTATACATTTCGGTAAATTATCAGCCGATGTCTTCAAAATGTTTAGACACGTCGCAAATCTATGCGCGAATGACGTTTTTTCAATGTTCCAAGTCGCGCGAAACTTGCCGGCTAGAAATATCTCTACCATTAAGCAACCGAGTATCTGTTGTTCCTTGATACGACCACTGGCCACAATCTGTTTGTAATTTGTAGAAAGATCGTGCGACCCCACTGTAGGTTTATAAATTCGATGGTTGATTTTATTCATGAAAGCGTGCATAGTTTCTACTTGCACGATCGCCGCGACAGGATTAAAATCCTTTGGCAGAATAATAGGCTGATTAACGGATTTATCCGATTTAATGTTATCCTCTGAGAGCAAAGAACCTCTAGAACGACTCAACAAGCGACTCAATACGAGAGGCGACGATCTCGCTGCGTTTGTTGCCGTAGCGGCTGATTCCTCTTCCTCGATACCAGAACTGTGACCTTCATCATCACTGATTCTGTTTGATTGATCACTTTCTGTAATTGTACAATAGTTTGAGAAAATTTTAAGAATGTTTATTCTCGAAATTTTTGTAAAAAAACTTACTGATTTTAGTTGAAGTTGTCGCGGATCTAAGACGAGGTGGTACTTTACCCCAATAAGGAGATGGGATAATTTTTTGTGGGTGTGGTTGCGTGAAAAGTTGTACAACTCCAGAATTAGTTAAATCAGTATGATTATCAACTAGCTGTAGACAAACGTTTTTTGATTTTACGGCAGCAAAACCAGACAATCTATGAAAAGGCACAAAAATTTCTATAAATACAATTAATAATTTTTATTATTAAACAAGATTAAGTTTTTGTACTTGTAACCAAAAGTCAAATCTATCCAATGGTGCAATCTTTCCGAAACGTAAAAACTTTCTAATGCTTCTCTATGCTTTTCAATAAAATCTTCTGGAGAAGTTGCCCATGCTGGAATTTCCAAATCTGGCAAATCTTCGTGAATAGACTGTAATTAAAACATACATTTTAAAAGATTTATTGAACATTAAAAAGATATTTTATTACTTTACTATAATAATATAATATTTTACCTTAAAAACATTAGGATCAGTAAAGAATTGTGGAATACATTCATCAGGACTCCAATCATGTAACCTCTGAATTGAAGCTGGATATTCTCCAGGTACCCATAAAGTTCGTACATGTTTACAAAGCACAGACTTATTATATCGACGTGAAAGATATACATAATATGTGATTTCTGACAAAACATCCGAAACATGATGTCCAACCTGTATATATGAATTAATTATTCAAAATATGTGAATATATATGAAACAAAATTCCCACATTACTTTATATACCTCAGTTGATTGTGAGTCAAATGTGAGATCTAATTGTCTGTCTCCCTTATTTAATCGAAATTTTGACTTTGTTAGATCTCTCCAATTGCCACCGTTCCTCGATGTAAAATCCGTCACCCAAGGCATAACATGATGACAGCTAGGATCGCCGTACCTTCTACCAGCTAAATTATTGAGTGCAGTCAAATAATCAAAATTGCTGATACAATTATACACCCACATCTCGCACAATTTCTCGATGCTTTCATTTAAACCAAAGTCGCTGTTATTTGAATGAGATATGTTATCCTTTTTATTGTAAGCATTATTATTGGAATTTTTCTCTTTAATGTCTTGAGAAGTAATAGGATACCCATTTTCAGGTTTTAAATAAATATTATCACTTAATTTTGGTAGTACCTAGAAAAAATAAAATTAACTTACAATAGTGAAATATTTTTTTTTGATCTTATTTCACATTTAAATATTAGGATCATATATAAATAGACACAAAATATACCTTAATAGTAAAATTATCTGTGATCAATATGTCACTAAGTGTAATTTCTCCCAATGCAAGACCACGATCGTGCAAGTCTCTGGATAATCTTAATAATTGATAAACTACAAACAATGATTTTCCATGACTCGTATTAAGAGCAGCAGGACTATACATTACGCATCTGAAATTGATGTTTACAAATATGATATGCAAGAACACTTTGGAAAACAATTTTAACATATTAAAATAAATAAATACAAAATAGTTATTACTCACTCGCGAAGAGAGAAATTCGCGATCTGCTCATAAAAAATTATAAAAGCGGATGGTGTTTCTATGACAAAATGGATCGGTACGAGATTACAATGTGCTTCGGATGATGTGCCATTCGATACTGATAAAACCACACCATGTTGCACTTGAACCAAAGTACAACCATACATCCTGTTTAGTACTTCATGCATAATAGCAACGTCATTTGCATTAGCTGTGATATTAGATTGCTCCTTTTGTTCAACAAAATTCCAAGGATCTATATATTACACAAGATTGTAAGTAAAAAAAAATCAATATCTAACTCAAAAATTGAAAACTGAAAAACTAGATAGAAAATAATGTCTATTAAAACACGTACTATAATATTTCTTGTAAGTTTCTTTCCATAGGTTTCTGTAATTAGTTTCAGCTACATAATGCAACAATTGTGAAAACATTAATTCCGCTTGATTCTTTGTGCTGGTAGGCCTTCCTCTTGGCAAAGGGATCGCATTCTTGTACTGTTTTACATATACCTATAAGAATAATAACTTTATATCGCATCTCATACATTATACATGTATTGTATAAAATATCCAAAAGATTGTAAAGATACTTTTGCATATATTCTCAGCCAATCGCAACCTAATTCGTCGAGAGACGGTTGCGCGGCTATCTCATCGCTGGACAATCGATCATGATTGATAAACGTAAATGGACCAACTGTTAGAAACCGGGAAAGCCAATTTCTGTGAACTGTCAGGCAAATTCTTCCATCTGTCAATATCATATACTTTGCTGGTACCAATAGATATTCCTTTATTATATCCATTTTGCTCTATATTTATTCAGATATATTATTATTATGTAAACAAATACTCTCAATCTTTTCTCTCATTTTCATTTCGTCGTAGAACAACAAGAGATGATATATATTTTCATGTATATAAACTTTCTCGGCTGTCATAAATGTCAAAACCAGCTGATGTTTAGACGAAATTATTGAATCCATAAAAGGGGTGGCAACTTTGAAAAAGAGATAGTGTAGAATAATCCCTAGAATATTCTAGATGGTGTTTTCGAATCAGTTTGGCCGCATTCAGCGGACTCAATAGTTGGGCAACATTACTAGATTTTCCGATGTAATTCGACGCTGATTGGTCGGATCTAAAAGTAGGAACCAATCACGTTCAATTGCGGTTGAATCCACTAAATGCGACCATTGATCTGGGGTAGTTTACTAGACCAATCACAGTCATTCTTCTGAAAAAATGTAACCATATATATTCCAGAAGAATGGCTGTAATTGGTCAATAATGTCTAGTAAACTACCCCGGGTCGATCAAACCTGACGGGTGGCACCCGATTGACCACGTCGCCAATTGGCCAATTCAAAATAGGACTCTTTGATTGGTTAATCGTTGCTGATTACCCTAGGCACAAGTCGATATAATTGGCTGTGGTCAATCGCAACGTGGTCAAACGGGACGCTCCCAACCTGACCATTCGAAGATGCCATGATACTGGATAATAAAAAGATGGCGATACTGTTCTTTTCGACAATTTTTGGATATTGTAAAAATGTGAACCACTGTTTACAAACTGTGTCGTGAGTGAATTGCTTGCAAGTAATTAGAGTAATTGGCTATTATGTTGCCATTTCATAATAGAATACTTTGTTGGAATGATTATCCTTAGCTTAATGTTACATAACGAATATTTTATCGATCAATTGTTCAAATTTGATTCAATTCTTCAAAAAGTGTGATGCTTGTTTTACGCGGACTCCAAAACTCGAATTCTCTCGTCATCTTAGGCGGCCTCGCTTTGTGTCTCTTATTTATGATTCAAATGAAGCAAATCTATACTAACAATCAAAAATATAACAGATACCTGAATTACAGACAATATGTGAGTTTTTCATGTATTTATATAATTATTAACAATCGTGTAATTAAAATTGTCTTTAATTGTATTAAAATTGTTTCAGATAATCTATAATTTGCACTTTGGACAGAAATTTATTTATAATTTTATGTACTCCAAATCTAATATCCTTAGACAATATATATACATATATGCTTTTTTAAAATATTTTTTGCATTACATGATATATATAATTAGGATTCTGTTTCGAACTTTATCATAAATTATTCTTTACTTGATAAAGATTCATTACTTGATAATGTAATTTTAAAACTAAAAAACATGATTGATTATATATTTTTAGATGAATGAAATAGCAACAGAATTGAAAGCAGTGGTAAAGTCTGTAAATAAATCATCAACTTATGTTCGTCAATTAAATGAAATGATTTCCAAGTATCGAGATAGAGAGTCAAAGAATACTTCAATGTCAAGAGTTAGCTCATCGTAAATAATTTAAGTAAGTAAAAAGATTTATATTGAATATATTAAATATTTTATTTACATTTTATAAATATCATATTTAAATTCCAAAAAAAATTTTTTATTATTTTGTTGTGCAAAAATTAAATAATGATTGTAAAACTTTATTATGTATTAAATTATAACATTTATTATTATTTAAATAATATTAAAAATTATAGGACTATACAGAATATTATTGTTTTTTCTTCGTAATTTACTTATTTATTATTATTCATAAAATGTACATTATCAAATTGTAAAAAAAGGAAAGAAATATATGCTTAGATAATAGTTATTGATAAATATTAAGAACAAATTTCAATCGTCGAAATTATTCAGTGGCATACATTGAGCATCATGTTTGTTATGTCCAGCATTTTCCAAAACACCATCTGGTGCACAAATCCATGGATCTTTTGTTACTTTCAACCAATTATACAACCGTTCTTTAAGTTCAATGAATATGCTCTAAAAATGAAACATATATGAATTATATCTGTTAGTAAAAATTTTGTGATTAATTTGATTACAATATTACACTACCTTTGCGGATGACTTTGAAGCTATATTATTTAATTCCTCTGGATCATATTTTAAATCGTACAATTCCCATTCTGGTCTCTGATAGTATTTTTTTAACGTTTTATACCATGGTAGAGATTGATGAGTCTGTGTTCTATTGAGAATATCCTGTATATACACAATATGAAAAATTTAGGAATATTATTAATATTTAACTTGTATGCTCCAGTTAAAAAATAATGGCACTTCTTCTTTTTCAAATTACCTGGAAAGTTGGAGATATATAAAAATCCTGATCAATGGGAAATGGCATTCTATAATTAATGTTATGTATAAGTTTATGGCGTTTGGTTCTAATTGTACGCATGGGATAGTACATGGTAACTTCATGGTGCGTTTGGCTAGCAAAGATTGCTGTATTATTTTCTACAGGTTCTATAAAAGAAATATTCATTATTTTAATTTTTTTAACAGAAGACACTATATGTTTATTGCATTCAATATACGCATATATCCATACCTTTAAGAAGTAATGGCAGAAGTGACTTGCCAGTAAATGGAGAAGACACTTCATTGAAGTTTGGATAATCCATGTAAGTTATATTGAACCAATCTAATATTGTTGGTGTTATATCCAACAAAGAAGTCATGCTATTTGTCACGCTATTTTTCCGATGGCCGTGAATCGGTGATGAAATCATCATAGGTTCAGCGATACCTTCAAAATTTTTCTCACTTCATCAGTCATATTTGTCAATTTTGTCAAAACAAGATGTTCAGACCAAAAGCATAACAAAAATCACACTTGATGAAAATATTTTTTACAATATTTGAAATATTTATTACATTGAAATATTTATTACAATATTTGATAAAAATTATTTCAAATGTCACTTGCTTTTCATTCTCTTTATACTTCTGCAATATAATTAAATAAATTTACAAACCTGGATCATATAAATTCGTGCGACCATTTGGGAAAGGTATGCCATTATCGGACGTGTAAATTACCAATGTATTATCCTTAAATCCTGCATTTTTTAATTCTTCAAGAACAAGACCGACACCTAGAAAAGTTATATTCCTTTAACTATCTTTACTTTATACATTAAAATATACTTTCTCATAATATATACTGGAAATGTGTGTATTTGAGCATTTGTAAATTCAATTTTTTAGAAAGATGTTAGAATACCTTTGTCCAAACGAGATATCGTTGTATATTGTGCAGCAATATCTCTTCTAGCAGCTTCAGTATTTTGAACATAATAGGGTACCTTAACTTGTTCCCATTGATAATATATTGGATTCCAATCGGGAATCGTACCCATTCCAACATCACTGTTACCAAATTTCTCACAAAAATTGCCATACTCTGGATTAGTATGGCCACAACGATGTGGATCGTGAAAGGCAATATATAAAAAGAAGGGTCTGCAAAGTTAGAATAATATATTTTGCAAAACATACATACATACGTATATGAATTTTTTAGTATGCAATGCAGTACAAAAGATATATTGTTATTATATATTTTATACATAATGACATGCACATAACATACATCCATTATAAAATATTTATAAAAGTAAAATTATGAACTGTATGTGAAAATATCACTTACTGTGTTTTATTCTGAACTGAAAGAAATTCACGGACTAACAGTTTTATATAAGTAATATTACGACCTACTTGAAGAATAGAATTATTTTCTTCTGTATGCGCAAAATCAAAGGGATAAACCTTATTCGGTCCAACATGCTTTTTGCCAATAATTCCTACACAAAGAAAAAAATGCAATATGACCCAATAATGTATGTATAATGTGCATATTTATTAATCATTATTTTACCTGTTCGTATATTATTTTTTTTCAATATTCTTGGCAAACTTTGAACATCATCAAAAGAATTAAAGTGATGAATTCCATGATGAAGACCATACATTCCATTTTGATGGCTTGGTAATCCAGTTAATATTGCAGAGCGACTATAAAATGAAAATTCAAGAGATTTATATTGCTATTTATATACTCTCTCATAATAATTTGATTCAATTTGTAACAAAAATACCTTGGTGAACAGCTACTGACTGATGTATATGCATTATTGAACAATAGACTTTCTTTTGCTAATTTATCTAAATTAGGAGTCTGACAGATTTTATTCAAGTAGGATCGCATTTCAAATCCTGCATCATCAGCTGTGAATTGAAGAATAAATATTATTCAAATAATAAGAGAAATCTTAGATCTACATTTAAATAATTTATAATTTATGATAAAACAAATTTTTTGAAATAATTTTATATTACTACATGTTTATATATTTTTATAAATATATACAGTACAATACTACATATTTTTATAAATATATATTAGTTTTATATGTGTTATGTATTCCAATATATATCTTCTACATATATATCTTAATTTTTCAATATAACTAGAATCTCATTTTGAACTTTGATGCAAATTATGAATTATTTAAAATTTATCTAATTTCAAAATTAATTGCATAATTCTCATATTTAGGAGTAATTAAAAAGATTTAGTTTTTAATTTGTGATAATATTTTGATATGTAATTTTTCATATTTAGGAGAAATTAAAAAGATTTCTAATTTCTAATTGTTGACAATATTTTTAGATATATAATTTTTCATATTTAAGAGGAATTAAAAAGATTTCTAATTTCTAATTGTTGAAAACATATTTTTAGATATATAATTTTTTAAATTTAAGAGAAATTAAAAAGATTTATAGTTTCCAATTGTTGATAATATTTATTGACAATATTTTTTTAGATATATAACTTTAATATCTAAATTGTTTATACATTTTTAAAAATAATATTTTACTTTTTTTACATAAAATTATACAATTGTGATTTAATTCAGTTTATTCAACAAAATATTCGAGAAATCATATTTTTTAATAAAATAAGATTTAAAAAAACCAATAAATTACCCAGCAACAAAAGCACATTTTTTGGAGCTGTATCAGCATCTCCATGCGTGATGCATAATGCCAATGAGATAATGCACAAAGTACATAATGATATATTAAACTTTAAACGGTTGTTCCACGACATTTCGTAATGCTTGTTGACATATGTACGGTATTGGTGAATGGCTTACGGCTTACGCTTATATGAATGACGCATGTAACTGTTGCCAATATTACGAATCAAAATTTGTCTACTTTTCTGAGATAAAATAAGATCGATTATTTATTCGTTCTAATCTTATTGCTCATTATTCACAATTAAAAGCGAAGGTACAACACAAATATCCGAAAGTTCGATATGTTTGGATTTAAAGTTGACATTTTTTTTGTTATTCAATTGGTAAATATATAACTACTTGCATCTTGCATGTGTCGTACAGTCACGTATATGCTTGACGTATGCACGTTTTATACGTTTTTTTTTGTCATTCTTTCTTTTATTTTATTTTCGTAAAATCATAATTAAACATCGTTAATTATAAACTAGGTACATTAAAAATTTTCAACATTATTGCTTGCGAATCCAAGCTGCTCCGAAATGATTCCGTTTTCATGAACAAAATGTTATTGTATTCCTGTAAAATAGGTTAGACAGTCATATATTTGTTTTGGAGTTACACGATATGCTCTTGCATGTTTGTAAATTTAAGTAATTGCAAATACGTATACGCCCAATAGAAATGTAATCTTATCACGTTTCAAAGTAAACATTGAGATTTAGGGCTGGGAGTGACAAATATCGAATGAAATTTATCATAGAGCCTTTTCTTAAAAAGTGGGGGGAAGGGGAAGAATTGTTTATCTCTTACTAATCAAGCTTGGCACGTGATTTCCGAAGTCTGCTTTCCGATAATCTTTTCCTTCATTTCAAAGTTGACACATCGTTTCTACGTTTATAAAAAATAAGTTTATAAAATTAGCTATATATAATTTTATATAAAAACTCTTGTTTCTTTTTTATTCTGTATGTAATCTATGTAATATGACCATGTGGAAATAAATGATTCTGTGTGTAAAAAGTAACAATATGTGTTTTAGAATCTCTGAGTATTTAAACAAGACATTGCATCATGTCCAAAAAAATTATTTGCCTATTTGATGTTGATGGCACACTCACCGTACCACAACAGGTATATTTTGAATAATTATATATATATTTAATTATTAAAAAATATATTCATCTTTTGTTAAACATAACTGTCTTTTTTTAGATTATTATAATTAACATATTATTTTGCATCTTGCATGTTTGATAAAATTTATGTCTGTTTTCCATAGCCAATCAGTTCAAGCACTGAAAAGTTTCTTCTGGAGACTGTGAAAAAAGAATTTGACATTGCAATAGTTGGAGGATCTGATTTGATTAAGATTAAAAAACAATTAGGTAGTGAAAATCTGTTTGAAAAGTACAAGTACATCTTTGCGGAAAATGGGCTTATTCCATTCAAGGATGGCAAAGCTCTGCCATCACAAGTAAGTAATCAAAGCGGTTATTTACAATTATTGTATTTAAGAATGATAATAAATTATGTTTATTCTATTCTCACATATATGTATATATTAAATTTTAGTCAATTCAAAATGTGCTGGGAGAGGATGTTCTGCAGGATTTTATAAATTTTGCTTTGCGATACATATCCGAGTTGAAGTTGCCATTTAAACGTGGAACATTTGTGGAATTTCGCACAGGTATGATAAACATTTCGCCAGTAGGACGAAATTGCAGCAAGAAAGAACGCGAACAGTTTTCTGAATATGATAGTGAACATCATATCCGTGAAAAATTTATACAAGTCCTTAAAAAGAAGTTCCCTGATTTGACTTTGACTTACAGTATTGGTAAGTGATTTACATGAAATCATTGATATATATTTAATTTAATTAGTAATTATTAACAGTTAAATTAATAAATTAACAATATTCATTAAATTATTTCAATTAAATTAATTATTCTCGTTAATATAAATTCATTACTAACTACAAACTTTTGAAATATCAGAACAACGGCTGAAATTAATGCATTACTTATAGAAAAGTAAACAAATATTTATTATTTTTTCTAAGGAGGACAGATCTCTTTTGATGTTTTTCCTAATGGTTGGGATAAAACATATTGCTTGCGTCATATCCAAGGATATGACGAAATACATTTCTTTGGTGACAAAACGGCAGAAGGTGGTAACGATCACGAGATTTACGAAAGTGATTTGACGATAGGACATCGCGTCACTTGTCCCCAAGACACAGTAAATCAATTAAAAGTCCTTATGGCACTCGTAAAAGAGAATAGGGAAAAGGAACAATTTAGTGCTCCATTACAATGTGTCTAATAAATCGAAGAATAATATAGTTTTCTAGGTCAAAATAAATTTATATTTTCAATACATAATATATTAGCAAACTAGTTTTTCCTCTATTTCAATTTTTTGCCGCTCATGTAACATTCCTGATAATACAAGTGTAAGAGTACTTAATATATATTTATAAAGAATACGGCTCTATGTATTTAACAACATGATAATTATGAAACGAGCGATAAGAGCCTAAAAACGCGGATGGTAATGCGTAAATTATTTTTTTCCAAACATTAATTGTTCGCGAAAAAATTTTTTTAAGAGGGGGGAGGGAAAAGACTCGGGTTCGATTCCCGATTCAGCGATTTCGTCCCGATATTTTTCCTGTCTACATCTCTTCAGGGAGGTAAAGAGAGTGTTATAGAAGTCTCAAACCAAGAGAATCTATAATTTGGCATATGCACCAAGTAAAATATATGTATAAATGCCTTGTGCACGTCTTAAAAAAATTTTTCCGCGAACAATTAATGTTTGGAAAAAAAAAAATTTACGCATTACCATCCGCGTTTTTAGGCTCTTATCGCTCGTTTCATAATTATCATGTTGTTAATATATATTATACTTGTAATATTGTTACACAGTTTCAAGTTTCAGTATTTTAAAATTCTATGTTTCTACCAACTTTTAGAAATATATTTGTATATATTCTCTTTATTCTTAGGAAATTATTTTCTTATTATTGTATTCGATATACAAAAGTTATAAAATAATTAAATAAAAAAGATTATCGGAATTTAAACAATAATCTTTTTTTACATATTTCCGAAAGACAGATTCTACGCGCACAAGTTTCACACATACCATCACACATATCCTAATGCATTTACACGATACACAAATACACACACATATATATATATATATATATATATATATATATATATATATATAATTATATTAAACAATAACAATGTTAACATAAAAAAAACATTTATTGGAAGACATAAGACGTAGAACTATTCCGCTACCGACGTAAGAAAGGCACCTTTATTATTAGCATATGTAAATGCACAAGGCATAATGCAAGGTCAATGCTGCATCCGCAATATTGTTGTGCATAAAAAACTTTTGATGTTATCTTTTTATCTTTAGATAGATTTCATTACGTAAGTTTAATCGCAATTTTTAACGATAATGCAATTCGGATAAAAATACGTTAAGTATCTCATAATTGATATATACAATAATTCTCAGCAAAATATGTATATATATTGTGAAAAAAGCTCGTATAAAATGCATTTTATTCATGATATGTAAATTAAGTTTTTGATAATGGTGTGAGATTTTATACTCCTTGATAAACAGGTGCACGTTTTGCTGCGAAAGCGGCAAGTCCTTCGAGTCTGTCTTTTGTGTCCATGATCTTGTTGTAGCATTGCTTCTCGATCTCCAGACCGTCTTCCAGAGACACTTCCGTGCCTTTGGATATAGCCACTTTTGCCGCTCTAAGCAATAATGACATGATTAAATCGTTTCCATATATAAATGTTGTAATTTGTCGAAGATAATTATAAAAGTTTTAAGTATAGAATTTAAGTATTGAATAAAAAAAACGTGTTACTCGCACTCAGAAGATAAACAGTCGTATGATGTGCATTATATAATACGTGAGCAATCGCATCAGCGATTCTGAGTAGCCATCGCCGCATTTAAATGCTTATTTCTTACAAACAACGTATTATTACAAGAAATTTCATGCTTTATATTTTTCTGTTATTTATATTCTCCACTTTTTATACTATTGATTTATTTTATTATTTTCGTTATCTCTTGTAGTAATATTTTTATTTCTTTTCTATCTTTAGTTCTTTTATTTATTCTCGTATCTTTTTTATTTTTTATCAAGAAAGGAAATGCTTTTTTATTTTATTAAACATTTTCGCTTAATTTTAAGCAAAATTAAATTTTGTATCATTTGGACAATTATTGACAACTCACCTAACGCCAATAGGACCGTTGGGCAAAATCTCTCTCGCGATAGAAAGTGCCGTTTGATAAGCGGCATCACCAGTCTTATTTTGCGGAACCGCCTCGTTTACGAGACCGATCATGCATGCCTGCTCGCCGTCCAGAATCCGTGCTGTATAAATCAATTCCTTGGCCTTGGCTGCTCCGATTATCCTCGGAAGTCTCTGCGTTCCACCGGCGCCGGGCATTATGGCCAATTTTGTCTCTATAAGACCCATCTTGGCCTCCGAAGAGGCGACTCTGATGTCGGTTGCCAATGCGAGTTCCAGTCCTCCGCCCAAAGCGGCACCATCGATGGCCGATATCACCGGAGTCGGCAGGTTCTCCACGTCGGTCATGAGATCTCTCAGGGAGGATACGAATTGCGGGATCTCGATCGTGTCCATCTTCAATCTCTCCCGCAGATCAGCTCCGGCGCAGAATACTTTCGGGACCAAGCTGCGTATGATGAGCACCCTCAGTTTCTTGTTCTGCTTGATGGAAGCCAGCGCCTCGTTCAGTTGAGAGACCAAGATCTTCCCGAAGGAATTGCGAGCGACTGGTCTGTTCAACCCTAATACAGCGATGCCATTATCCTTCCCGTCCAAATAATTAACAATCACTTCTCTCGCCTCGTCCTTGGGACTTGGCATCGCGTTTGTAGTCAATGTCCTTGCAGCACAAGCGCAAAGGTGATGAAGAGTGCTGCTGACTCTGACGTTCGCTACTAACGAAACCATTGTGCAGGAAATGTGTTTCTCCTTAAAATGGAAACTGGAAAAAAATTTTTTACACTTGTTAAGGTATTCGATAAAATATGAATTCATTTTACCATTTGAATTTTAATATTTGATATTTGAATTCAATTTTAATATTTCTAATTAATATAATAAAATAAAGATTCATAGGATAAAATCAATAAAATTTCATAAAAGGCTTAAAGGACCGGCGCAATGGTGTTGCGCTGGTCCTTTAAGCCTTTTATGAAATTTTGCGCTGGTCCTTTAAGCCTTTTATGAAATTTTATTGATTTAATATTTCTACCTCTATCCACACACGCATACAAAGTATTGAATTATGCATACATATATATCTTATTTTTTATTCCTTATATCATTTAAGAAAAAAAAGAATGAAAAGGGTCAAGTGAAAAATTCCAAGAGACTTACTTAAACACAACAGACCGGTTTCTTGACTTTCGCCGCACCGCGTAGTCGTGAAAAAAATTACAACGTTGTTATCCTTGATCTTATTTCGAGATTACGATGCAACAGGAGCATCCAGCGGACAAATCGCGCGCGTGCAATGCACGAATTTTTTTTTTTTAATTTTCGCGAATCGCAAGAATGTGTTGTCGCGTTGCAATTTCTCGGACTTTATACACTTTGTCACAACGGGCTGTTACAACATCGACGCGATGTGACAGTGGAGGCGATGGTAGGGATGACCGAAGAAAGTTCACGAGACTCGACGAGAGGAGCGCGAACCCCCCTCCCACGCTAAGTACTGTCGCGTCGACGTCGCGGCGACGACTGTTTGCTCGCTCTTCGAAAGCAAACAATGTGTACAGTGTGCACGTGTCGGTGTCAGACGGAATGCGCGCGCAGCCTGCGTATGCGCGTTGAACACATATTAGTGTCTATTTCGAATAAAAGAGGGTACCACGTGGCCTTTTCGTTCTCTAATCGTGTGTGTCTTGTGACTACAAGTGTGATGTACGCGGCTTTCTCTCTTAAATGGAGTAAACAATTTTCGCGGAGAAATATCATAATAAACAAGAAAAGATTAAAAAACCGATAGAAATATTCTTAGTGATAAAAATAATTACGTAATAATGACTAAGCGGAAGAGTCGCATTAAACTACAGATAAACAAGTCGCATATAATAGAAGTTAGACAAAGAAAGTCCAAGTATATAGCTCTGTAATGTATTCCGAAAACGTTTGTATGTAAATCTGTATTTATTTCCGGCAGCAATGGGCAAAGCTGTTTTAAAAAAAGAAGAAAATCTTATCGTGTTTCATCATAAACGGTCTTTCTAGACAATATCCTACAAATATTTAAAAAAACTGATTTAAAAATATTTTATCGTCCTTTAGGTACTTTACTAACAATAAGATGCTCGTGACCTTTTTGCTTTTGATAAAACAAACACATTTTGTCCGTTATTTAAAATACGCAATTCAGGTAAAATTTTTATAAATTATATATGTATGAGAAGACACTCTTAAGGGGTTCTGGATTATTTTTTTATTTATCATGTGTTAGAATCAAAAGCAATAAAAGTAAATCTCTTCTATTACTGGCTAATAAACATGATGCAATATAATATATAAAAAAATAATTAAATAAAAATAAACCTTAAAAGTTCTCTCTCATATACATAATTTATAAAAATTATATCCAAATTGCGTATTTATTAACGGAAAAATGTGTTTATTTTAAACATAAGTAACAAATACAATTTTCACAAGGAATATCGTATATCAATAAAATGTATTATAATATAATATTCTTAATTACAGTAAAATTTTATTACATAATGAGGATCGACGAAGTACAATCTTTTTTATAATTAAAAAATCTTCCATTAGTATTATATATTATTAATTCGCTAGAAAACACGATAAAGGAAATATTCCAATAAACATGTTTAATGTAGAGATTATCTAATTTTTCTGCTATATTAAGCGCATATCTTATCTGAAGCGTACACACACACATATATAACGCATACATATTCAAAGCAAATATATACATATAGAATTTATATATATGTATGTGTACATATACACACATATATACGTGTTTCTGACAATCTAAATTATGCATGTTTAAAATGCAAGTTTATATACGTGATATGTACAATAAGTATTAATTATAATTTATATATAGATATAAATTTGAAATAATTTGCATTTGAAAGAAAAAAAAACTTTAATCCATAAAATCAATTTTAGAGAGTCATAAAAAATTATATATAATATATAATAATTATACAATAAAATATCTTTTTTAATTTTGTGGATTTTTTCAATTATGTAAAATCCTCAAAAATTCTTTCTTGTGTAAAATGCATTAATCTAAATGTATGGATGCACTTTGGATATATGATCTTTTGATTCAAAGTATATTTTATATAGATAACGCGTTCTGCCAATAATTAAAAAATTTTTAAATACATTTCAATATAATTTTGCGTTGATATTCCGCGACATTTCTAAACGAGCCAAATTGATGGCTAATTAAAACGCAACAGATCCTACATGTTGCACCGTTTTCCGAAGCATAATGTATAATTATTGTAAATAATAGCTGTATATAAAAAACAAACGTCAACAATTTTGCACGCTGTTGCTTGTACAACTTAGTGATGACCTTGTTATTATTCGCGCAGCGAGACTCGAGCGGACAATAGACTTTGACTTTATTATCTCCATAAACATGACCGTGACAAGTATTAAAAAATATTGAACGCGATCATTTTTCTACAATTAAACATTATCCAACTTCCGCACTAACAATAAACGTAAGTCAAGTGTAAAAATATCAAAGTTTTTGTAAAGATATTTGTTTCGAATAAAAAACAAAGTAATGATGTGGTAGCAATTATAACATATGATAAATGATTGTCATATTTTTCAATATTTAAGTTGATAAAATTATTTTTTTCATGCTTAGCTTTGAATATATCTTGTTTCACATTTTGAGTTATTTGTTAATGTGTCTAGCGAATTAAGGAAGCGCAGGAATGGAAATACGAGAAATGGATACATTTTAAATATATAAATTTTGCTATAAAGTACGATTTGTTAATCGATTATGTGCTATTAAATGTTTCGAACAATTCAGTTCATTTTAAGTTTATATAATTTGTTTAATTAATCGACCCGATAATTGCTTAGAAGATGTAATCTTTAGAATAATGATTTTTATTAATTTTTTAAATTAAAGTTATTTTTTAAATATGCATTACTTAAAAATTTGTGTTTATAAAAAATAGATTATTATATTTGTTATATCGCATAATTTTTTAAAATTGCATAAATTTAAATTCGTATGATTGAATTATATATTTACATATCTATATTGTCTTATGAGACTTTTGTTCATGAAATAGAGAATGTGGGTATTGGAATAAATGTATAATATATTATTCGTAATTATAATATATATTCTGTAATCTAAGATTTTCTGGCGACAGAGGTTTCTGTTTACACTTGTCCAAACAGAACTTAATTCATATAATGGCTTGCGCGCACCTACATATTTTAATATTTAACCACATTCCTAGAGTACATATATCAGACTTTCTGAAGGCAAATTACAAACTATGTGACAAATAAATAAATAAATAATAAGTAAAGTATAATCGCCTGAAATTGGTCCAACATGAAATTTATAATATATAGGAGATGTTCCTCTTCCGCTATTTTATTTTTAAATCCTTTGAACAATTTGTGGAGTCATTTTTTTAAATGTTAAAACTCAATCAATAATTGTAATTTTACATATTTAATAAATCTTTTAATCTCAAATTAAGATTCCGTTGATAAGCCTACTTGAAATTGATTGAAAAATATAAATTTGTCATTTATCTTTCTGTTAACAGAATTTTTACTTAAAGCAAGAAACAGAAATTTTATTTTAATCGCTCGAGAATCACAAGTTTTTTGCCGAGAAAATCGACTCTTGGATTGGCCAAATAAATCGATTATTTGAAAATAACAGTGGGACATTTTTTACATATTTCTCTATGAATTGCTTCTTGTTTCGCATTATTTCGCGAGTGAGGAAAGAGATAATCAATGCGCATTATTTAATCCGAATTTAATTAATTGTACATCCGTCAAAGTCGAACAACGCGATTTCGATGACCATCCGATAATCAATGATGTATCATTAAAATGATTGTACGTATCGCGTGTTACGTTCGATCATTCATTCATTGATACTTCGATGTCGAATATTAGCGATTTCAGTTGGACCAAGGAATAGATGTAGTTTAAGCGGCAGGCGGTGGTCGAAGCATCGACCTGGTGGCCGAAGAAAGTTTCTGCGACACCAAATGTGCGATATGCGACGATCTCTTCCATACAAATTCCCGCGTTCTATCGTGATCATCCTGGCTTTCCACTCGAACCTGAAGAAAAATTTCATTTAATACAGCGAATATAAACGCAGTGTTTTTGTTAAATAAATGGAAAAGATAGCCACTATTTAACTGCTATTACTTTTCGATGCTTGTATATTTTCAATTTAATTTATAATATATTGCAATATGTGCATAATATTGATATGCATTAAATTAAAATTAATATTAATCATGACTTGATATTAATTCAATGCATATCAATATTGTGCATATCACACACAATCGATGTATTATATAAATTAAATTGAAAATATTTATATATTGCAAAGCATCGAAGCAGTAATAATTGAAAATAGTGACTATCCTTCTAAAATAGAATTTCTAAAAATAAAAGTTCTTTTTTTTGATAGTATATGTATGCATGAAATATTCGAACAAATCTTTTTTCATAATGACAAAAATATTAAGAAAAATAATAATTATTTTTATTAGGATCATTTTTTATCAAAACGCTGTGACAATCAATAATACAGAATGATTCAGATTTTTGAATTGACATCTTTTACAAGTAAAGTTTATTTGAATTTGAACTACACTATATATATAGTTCATATCAGGGTTTAATCTACCGTAATTTACAGGACAACAATTTTGCATAAAAATAACGTTATTAAAATAGCGACATCGGTAAAATTAATCATAGAGAGAAATTCTGAAATTCTATTTATTTATCCATCGTCATTCCGGTTTTGCAAGATTCACGCGTTGCTATAACTGTTCCTCGCGTTTTTCTTCTCTTTCCTCGCTACCTCGCTATATGTACCTGTTTAGGTTGCAAAACCCGAATAGAATGCAGCGTCGCCGCGCCTCCGTGCAACACGCGTAGACTCAACTTGCCGGACATCTCGGCCGTGGTGGCGGTCGCGCTCCTCAGTTCCTTCTTCGCGGCTCGGCCGAATTCCTTCTCGACTTTCAATACGAGCGGTCCCAGGCTGAACTTGGTCTTGATGGTCGTGTGATCGCTCATCATGTTCACCGATACGTCGCCCGTTCTCTGCAGGGACGCCAATCCGTATAGAGTGGCTCTCGCTTTCGGTCTGCTCTTGGTGGACTTCTTCTGAAAATCATATCAATAATAACGAAAATCATGAAATCATTCCGTTTTTCCCCAAGTTTCTAAATAGATTTGTTTCAAGCAGACTTGAATTTAGATCTAGATTCTCTCTAATAAATAAATGAAAATTTTATCCGATGTCCGCGAGTATCTATAGATTTTTCAATTACCTTGTTCTTGTTGTTGCTTCCTGTACTTCCTTTTTTAGTCTTCGTCTTGTTTTTCGTTCGTTTACGATTCTTGTTTCGTTCGTTTATGATTTTATTGGTATTATTGCTGTTGGACGTACGTCTGGACCTCATGTTGGATTCGGTAGAAGATTCCAGCGCGAGCGATGAGATCATTTCCTTTTCCGTTATTGCTGGCGTTTCCGTTATGGCGAGCTCAGTAGCTTGTATTACTTTCTGCAAACATATATGTATATTTACTAAAGATATATTTTTAAAGTACATATAAAATATTTCCGAATTTTCGTTTAACTTTTATATCGAATTTATTGGCAAAAATGTTCCTTCTTGAATTTAAAAATAATATTTCTTTTCAAAATATTCTCTAAAAACGGTATTTTGTACTAGTTTTTTAATATTCATCAAAATTAAAAATCTCAATTGTCAAAAGAAATATTTAGTATTGAATAATACTAAATATTTCTTTTGACAATTGAGATTTTTAATTTTGATTTTAAACGATAAAACTTTATTATTTAATTTGTAAAAACTTTTTTATTAAAAAAAAATTATTCATTTACATTTTAATTGTTGGTGAGGAAAAAATCGATTTGAAAATTTTATTTAAAAATATATTTACTTCAAATTAAGATTAGTTTCCTATTTTATTATAAATTATTTAAGTTGTCGGAAAGAGAGTAATTGTGGATAATACCTCAACGTCGTTTTCGCTGACGCCTTTTTCAGTGACGGCGGACGTGTCGATTGGCCTTGAGGCGCTCTTCTTGGTGCCGTTCTTCTTGTTACCCTTCTTCTTACTCTTGTTTTTGTTCTTATTCGACTTGCTCGAATTCGAGTTCGTTAATTTTACAGTTACCGGTTCGTAATTGGCGCGGAGAATATTGTTGATCTTGCCAAGAATTTGATCGACAAAACGATTGTATTTTATTACGTAAATTGCCGGTACGAAGCCACTCGGTTCTGCACCTAATAAAAATAAGAAGGACATCAATATCTTGTAGCTTCTATTTTCCTGAATATTCTTCAATATACGCACCTTATCGTGCATTAAAACAAATATTAATCTTTTCATGAAAAATATATTTCTCAGACACGGAGTCTTTTTTAGCAAAATGCATTATGATTTGACCGAATAGTTTTATCTTGAGACAAAGAAAATCATTTGTCGATCGTAAAGTTGCATCGTTAAAAATTTACACTATATCAATTATCACTGATATAACATTGTGGCAATTTAAAATAATTAATGTAAAAAATTAACGTAATAATTAATGTAAAAATTAATATTAACATAATTAATTTAAAATAATTATGTAAAATGATTAATGTAAGTCTTTCAAATTCCGTAAATGTATTTGCAGACTGACTTCTTTCAGTGATAATCGAATGATCAATCTCACGTGTAAATTTTATATATTATATAATTTTAATTATTTTATAAATATTAAAATTATATCATATAAAATTATGAATTCTATAATTGTGTTCTCGTCATCAGCTTATATTTTCGCTTGAAATTGTTATTCTTCCCTGAAAGTTATCAGCTTACAAGAAGAAAAATCTCCAAAGTTATAAAATCGTTCAGTTGAGTCCGAAATTTATCTTAATTCGAGACACAATACTAAGTTAAAGAGAGGAAGAGAGAGAGAGAGAGAAGCTCTTTAGGAATACGACCTTGAAACCACTTTTCGTGAAGTTATTTCGTTTCGTCCGGGTCATCGACCAGGGTGGAACGTGTTATTTTCCAAGACTCGTCTCTCTCTCTCTCCTTCTCTCTAGGCTTTAATGAAGGGAAACGCATTCCTCTCCCTCATCCTCCTATCGGCTACCGTGGAAGGAAGTTGACGGTTGCCGATCGAGGAGGAGCCTACTTAAAGCGACGACAATGATAACGGTATATCGGAATCCTTCGGTCGACGGCCAAACTGGTCCCCGATCTGGGTCACGACCTCCTTCCTCGCTACTCACCTACCTACAGACCCATCTAGCCACATGCGCGCATTCACAATCTCTTATGCCGAGAGGTTCACCTAAAAATTCTCCCCCTGCCGGTCGTTGCACCTGCAGTACGTAAGCATACTTTCTTTCGAACGTTATGACGCCGTGCCACGCAGAGAGCGATGAAAATTTCATGCCACAGACAAGGCCGTCTACTTCTGGCACGACATGGAGATGTTGAATATTCATCGAGACTCGATCAGTCCCTCGATAGTATCGCGGGCACTACACTAGTCTACTATTTATATTCTTCGGAACTTTTCCTATGTTTTTTATAAAGAAACGTTTGTGCAACACGATTGATTAAGCCTCAAAAATCATTTCTTTTTCAAGGAAAATGATGTAACATTTAATAAAATGACCCGGACATGCACATCTAATCGAGATTTTATTTTTTTATTAGATTAAATATAATTATTAAGACTTTAATTAAATATCTAAAACCTGATAAAATTTTTTTAAAGAATATATATACTTATTAGAAGTGAATTATGTGGATATGAATCTAATAGAATGATAAAAAAATACAATTCTATTCATTATTTGTTGTGCATCTGTCGAATAAAAATAAATAAGTTTCTTGCATCTCATTAAATAGTCTTTATTGATAAGAATTAATTGGAACTTTACTTTAAGTATCTAGAGCAATTCAAATATCTAATAAGATGTACATTTCATCATAATGTGACAAAATATTTCAGGAATAAATTATTCAACGTGTTTACTTTTACTTGAGATGATAGATTTTTGTCCTCGATAGATTTCTCACTTTTAAGAACTGAAGTGGGTCAGTCGAAGATATATAAATATATACGTAATAAAATGTTAACAGCGATGATACACACATCACGGTTTAGGCATGACGGAAAGGAACGACTTCATAACTTACGAGCTGGGTCAGGGTCGAGAAGAAGGCTCTACAGCATATCGTTTAACGCGCTCTCTGGGTCAGTGACCTCGTTTCTTTTTTGATCGGCTACTCCCGGTGAAAGCCGGAAAAAAATTCAACGCGGTCGCACCTTTGTTGGACTTAGCCCAGCACTCTCATGTGGAAAGTTAATTGGATGCTGATAGCGGCGATTCGTTTGATCGGTTATCAAAGTTTTTAATAATGCTCTTGGAAAGCCACTTGATCTTGCCACTCATCTCAAGTTGTATTCATGAATCAATGATTGAAATCGATATTATCGTAAATTTAAGAAATCTCTAAATGATGTATCTAGATTTTTTTTAACATTTTTCATCGAATTTTGAGATATTTGAAAGATATCTAATTCTTTAGATATTTTTATAAAATGTATAAAATGTATTTATTCTTTTCTTTGAATATTTAAAAACTTAATTTCCACTCGTGTGAAATATAACAAGAGCAAGATTTATTTTTTCATAATTATTATATTGAAAATTGAATCTACCTAATGACTTTTTTACCAATATACGCATGTAACATGTAAGAAGAATAAAAAAATATAAATAAATGAAAATATAACTACTATAAATCAATATCTTTAGTAATCTTATTCTGGTTATTTAAAATTGAATTCGCAGCTAAATCAAATTATGAATAACAAAAAAAATATCTAAAAAGAATAGTATTTTTTTAATTAAAAAAAACATACTTGCAGAGTCTGTCAAAGAAAATAAGAAATCAATGAGAAAGAATATTGCCATCAAATTATCAATAAAACGAATCACCAACTTTTTAATTTCGTTATCATCTATCAACTACTTTATAATTCTATTATCAACTACTTTATAACTCTATTATCAACACACTATTAGTTAGTACAATACTACAAATTGCATGTCTGTTTTAGGATTTAGGAATGATAAGGAACATGAAGGAGAAACGGAAGGGTAATCGTGCTACTGTCCAGGTACACATTACCGATCGTCTTAAACCATCCACCAAACACGCAATCTTTTACTAATGGATAGGCAATACAGCTGAAGCGAAAAAAGGCAGGGTTGAAATTAGGAAAAAAGAAGTGTTTTGTTATATTTCTCTATCGAATGCATTCAAATAGCCAGGCGGGTTACTGCACGTCACGTCACGAAGAAGAAATTTCAATGTCATGTACACGCGAAAATAATCTCATTTTATTCGTTTACTCGATCGTTTAAACGTTTCCACATCTACGGCATCAAAAATCAATTTGAAATTATCTCCAGCTTTGAATGAAATTTGCGCGATTTCGCTTCAAAATATATTAAAGGAAAGAAAACAGAGAGAACTTATCCTCCTGGATTACGCGTATTACGAGTGTATCTGGACACAAACACGCTGACACTGATTCGATGCAACTGGGCAATGGTGAATGAAATAAATAGACGGTACACAGAATATTTTGTAAAAATAATAAATTATTTATATTTTGCACAATCCAGAACGGACAATGTCTCTGTACAAATTTCAAAAACGTCGTAAGAACCTTTTTTAATTTGACCGCGCACGCGCAGAACAATCGACACCATCATCGACACGTTTAATTTGGCAAGTGATAGCACAGCTTTTTAACATAAATTTATGAAATAGAGAAAAATTTATGTGTATGAAGAATTTAATAAATTAATTTTTTATATATTTTATATATTTGTCACATATATAAATGTATTTTTATCATATATTTAGTAACTGTATATTTATCAGAAAAGGAACTATAAATTATAGATGAAAAATAGATGTCATCACTGCCAAATGAAGCGTTCTAGTTCGGAAACAAATCAGTTTCTTATTCTGTTTTCCGACGTAGACGATTTCGATGTCGCTTGATCCTATAAACGAAACTAAATAATATCGCCTGATTTCCATTTCTTTTTCTCTCTCATGCACACGCACCCTCTTTTTTCTTTTCTTTTTATTTATTTCTGAATAATCATTCGTAAGTCGATCAACACTCGTAACTCGGATCGCGGACATTGGAAAAGGAGAAAATACGTGACGTGAGGTCACCAAGCCAAAGCATTTCAATGCTATTCCAAGTAACACAAGACGTCTAAAAAATTAGAGCATTTGGATAACTAAATGAACGATTTAAAAATCATCTAAAGCATATCTGAAAAGTTGGAATATATTTTAAATATCTGTGTGAAAAATAATTGAAAGATATTTAAAAAATTGAGATATATTTTTTAGATATCTAAAAAACATCTGAATCACATATTAAAAATATATTAATCACAAGATTAATTGTTTTTAATATTTGAAAAATTTCAAAATCATCTAAAGAATATCTGAAAAGGGAATATATTTTAGATATCTGTAAAAAATAATTGAAAGATATTTAAAAAATTAAGATATATTTTTTAGATATCTAAAACAATCCTAAAAGATATCTAACAAATTAGAACATTTTAATATCTTTAAAAAAAACATTATTAAATTTACATTTCTGGAATTTTTGTGTTGCCTGGTATGTTTACCTTTCTTAGAAAGCTTCATAATTCGACTACTATTATTTCGAATTGATCAGAACAATCGATGATATGAATTAACAAAAAATATGAAAATATATTAGGAGAGATTTAGGTACTTTTACACTTTTTGTGCATCACACATTTATAGAGTTTTGTGGAACATGGAAATAGCGCAAGCTCCGTCAAGAGAACTCAGTAAGATAGACAAGCTAGAAAAAAAGAAACAAAAACCTAGAAAAAGAGAGCAGACGTCTCAGTCTATGACGTAATGCAATATCCAATGTGACTTTAAATAGAGGTATTGCCGTTAATAAATACATACAATAAATAATTAACACTAAACAATTTAAGATAAAATGATTGATCGCGCGGAATTAAAGTAGCAGAAAATCGGATTTTCTGCTTGCAGGACTTTATTAACGCTGATTTTCCATCATCAAATACTTTCTCGAAAAGAAGGGCTGATCCGATCGTCCGATTGACAAACCACCGTATAGACAAACTTTATAGCGAGATTTTGTTTCCAGTTGTGAAATCATACAACCGAAAGTCGAAAAAGTATGCATAAATTATATAAATAAATTATTGTATTATTTATTAATAAAATTAACTCAGTGGTAAATTACTTCAATTTTATGAACAGTAGGTAAATAAATGATAACTTTCTTAATGTTCGATTTAGATTAATTTAGAATTTATAATAATCTCTAAAATTGATATATATATTAATGATTATATTATTTATATATATTATTACGAGATATATATGTGTGAAAAGATAATAAAATGTATTCAAGTCTAATTATATACACATATACATAAGAAATAATTTGATAATGGCAAGCTTAATTTTAGTCTTTACAGCACATTTTTGAATTTTCGTAAATTATGAGAATGTTTGAATTTTATTTTATTTACAATTCTTTTTCGAAAAATCTCGCTATATTTAAAGAACTTTAAAGAAAACTAAAACTAAAAAAATAAAAGTAATAAAATAATGTGAAAATGAAATAAATTTTACTCCATGAATGAACGCCACGCTCGGATGTAGATGCGACTAATTAAATTTCGCGACATCGAGACGGACTCAATCATCAGGATTGACCTTCTCAGGAAAGAAACCTTCATGCGAGATGGAAACGACGATTATTCTCTTCGTCGTCATCATCATCGTTAACGAAGAGAACGCACAAGATCGGAAAACCACGTCATACTCGCGTTACTGTAGTTTGTCACTCGATTTAAACACGATTAAACGCGGATGCGGATGCGGAAGAGGAAGAAGAAGAAGAGGAGGAAGAACGGGACGATCGCGCGGACAATTTGCGCGATTTGTGGGCGTGCTTGACGTTATGTTTCTTAGCCTTCTTGCCCTTAAACTCACGTGCGTGTCTAGCGCTGGCAATATCGGCGATCTCATCCACTTCATCATCCTCATCATCGTCGTCATCGTCGTCCTCCTCGCTATCATCGTCATCGTCGTCCTCCTCCGTAATATCTAGGCCTACGTCGTCGTCATCGTCGTCGTCATCGTCGTCGTCTTCCTCGCTGGAGGCTGGGGCAGCAGGAGCGACCGGCCCGTCCAATGCGTTTACCGAAACCTGATTCGAGATGGACTCGGCAGCTTCGAGCGTCGACTCGTGAACGTTGGACGCGGCTTGGCCCTCGGCATCGCCCTCGTCTTCGTAGCTACCGGAATCGTCGCCAGCCGACTCAGCTGCCGCCGCGGCATCCTCGGCGGCCTCTTGGCTCAAATCGGCCGCCACGGCGAGCGGTACCTGTGGTGAATTCACGGGGGCTACAGGTGAAGAAGCCGCGGCCGCGGCCGCGGCAGGTGCGGCAGCTGCAGCCGGTGGGGCTTCGTCCTCGTCATCGTCATCGTCGTCTTCTCCTGTAAATTGATGATAGAACATTGATTGCACATGAATAATTGCGTTTCCTTCAATAATGTTATATCATTAATATAATAGATATTATATTATTGAAACCTGCCATAATTAAATTAACTCGGACATTGTTTAATTTAATTAATTAATTAATTAATTAAATTAACTCGAACATTTTTTTGGTGAAATTGATTACATCAATTTTATTGAGATTTTTTCCCTGTTGAATTGACATGAGCCTTAAATTTATTGGTTAAATCAAATATAATTAATTATGTTTATTTTTGTTGTTCCTTTTATTTAAAAATATTGTCTTTTAAATATCTAATAAATCTCTCGATATTAAGCACGATATCATAAATAAGCAATGACTTTATATTAGACAAATTAAGATTATAATTAAATTATTAAACTTGCTTGGTTCCGCATGCTGAATTTTCAGAAAATTTAAGAGTAACGAAAGTATAATAATAAAGAAAAAAACGAAAACCATGGAAAAAAAATTAATATAAAGAAAACACGAATAGAAGAGGAGATATTATAGAGAAATGATTCGATTCAGCTAAGCGACTCAAAGTTAGTTCTACTTCAATACACACACATATCTTTATTTAAATTAGTTTATCTATTAAAACTGGTTTTAATCGTAAGCATGATTGCATCGACTTTTTAAAATCGTTCTGAATTATTCAAAAGTGCATGCAAATATAGAAAGAAATTTTTTCCGCAACAACTTATGCACGCTGCAAAGTATACCAGTTGTAACATATGCACACACAACCTCTTTCAACAAGTTCGTGGATTTATAAATTTAACACGCATTTCCTCGTAAGAGACGGCCTCGGATTATCCTTCGGTATTCAGGTCAATGTGAAGAAGTAGCGCGTAGAAACTTTTTTTCCGAACCGCGATCGCTGTCGATTTATGTTAATTTGGACGAGTCAAAGTACCCTATACCGTTATGAGAGAGGATATATGAGAGACGGGGAAGAGAACGAGAGAGAAAGAAATGGAAAGAGAGATTCTCAGGTAACATGAAGTGTTTGCATACGTGTTTGCATAACGGTGTGTGTCAGTTTGCGAGATTCTTTCATTGTTGGATTCAAAAATTGATACAACACATGAGATAGAAATCGAAGAGAGCGAGAAAATCGATTCATTGTATTCCTCACCATTCACAGGAACAAGTTAGAGTTTACAAATAATTCCTCATTCAATAAAAAAGGCTCGAGTTAAGAGCTATTAATAAATATATAATATAAAAAAGAACTAATAAAAAGAATTTAACTAATTAAAAAACCTAATTCATGCACCTGCTCTTTTCCTTGAAACAGCGATTTAACAAAAAATGTATCAGGCAAGATCAAAAGATGCGATAGATTCCTCTCACCTCCAAGTATATCTTCGATAAAACGCTCCAAGTAATCGCCGTCGTCATCGTCGTCATCGTCATCGTCGTCATCGTCATCGTCATCGTCATCGTCATCTCCGGTGATATCTAGATCGACGTCGTCGTCATCATCATCGTCGTCGTCGTCGTCGTCGTCGTCAGCAGCGGGGGCAGCGGGGGCAGCTGCCGCGGGAGATTGCCTGCCAGTTGCAACGAGATTCTGAGTCGACACTTTGCTGTCAGTGATCTTGGCTACCGGCGAGGCGAGCGACCCTATCGCCAGACAGCACATCAACGTCAACACTGCCGCTAATCTCATGGCTCTGTACAATAAAATGGAAAAAAATACAATTATTAATCTCCAATTATTAAGTACATTTCCTCACGAACTTGATGCGTTACATATCGTTCCTAGAATATATTTAAATTTAACGAGAGTTATATCGCATGATTGTATAACATACGACAATAGAAATACATCTTTGAAGAAGAAAAAGTCCTCTAGAATTAATAATTTAGGACTCGAATTGGATTCTTTAGGAGTAAAGGATAAAATAGGAACAGAAGATTCCTTATAAAGAATAAAAAATAAGAAGTAAGGAATAGAATAGAAATAGAATAATTCCTTATATTATCGTCTATTCCTTTAAAGAATCCAATTCGTCCTAAATGGTTAATTCTAAAGAAATAGAATAAAAATAGAAGATTATAAGGAATAGAATCTAAAACATTTTAATTAGCAAATCCAATTTTTTTCTTTTATTACATATTAATTAGTAATTTTTTTCAAAAAATAATGATATTTAGCTTATAATAAATCCTACTCGTAATAATTTTTTTGACGTCTATTTATTAAATAGATGTAATAAATATAACTGGACTCAACATTGATCAAGAAATTAGGGAAAGACGGTTGATTTGGAACGCTTTGTAAAATCCAACAATATGAACATTAACGACGACCCATACATATAATGTGTATATATAATTCATTCATACAGGACCATATTCGCGTCGAGACACAATAAGTATTCGATACAGTAAACAGACTACACGTTAACCGTAAGGAATTGCGCCTTTTCCTCTGAGAAACACTTTTCGTTCCATTCTGTGCCACGACCGGTGATCGACCGACGATCTAGACGAGATAGCTGCTTATAGTGTCGCATTCCCATGCGTACGCTTTCGGCTTTCGGAGCACGAGCGAGCGAAACGATCGCGAAATGAAATTTACGAGTTTGTGAAGCAATAAACTAAGCATTTTATTTCAAAGAGAATCGAATTACAAATACGACGTATACTTGATGATATCCGACGATATTCGTGCGTCTTTTCAACTATTAATTGATCGAATTTTTAAAAAAAGCTGAAAGGTCAATATTTTACTCCAATATCAGATTTGCATAAGAAATCAGTATGACGTGAAAAATGACGAAAATTAATGTAAAACTTTTTACAATATAATCGAAATTTGTTATAAAAAGATAATAATAAGAAATTTATTTTATCATCGTTCTCTTTATGATTTCAAACTTTCATCTCTTTTATTACACATAACACATGGCAGTAACAGTAATGCAATCGTAAATGTATGTGTAGAATGACTTCTTATATGCAAACTAATTATAAAATAATTTTTTTACACGAGACTTTGTTCTTAACAACATTGATTTTAAAAAATGCACTGAATACCTATATATTTAGCTATAATTCAAATATGTATCCCTTTGCTAGTATTCTTATTCAAATTTAAATTTTTAAGCACTAGCAATATATTTTGTTCATTCTTTCATTTTAATTGTTTGCTTATTAATCAATAAAGATTCCTAATCAATCAAATATAACAATCAACAACTGGCATTCATCCGCGATTACATCTTTATACAAAATATTCAGAGAAAATATAGAAATCTTCGTAATTTACAAGAGCTACATAATTTACGAGATTTGCTTGAATATAATTTTGCATTTGATATGGAAATATAAAAAAATTTTAGAAATTGTGAGCTTACTCCATTTGTCTTCAGATTCTTTTATGGTGGAACCATAAAAGGTAAACCGTACTTTCAATACTGGAAAGCAATTTATTTATTAAATTTATTAATTATTTTATTAATTATTTAAGCAATTTATTAAAAAGTGCTTATTTATTAAAAGATGTTTATTTATTAAAAGATGCGTATTTTTAAAAGATTGTTTTATTTTTACCTCATATCAACATATATATTAAGTGCAATAATATTCGTGTATTTATTTTACGAATTCCCGTTACCGCGATCAAATTATTCACGAATGCTTTTCACGTAAAATGATTTCAGGCAACGTTATTGTACCGTAAGATCCGTAATATCCTTCATTATAAATAATTCTAATTGACCTTATATTCAAAATTCGTAACACACTTTTTGGTAAAAATTTTCTCCATCCATCAAGAATAACCAATTTTCCTTTATTAAAATCATAAAAGATGTTGACGAGGATGTAAATGAATGTTAATGAAGAGTTGAATTCTAATTGAAATTTTAGAAAATACTGTCATACAAATGAATAATAGCGTACCATAAAATTTTTTAAATTTACATTTATTCATGCGCAATTTGAATTTGTTACTTGTTGAACTTTTAAAATTTTAATAAAATTAAACAGGAAAATTGATTATAAAATAATTTCTTTAGTTTCACATAAAATTTTATATATATGTCTTTCTTAATTCTACAAATATAAATATATTTATACGTGTATAACATTTTTATATCTTGAGAAATATAAAGCTATATTTTAAAAAGGAGTTAAAAAATCTTAATACATTGAAATTTGTACGTGAAATAAATATGAGAGAAGAATAAATCAAATAGCAACATAGTTGCTTATCTTTTTAAGCAAAAATGACAATGACTGATGATACAATGATAAGAAATAAAATTAAAAAAATAAATTAATAATATTACAACACCTTTTCTCTTTATTATCTTTTATCGAAAAGTGTAAACAAGCAACTTTCTTTCCTGTGAAAAATTTTTCCGTTACCTTTCAAAAGGTAAAAATCTGGAGCTATATTTCTAGGACTTCACATTAACTTCGTTCGATCTCGCGAGCCAAGAAGCAACGGCATCGGTACCCGGAAGTAACGAGTTGCGACGAATCGGAATGAAGGAAGACTCGAAGAATGACGACGCAGGGAACAAAACTCACACAGCGAGTGTCCTTTCGACGCGAATACATCACACGAGGCTACCTCACTGTACTTAGTGTCGCGCACAGTATCACTCAACCCTCGGGAAGAGATCGTTCCTTCGATTCAACCGGGCGAAGCGGGTGGGAAGGGAGCGAGGAAAAAGAGTAGGGGGGGGGCAGGAGAGGGAAGGCGGTGCGGAGTCGGTCAAGGTCGTTCGTAAGTCCGGTTACCGGAACAGACTTCCGGTGCAACGACTCCAGACGGGGACGATGGGCACTTTGTCCTCCACTTTGTTGCATATCCGGATATCCTTTGGAGACTCACCTCTCTCTCTCCTTCTTTTTACTCTCCTTTTCTACGTCCTCTCGAAGTAGACGATCGACGATCAATGATGATACGCGGTATATGTAACGTCCCGGTTTCCTCCACCCGGATCGATCCACCGAACGGCTCGGTGAGAGTGTTGAAACAGACGAGGCGGTCTCGACGCGACCCTTTTATACCGACCCGCACCTCCACCTCCTTTCGTACTCCTTCGTCGTCCTCCTTCTCGTCGTCGTCGTGTTCTTCCTGCATTCATTCGTGCCATACTCTGCCTACCTACCTACCTACCTACCTTCTATTCTCCACGTGGCTCGACCGCGCGTTTTCTCCCTTTCCGGAGACATGCGTGCGTCCACTGTACACATTTCACACACCCGCCAACGCTGTTAATAATTTCTCATATGGATTATTATTTCCGATTATTTTGTTAATTGCAAATTACATTTTTTCTTTCGAAACAATTATGTTTTCTTTACACCAATCGATTCCTCTTATTATTTTGTACATAAAAGTATTAAGGTAAGATAATCGAAAAATGAATATTTTACAAGATATTTTACGGTTTATGTAAAATTAAGAAATGATTTCAAGCCTCATAACTCGGAAAGTACTTAATAAAAACTAACTTAATTATAGTGTTTTGGAAAGCTCTCGAGATGAGCTACAAGAATATGCAAAAGCATATAGGGTGTCCCATTTAAAAAGTGGAGGTGACCTACAGGTGAGTCTTCAAGGTCAAACTATGGTACCATCTTATGTCCCCCTTGAAACCATACAACTTTTGTCTGAAACATTTTTCTCTAAATTGCTTCGTTTCCGAGATATAAATTTGTAACACTTTACGTGGGCCACCCTGTATAATCATTAATTTGTATATTTTTTTAAAAGAATTTTCGTGTAAAATTGAAATCCCCATTAGACATTGCTAATACTGTCTTGAATCAAGTTGTATACTATTATTTGTTGCGATAAACAAAAGATACAATCTTAATATTTTAAAATTTGTATAATTAAAAATTTTCTTTTTATTTTATAATTTTTAAACTTATGTTAAATCTGTTTATTTTTCAAGTTATTTACAGTTTCTTTGAACATTATTCAAAGTGAAATTCTACGATAGCTAATAATTACTTGAAAGTATATTGCGAGAAGGAGCATTGCTTATCAGCAGATCTGGGATTAATCAAACGCGCATTAGAAGAGATCATTGTCACTCTCGCTCCTTCTGGCGAAACGTTCAATATCTCGTTTAATGACGCTGTTCGTTTCATGTACTACTTTCGCGATAAATAATGTATTACCCGGATCGGCCTTCTGCCGGGATGGTTTGTATCTCGAGGCGGCTAATTAGCATCGATTATCTCGCATATGAATGATTGGTGCGAATGATAAAAAAGATGTAAAATGATTGTCGCGTAGTTAAACTCTATTGTATTGGGTGTCGCGCGAATACTTTCTTGCGACAAGTTCCTTACATTTTCTCGATAATCCGGAAGTACGAGGCTAGTGGTATTAGTTTCATATACTCCAAAAGAGTATGTACTACCAAAAAAAATTAAGAAACCGGTATGCTTATTTTCTGCCTACTTGTTTCTATAAATAGCATAACTGTAAGTCTTTCAGATTTAGTTAAAATGTGCAAAGTGTTAGTCATAATTTGAAGAATTAATTGTCCATGAAAAAGAATTATTCACCCTAACTCCTAATTTCCATCGTCTTTTCAAAGTAACTCTTCAAAGTAATCCCTTTGGACATGGATATATTTCTGCCGTTTTTTTTCCACGATTCCATGGACAATGCATCCCATGGAAGTCTTTAAGAATGAATGTTTTAAGCACCTCTTACGATTTTACCTGAATCTCTTCAACCGTGTCAAAACAGTGGCAGCTTTTAACAGAAAAAGATCATCCCAAAGTGATTTTTTATTCCTTGAGATAAAATTTCGGAAATGTTGAAAGAATGGAAATAACATTTTTACATGAAAAAAAAACACTGGGATAGCTTGAGCTTGAGTATACATGTCCAAGGAGATTACTTTAGAGAAAACGAAGCAATGTAATGAGAAATCGAAGCAATGTAAATAATGAAAAGGAGTTGACAACAAAAGATAATAATTCGTTATTTTTGATGAACAAATTTCCTAAACTTTTAGATATCATTTTGTATCTTAAGATTACTTTTTAAATTTTAAGAAAATGCAATAAAATAACCAAACTTTTAATTAAAAAGATCTAAAATTTCCCCCAATGATATTAGTTAATCGATTATTTAATTTTTGTGACCAATTATCATATATAGTATTATTTATAGTTTACTTTAGTATTACTAGTCGTATTACTAGAAATTAAATTATTATACGATCGTTCACCTACATTACTACTATTTATTACTAGTACTGCTACTCGATAGCAGTACTCGAGTCATAGTCAAGATAATAATTTCGTAATTGATGAATTTATTCTGTATGGACTAACAAATAATGGAGCAAAGAGCAGGAGTAGGGTTCTGGCATTTTTTTGCTTTTGCAGCTGAAATTTTAAAAGTTTGTTGCAAGTTTATACAACTCAAATAATTTTAATTTCAAGATATAAATTTTACATGTAGAATATACAAAAAAAATATTGAAAAAAGATTCTTTTTTTACCTGATAATGAGATTTAAATTGTATTTAAGTTTCGAAAATCTTAATTAGAGATATTTAATTGTTATAATTTATTAGAAATTAAAATATGTTATAATATAAGAGGCTATACATGTATAATTTAATTTAGTCTAGAGAAGATAGCATGCGAATTCTAAATTAATCTAGAATTAAATTAGGCATTTAATTCTAACATAATTAAATTTGATATAAAATGTCCAACTACAATCTACAGATCTTCTTGCAATATTTGCTTGCAATTCTTTAGAATTCTTTCATAAATTTTTTTTAAAAATCTTTTTTAATTTATTCTTTAGAGAAAAATTTTTTATTAAAGAAATAGTCAACTTACAATTACTTACCAGATTAAAATCTGTGTTTCTCGTTAATTATAGAATAATAATACAATTTTAGCCATATTTCATCAAGATTTGGTACTGTCAATGTTAAGGGTTAAAACGAAAATTACAGAGATGAAACATTTGCCTCTAAAGAACGAGGAGCGAAAGCAACGTGCTCGATCATCAGCCGATCGTCTAACTGTAAATACCGGGCAACTTCCTTCTCCCGTGAATGGAATAGTAGTAACTACCGAGATGGATCGATCGTATATCGCGCTAGCATCCGTCTTGTCTAATGCCCGAAGCGGTGATGCTGAATTTTTGTACGATACATTCCCGTTTTCTCGAACGATTTCACGCTTCGAAACTACTCTTGATGATTTTAGATTAGATTCATAAATTTAATATACGGACTTTTCTCACGCGTGGTATATTATATTATCGCGTTACATATTTATTCTAACGATTAGGAGAGTTTCAATAATACAGAGTCGTGATGGTACTAAAAGCTATGGCAATTTTTGAAAGTTTCTGCGAAAAGTGAGACAGAAAGTTAAGAAGAAAGAGATAGACAGGTGGGAGAAAAAGTGGCACTGTGTGTCCTAGAAGGTGTAGACATCCATTGACGATTAAATTTCACCGATTGAGACAAATTTGTATTAC
This sequence comes from Camponotus floridanus, assembly GCF_003227725.1. Taxonomy (NCBI): domain Eukaryota; kingdom Metazoa; phylum Arthropoda; class Insecta; order Hymenoptera; family Formicidae; genus Camponotus; species Camponotus floridanus. Next base: position 7,233,969 of record NW_020229325.1, read on the forward strand.
GAATCGATTACACATGTGTTTTTGCAGACGCATTGCATTCTTTTCTATTTAAGACTTGTTTCATTAGCTCGTGCATAAAAATTTTTTATTAATGAAAGAAAGATTATATATACTGTAAAACAATTACATTTATTTCTTTATTTTTTTTATTTTTATTAAATATTTTTTAATTTTTATTTGTCGAAAATATTTATTAATATAATCGAGAAAAATTATTCTTTTGTGAGTCTATATTTCAGTGACCTTACGATAAATGATACGCGGATTTATGAATTAGACGATGTTAAAAAGTGCTTTTATACTTTAGTGACATGCATCTATGGAACAAATAATAATGGAGTCTGATTAACTCAGATTAATCGCGATAACATCCTACATTGATTAGTTACATCAACTGATCACATTTCTTTCATTGCAACAATAGATACAATTATCCCCTTAGCTATTTATATATCGTTTAATCTTGATAATTGAGACTATCTGAAAAGCAATCGACAATGTGTACATTTTTTGTCATTATGTAATATTTTTCTTACATGACATAAAAATAATTACCTAAAAATATATAACATAAAAATACACGAAATAAGAGAATATTCTAATTATGTATATATATACTATTATGTGCACACATTTCATTTTGACGTGTTTGGAAATTAAAACTGAGCAAAAATCTAATATTTATTTAAAAGCGTTTTTTCATAAAAAAATTTATATTTTTGACAAATTTTTAATAGCAAACTTTTAATTGAGAACGAGTTCAATATATTTATATGTAAAAACATAACTAGCGTCAAAAATTGATATTCGAAACAAAAATTCTTTAAATAATAAGCCTAAAAATATAACGGTGCCCGATGTTCGAAATTTAAAAGAAGATAAAAATTATGCTGAAAAAGATCCGGCTTTCTCATTTTTTGCATCAAATTTACACAAATCACACAAATTCAATATTATTCAACATTCACAATAAAAACGATATTTATAGCCTTATAAACATTTATCTGAAAGTAGCTTCAGTGTTTACTAAAAAACATCCGGTTATATTAAATTATCTATCTAAATATCTTTTTAATTAACATAGTTCTTTTTTTAAGATTCCAAAATCATCCTTTAAAATACTTTGAGGAAGATATGAGGTGCGATGTAACATTGAAAGTTAAAAGAAATTTATGAAATTACAATCTTCAATATTAATTTAAAACGGATTTTAGCATAGAAAAAAGAAAAAAGATAAAACCTATAAATTCTACCACTGAAAAATGTTTATTATAAAAAAAAGAATGATCCAAATTTTGTAAAATTTTCATCAAGTGAAAATCAATAATAAAACTCGTGATATTTCGTTAAAATTTTTTTTGTCAAGATGAAAGGATATTCGTAATCTCTGATATCAAGGAATTTGTCTTTTGAGAAATATTTCCCAGATGTAGAGAGCAGTAGAGCTCGACAGTCCGGTAAGCAAGATCCGGTGCGAATCTCGCTCGCTTAATCGCTCGTGGATCATCGAGCTCTCGAACTCGCCGACTCTCCATTCTGACTGGAATATGGGATTTGGTGTCACAACGAGGCGAGGAGAAGTAGTCCGCGGCTACATGAATTAGTAATCAGGATGTGTGTGTCTCGCGCGAGTGTGTACATATGTGTACGACGAACGCATTTTCGTATACGCACGCCCATGAGAAGGAAAAGGAGAGGTCGAAGAAGCGAAACGAGCGGTAAAAGAGAACGAAAAGAGAGAAAGAGAGAGAGAAAAGGACGTTCTAAAATCGAAGAAGGACAAAGTAAAGGCACAATGCGCCAAGATTCGCACGCGCATTCTTCGCGGGTTATTCTCATTCATTATTCATCGAACTGCGCCCGAGGATGAGGAGAATCGCACAATCTTTAAATGTCCGCTATGTCCCCAAATTCTCCGAATTGGAAAATCGGCGAATGTATGTCGATCAATTTTCACGATCTAGACTGTTATGTAACATATAATGTCGATCATAAATGGATATAATATAATATATTGTGTACAAATAATTTTCTATCAACTATAAGAATTGTACATCTTCGCGAGATATTTTCCGCGCGAAAAAATTTTTCTTTTTCCAAAATAAAACAAAAAAAGCATTTTTCTTTATTCAAATTACAAAGAACAAAATCAGTATTAATGAAAAGTGTGCTTGTCTTTTTCTCTCCCAAAAAAGTTTTATCATTTTGTTTATAAATAATTTAAATGGAAGATATAACTATCTTCCATTCAAACTAGATATCTTTTTTTTCTTGATATAAATTACAAATAACGGATTTGCATTTTTAATTTTAAATAATTTTATTACAAATATTTAATTTTAAATTAATCTTCTGCAAGTCTCATTATTTGGATCTATAATTTAGTTTTTTTATAATCTTTTTATGTCTTCTATTCAACAAAATATGTCAGTAATTTTTTTATAATTTTATATATAATAAATAAATTTATATTTCTTTCCTCTTCTTTATAATTAAATAGTATAAGTTGGTTTTGTTTTTGCAAAATTTATTGAAACAATATTTGCAGAAGACTATAAGTTTTTTGAAATATGTAATCTATATAAACGCATATTCATCCTAAGATTGTATCATTAAATTTTACAATTTGATGTAGTAATTTGCTTATAGTTTTTACATACATACATACACATATATACATATATATTTACATGTATGTATGATTGCTTCATCGACTGTATGATTTGTTCATCAATGATTTTACAAGTTTTGCCGAATTATTTTTTCATTATTTGCACGACATCTTCATCATGCATCACATGCTGTGCTCCTACTCGTTGAGGTGAGTACTTGGTACTGGTACCCTAAACAAAACATAATTCAGATATAGTATATGTCCAAGAAAATTATATTACCTACATTCTTAAATGTATCAAGTTATAATAAACATGTCAATGTATGCATAATTATGAATATCTAATAACTTACCCACACAAGAGCATATTTAAATTGTTGAGCAAGTGTGCGATGAATTGCATGACACACGTGTTCCACTGTTACGCCTTTTCTCAATATTAGACCATCATCAAAGTCGGGTGGTTGGCCAGGCTTTTTTGTGTATACCCTTATCAAAGATAGATACTCCCATAATATTTCCAATAGAAAGTCCAGATTCAATTTCATGTTACAACTATTAAAAAAAAATTTAGATACAATTAAATACAAACTCGCGAAAAAGGCATAAAAATCCATGTATAGGAATTCAAGTATATTTATAAAAAATGTCAAAATATATTATATTACCTAACTACAACACTATTAGGTTGTCTGGCGATCCGATCAACTTCCTCTATCGATATTTGATCTATTTTATTATATACATAAAGGCAGGGCAAGTACACTCGGTTCGCATTGATGACATCGATCAATTCATCTGCGCTGCAATCCTCACGAAACAACACCTCAGCATTAAAGATTTTATACTCATGAAGAATCATTTGGACTAGTTTTTCATCTACTTTCGTCAGAGGACATGTTGAATTGAAGGCTAATCCGCCGCCTTTTTTCACCTTGAAATATATATTCGGCTTCTTCTTATTGAGTCTTATCCCGACTGATTCCAATTCTTTTTCTAAAAGTTGTCGTTGAACATCCTGTTTGGTCGCATCCAACATCATAAGCACCAAATCAGCTGTTCTGGCAACAGCTATGACCTGTCTACCTCGTCCTTTTCCCTGAAATAATACACAGAATCGTTCAACAGTGCAAAAGCAATGATCACAAAGAACATTATCCAGTCATATAATTTGTTTACCTGTGCTGCTCCTTCAATTATACCAGGCAAATCTAGTAATTGAATATTGGCACCTTTGTACTCGATAACACCAGGGATACATGTCAAGGTAGTAAATTCATAAGACGCAGCTTCCGATTCGGTGGCAGTTAACGTACTGAGTAGAGTGGATTTGCCAACCGATGGAAAACCGATTAGCGCGACTCTGGCATCTCCAGACTTCAGCACATCGAAACCTTCGCCTTTTTCGGACTTTTTCGCCGGTTCCAACAGCTGGGATCTATACTTGGCAAGTTTCGCTTTCAGCAAACCCAAGTGATACTCGGTAGCTGCAATTAAATTTCACAAATATATTCGTCTTATCTATAGATATTTCATTTTTTTTCTCTTAAGTGACATATTTGAGCTACAATATCAGGAAATAATACAAGTACGATGAATATACGTAGGTTAAAATGTCACAGTATCGATGTGATGCTCTTACCTTTGTTTTTCTGCGTTCGTGCAATTTCTTTCTCGATTTCTGAGATCTTTTCCAGTATCCCCATCGCGATGCGCGATAATGTATTACATTTAGGAAGGAATCAAAGTGTCAAACAACTTTGCCCAGTGCGTGATATATGTGTACAGTCCAGTCACTTTTTTCGGATTTTTAATGATGAAAAACCTCTCTCTTGGCTAGGAACCACTAGGATTCACAATTTTTTTATCAAGATGACGTGAAAATGATCTTGGTCATGCCGACCGAGCACCAAGCACGAGATTTTCATCATTTACGACGATCGTAGCGCCTTTCCTCCATTAGCCCAAAACTATGAAGGATGAAGATTGGAAGATGGGAGCATCAACTCGCGTATGGAAGAGGTTCATTTGATTGAGAATCAACGTGATTGGTTCCTACTTTCAGATCCGGCCAATCAGCGTCGAATTACATCTAATTTTGCCCAATTGAACCCGCTGAATGCGGTCATCATTTATCTCTTGGTCGAAAAGTGTCTCCCCTCCACACGAATTGATGCTCCCATCTCTAGTCTTTATTCTTCATGATTCGTGACGAAATCGACTCGTGTGTTCGTGCCGCATCTCTCGGGGAAAGAGAGAGGTTACCTCCCGTCCTTTCCAAGTCCGTTTTAACGCAACAAGATGTATGACGACTACAACGAGGTACCAAAATTTACTATTACACAATATAATCTTTATAATAAGCTTCATGTAACCTTAACGCAACTCTGTATATATTCATGTAATCTTTTTGTTTAAAAATTTTTTTTTATATATATCCTCATATGTCCTTTTATATATCCTTTTATATATATCCAATATATCCTTTTATATGCCTTTTATATATATCCAATATATCCTTTTATATATCTTCCTTCTATCCTGTTTTCATATATCCTTTTATATATATCCTGTTTTTTAATATAAAAATATCTTTCTCGCAGTATGACGCCTACGATGATTACGGACCGTCAGAAGCGCACGATCAGTACGATCGGCCGAGCTATCGACAGGTACCGGAGGTGGTGCGCAACTTTCTCGTATTCTTGCGCAACTGTATCAACGAAGGCATGATCTTTGAGATACAGAATTTATACGAGAATTCGTTCCCCAAGATCTCGGAACAGCTGTTTGACAAGTCCCCCTGGCCCGAAGCATCGACGATCGCTCATATCGTCGACAATGATCCAGTCTTCCTTACTTTGTACAAGGAGCTTTATTATCGTCACATTTACGCGCGCATGCAAGGTCCTACGTTGGAACAGCGCCTCAACTCCTTTTACAATTACTGCGATCTTTTCAACTATATTCTGCATCCAGACACTCCGGTGCAGCTGGAACTGCCCGATCAGTGGCTTTGGGAGCTAATCGACGAGTTTGTCTATCAGTTTCAATCATTTGCTCAATATCGCGCCAATCTATCCAATAAGACGCCGGACGAGATCGAGAATCTGAACGCGCACAACAAGATCTGGGATGTCTTGTGTGTATTAAATGTCCTGCACTATCTGGTCGATAAGTCCAAGATCAAGAGTCAGCTGGAGGTGTACGCGAGTGGTGGTGATCCAGATTCTGTAGCCGGTGCCTTTGGCAGACATTCCCTGTACAAGATGCTCGGTTACTTCTCTCTCGTTGGTCTCCTAAGATTGCATTCTCTATTGGGAGATTACTACCAGGCTATCAAAGTTCTGGAGAATGTGGAGCTCTACAAGAAGAGCGCGTACTCCCATGTACCTGGCTGTCAGATCTCGACAGCATATTATGTAGGTTTCGCATATATGATGATGCGCCGATATGCAGACGCTATCAGAACTTTCTCTGGTATCCTGTTATACATCCAACGTACAAAGCAACTGTTTGCCACGCGGAGCTATCAGAATGATCAAATCAATAAGCAAACAGAGCAAATGTACCATTTACTTGCCATCTGTTTAGTCTTACATCCACAATGCATAGACGAAGGTTTGCAGCAGGCTCTACGGGACAAGAATTATCATGAAAAGATGTATAAGATGCAATACGGTGATCTCACAGAATTCGAGAATTGTTTCGTTTTCGCGTGTCCCAAATTTCTGTCTTTAACACCGCCGAATCCGGACAATCCTAACGAAGATTACGTTCGTGAGGCCATCAAGCATCAGACCCAAGTTTTTATGGACGAAGTGGTGCAGCAAAAAATGTTGCCGACCATCCGTTCATACTTGAAACTCTACACAACATTACCACTGAGCAAATTAGCCACATTCATGGGCAACAATACTAGGTCTGATATAGAAGGTTGGGATTTGGCCAAGGAAGTCAATGCTTTAACGATTCATTTATTGTGCTTTAAGCATAAAATGAAGAATATTGTTTGGACAAAAGGCACATCGGGATTAGACGGAAAATTTCAATCTGGATCTGAGGTAATTATTCTTATATTATGTCATCTATATACTGCATTAAAATTACAACACTGTATGTAGTATATGTGTTGCAATTTTAAGTTAGTAGTGTATATATTAGAAGTAAATTAATTTTCTCTTCTTCTCTTATATGTATGTATTTAATGCTTTCTTCAACACATGTTATTATTCATTTCTTTTAATATGAAAGATCATATCAACAGATATATCATTTTTTTCCAATTTATATTAATTTTTAAGAATAAGTTAAAATTTTTTATAAATATAAAATTACAATTTTTTTTCTCTGACATTGTAGAGGTTCTATTAATATTTACTCTATTTAAATTTCTGGAGGATACATATATTTAATAGATATTGTGTTATTATAAATACTTTATACTAAGAAAATTTTCTTTTCCAGCTGGATTTCTATATTGATCATGATATGATTCATATTGCTGATACAAAGGTAGCACATCGTTATGGAGACTTTTTCATCCGTAAAATACTAAAATTTGAAGAATTAAATCGTAAATTACATCATATAAAGATATAATTATATAATATTATATAATCATTATTATAAACATTTTCATAATATACAGTTGTAAAAAAGGAGAAAATACAGACTTTAAAAAATATTTATTCTTCTATTCAAATATCCATCATCGAAATTTCCCAGCAATTATAATATGCATAATTTGTTTCTATAATAATATATATTGTAATGCGATATGAAGAATAACACACACAAATGTAATGTAACATAAAAATCCACATTTCCATTGTAGATTCGGTTAGATACAGTTAAGATACAAATATTTTTTATACTAAACAAATAAAATCAGATAGTTGCGCGTTTATAACGCTAAAATTCGGTAAAAATAAAGGATACAATATAAAAATTTGTAAACATACAGTACTTTCCATTTTCTATATAAATTATTATAGATATAATTTTATTAGATATAGTTTTCCTAATTTTTTACAAATATATACTTGTTTTCTTCATTGAAATGTAGTAATTTAATTACAAAAGAGAGAGAAGGCACTAAAATAGTGTTTACAATATTACATATATATATATTACAACACATGCATCAAAATTTAAATTACATCGTAACTATAGGCATAAATAATATGCTATAAAATTTTTATTTATCATATTTTAAATTTCAGTAAAAATATATGCATCACATTCATCATAGATAAAAAGAATGTACGTTTTTTAGGAATTAATTGCTAATAATAATGTAACTATTCATGTCGATACATTTTTATTTTCTCTTTCTTGCAACATTTTACACGCAGCGGCCAAGATATTTGGTTTCATCGACGCTGTCGGCACGTTTAGACTGTGCAAATAATGGAAAAAACGATTGCTTCTCTTGAAATTGAGAGTGGAACGAAATTCTTCAGCACGACATATCGTTCGTATAGTCGGAAGATAATCTAACGCCATAATTCGTTGATCTAAACATGCGAACGTGACATGCGACAACGCTAGATCTACTCCTCGATTCAGTCGTTTCCTCAGAATAATATTATTTTGATTTTGCACATGCTCATTTGCATTCGAGTCATTGCAGAGTATTCGATCGCTAATAAAATTTGCTATATCCGCTTGGAGATCGTGCGAAGCGGAATAGAATGATACGTTTTCGGCCAAGGATAAATTGGGTTGCGTCTTTTCTTCCGATATATTTAATATCGGATCTTCGATATCGATTAAAGATGACACTAGAGATAAACTATCTAAATTTTCCGCTAAATTATTCAGTATACATATAGTATCATTGGTCCTTTTGGTGTTTCTATTTTTTCTTCTGTGCCTATTTAGCTTGATCGCAGGCTTGTACAAATAGTATTGCATGCTCTGCCAAAGTGGCTTAACAGTTGTATATTGCTCACATAATATTGATGGGCCCGATAGAAAGAGATATTGTGACTGGAGCAGTGCCTGCCGTAGATCGCCCATTTGTAGTAATTTCTAAATAATAAAATAATTTTACGTATATGGAGTGTCCGGAAAATCGCTCGCAATACTTCGGGAAGTGATTCGAGATCCAAAAAGAAAGAAAAAAGCTATATAAACATGGGTCTGAAAATAAGTCAGTTCCGAGTTATAGCCACTTTTATATTAAAGAAATCGTAATTTATAGTTCGTTTGGCATCCTTCTTTTCAAAATTTAAAAAAAATTTTTTAAAAATTTAAATTTAAATTCGAATTTAAAATTTTAAAATTTAAATCTTAAATTAAAAAAAAAATTTTTAAAGAAGGATGTCAAGCGCTATAAATGAAGATTTTTTAAACATAAAAGTCGCTATAACTCAGAAACGACTTATTTCCGGTCCTATATTTATACAACTTTTTTCCCTTCTTTTTGGGTCTCGAAATAGCGAGTGATTTTCCAAACACCTTGTATATTTTTTGAATTTAATGCGTCGAACAATATAATCAAATGATACTTGAACAATTTTAATAACATAATTTAAATTGGAATATTAATTTGTGACATTTACGTGATATTTCTTTTTGTAAAGTCCTTCAATTTTCAAATTTCTCATATAAATACCAGTTATTAAAGTTTTTCGGACAACATATAATTCGACAAAAATATGAAAAATTTCTTATAACATAATTTAAAGAAGGATTACTTACCACTAGACAATTATATGGAACTCTGCGATTTGCCTCCGCCAACGAAATTAATTCCAGCAAAGCAGATACTCTGCTATTATCTACTTTCTGAAAATAAATTCTATTTTGCTGTGGTGCCATTTTACTCAAGTGAGGACATATATCTCTGCACGTCATGACAATCGGTCGTTTGGTATTTGATGCCAACTGATATGCGGCGGAGACGAATCCTTCATCCTCTTCAAAAATAAGATCGATGTCTTCGAGCAGAATTAAAGAATTTTGCGATATCTTCAGAGTCTCGTCCTCATTTGCGACTCGTTCAAATGGAGATTTATGCTTGCTCTTTTTGATTCTGTGCGATTTTGTGGCTTCCTCCAATTCCTTCAAGATTTTCTTTCCCGTTCGTCTAGAGGACGCGTTTACTTCAAGTACACTATAAAAAACGGAATGCATAATAATTCGCTCTAAATAATGTAATGCTAAAATTTAATTTATATTAAAAAGAGAATATTATATATTATCACGATATTAGTCACAAGCAAACGAATGCTTTAACATTTCATTGTGTTTTATTACATATGTATTTTTAATCATATATTTAATATGTATAAATATTTTTTTCTTTCAATATTATTTCTTTATATCTTCTTTCAATATTTATTTCTTTCAAATTATTCTAATACGCGCGCAAAGGATCATTATTTAAAATATACGATTTTTTCGAGTTTTATGACTTTTGTGACTACCAAACCTACCTATAACCGAGTTCTTCCGCTATCGCGTATACGCTCGCTGTCTTCCCGCTGCCATGCGGGCCTAACAATACAGCTATTTGATTATTTTCACGATTATTGCAAGAGGTACTGCAGTCTGATGAATAGAACTCATCGCCGCTACTACCATCGTCTTCTTTTGTTAAGAATGCTCTCCAACCGCTTAGCCAATCTTTCAGTTTTCCCGCGGCTTCTTCGTTTCCTATTATTTCTTCTGCACTCTTCGGTTTATATTTACACGTCCATGCACAATCGTGCGACCGACTTTCTTCGTTTTCAATGCGCTCCGTTAACATTTCTCTTTTTTTCCGCTCAAGCGTTCTTGTCTTTCTACCTTTCATTCGCGATGGCGATCTCTTTTCCGAATCGTTTTTGATTTTTGATATAGTTTTCCACATTTTCCGCGCATCTGGACAAAGTTCCTCGATCTCGGACAATACTTGATCAAAGTTTCCTTTCACAGGTTCATTAATATTCACTTCAATCGTTTTCGATGTTTTACTATAATCACAAATACACTTATAATTATTAATGTCTATCGAAGGCAAATACTTTCTCTCGGCTTTCATTGGAAATTTGTACTTGATCTCGGCTCTAATCGAATCCGACGTATTTTCCAATTGTGTCACGTGACTGATTATGGGAAACGGTAATGTAAAAGTACTGTTGTTGCTGTTTGCTTTATAATCTGTCTTTTTATTTTCCATATCGATCATGTCTGATTGCAAGAATGAACGTCTAGCTGCTGCGACAATTGGATTTATTTTACGTCGTTTAGTAAATAATGGCGCTAGTTTTTCGTTCGACTTTCTTTTTAAAACATTTTCATTATCAATAATTTCACTATCAGAATCAATTATGATCATTTCATTTTTGTCGTTTTGTTCCGATTTAACAATTTCACTCGACCTTTTTGTCCGTGCATTTCTGCTGTTATTGATAACAATAGCATCTTTTGCAGTGTTTTGAATATTGTCTTCTTTTTGCTCAATTGATTCTTTCTTCTCCTTGTTTCGCACTTTCGTTTTAATATGACCATTATAATCCTTTGAACAAACTCTATTATCTTCCATATTTACAGAATTTCGAGATTTACTAGAGGCATTAAATTTTGATTTGCTTCTTGGTGAAAATAATTCTTCATCACTCATATCTGTAATATAAAATTATAAATATTAAATTTATATATAATTATTAAAAAGTTGCTAAAAGTTCATTAAAAAATATCAAAATCAGCGATCAAAGTGTGAAATAATAATCATTGCCATCAACCAATAAGCATTGGGAGACTCTAGCTATATTTTACATCATGTATGATATTCTATATATATTTACAATTTTCATTTTTTGCTATACAATCTTATTACATTACCATTCAAAGAATCTTCGCTAGAATGTAGTTTTATACGTAAAGACCAACGAGGCTTCTCCCGTTTTTGCATATATGGCTTGACTGTTTGCGTTAAATGTTCAGATGCTATAATGTGAATATCATCCACTATAGGAAGATTCAATTCTGATTTTGAACTTTTGTTAGAATATACATTCGATATTGATTTAACTATAGGTTCAATATCGGAATTATCACTCCGATGTACATCCGCTTTTACGATAAAAGTAGACGCATATTTCTCATCTTTATTTGTCGATTCCAAGGATGATTTGCTACACAATAAAAATATATATTTATTCTGATCTCTATTTCAGCATCCTAAAAATTGTAAGCAATTCTAAGATTTTTATATGATTCTAAAATCTTAGATTTACTTGTATATATTTTGTAATAATTTCCGTACTTGATAAATATAATTTAAATGATATAATATAAAGAATATAAAGAATAATATAATATAAAGAATTATATTAATTTTGTATATAAGAGTTATTATAATTTACCTGAAATAATCCAACAAATTTCCAGATTGTTGCTTGTTATTTTTAATTAATAATTCAGTATTGTCTCTTTTAGGTGTGCTATCATCTGTGATGTTACTTTTAAAAAATTTCATGCGATTTTCTATGTTTTTTTCTATTCTCTCACCTTCTTCCATCTCTGCAATCTTTTTCTTCAAATAACCTTTTTTATCAGCCAAGGCTATCATTTTTTCTTTATGTTTAGCTCTTAAATCTTTGATATTATCTAATTTTTCTTTACATTTGATGTCTTCCATAGATTGTTGTGGCAATAATTTATACTGTATTGGTTTGCCACGATTCATCAAAAGTTGAAATGCATTTGATTCTTCTCGCTGAGAACCAATTATACTACAGAGCCCTATATCTTCAATCTTATTAATATCATTTTCACTGTTATTGATAGAGTTTTCAAAATCTATAATTTGTTCACTTGGCTCTTCCTTATTTTGTAAAACATACTTTGCATCTTCAGATTGATTTCCATTTATTTCTATGGCAAGCTTAGGATCCTTAAAAAAAAATTAAATTAAATATTGATAAATCATCAACCATCAATCGCTACTTTTTTATTGAATTTTAAATTATACCTTCTTGAGATTCCGCTTGGATTTGATCTTTGGTGTCTCATCATGCACAATTTTCTCGCCATTCTTTTTTATCTTGCCGTTGAACGGACTGGGCGTTTTGTCAATCAGATCATTTTTGTTATCAACTATGTCGCACGTTCTTTCCTTGGAAGAAGTACGCGATATTCGAATCTTTACACGTTTGCGTTTACCTGTTGAAATTGTTTCCCATTGTTTCTCCTCTTTCTGTTCCACGGCGTTATCGAGATCTGTAGCATCTCTCTCATCGACGATCTTTGTACCATTGGAAAAGTATTGCTTGATATCCTTCATGCTTTGAGATATGATAAGGGAAATGTGTGTTTTCTTCTTATGTGTGTTATTCTTTTCTCGTTCAATTAGGGACACGATTTCATAATTTTTTAATCGAGTTTCTGTTATTTTACAGAAAGTGATAAAAAATAAAAACAGAAATAACGATAAAACCTTTAACTGATGTATTGATACGAAATGCTAACGTATGTACGCATGCATGCACCTGAATTAACCGTTAATCGTATATATATTATCAACTTCCAAACTGGCAGAGTTAATTAAAACTTTATCAATAGTGCGATCAGATTGACTGTAAAACGAGTTATGTTTTTATCACAAAATAATACAGTTTTACTCGTATCTCACGTAATACAACACCACGAAGCAAGCAGGTTCGCGACGTGCCCATCGGTTCCCGCCTTTTCGATCGAGCATAGAATATATCTCCCCAATATTGCTAGATTGTAGGCCGGTATTCATAATCCGGTCTAAGACTCAAGAAATTGACCAATCACAGCCGAGTATTCTCTTCATACTTGACTGTGATTGGTCAATCCCTTAAGCTTAAGGCTTAGAGATTGACCAATCACAGTCAAGTATGAAGAGAATACTCGACTGTGATTGGTCAATTTCTTAAAGCTTAGGGTTTAAATTACCTATTGTAGACCCGGCCTTATGCCTTATCGTGTAGATAAGCCTTAACACGTGGCGAATGTACTGCATCTTCTCAGACATAACGACATAACCTTTCAGTATTCCACGTATATATATTGCATGATATACAATGTATAGGTTTTTTTTAAATAAGCTGCTCTTCATGGCCGCGTTTGAATTAATCGGAGCAAAAAAATTAAAGTTTCTTTACCCTCATTGATCAATTAAATGTTTTCTACTTAGGCGAATGGATTTTTAAATGCGTCACAGCTGTTCTAGAATAAAGGGACTGCATTTATAATGCACAGTATGTAAAGAAAGTACACAATCGGCTGTGAGTAATTGTTGTAATTGTTCTCGTATTGTGAACTGTACAAGATGATTTTTCTCTCCACTACTTGCCATATGACTACATGAGAGAAAATATCAAAATTAGTAAACGAGCGAAGAATAGATAACATTTCTATTCCACGCTTTTGAACAAAAATATGGATTGAGCAAAGAATATTTCATGCATAAGGAGAACAATATTTTTACAATCTGGATAATCGACAATAATAAGAGAAACAAACTTGCAAGCTAGATTTTTTACAAGATTAAAGAATTTTTTTGCACTTAAAATGCTCATATATGTTATATTGATATTCTTGGCATCTTTGCCGATCCTTTGTTATCTGAGGAATTTGTATCAGAAAAGATTAAAATCCGATGAGAAAAATGTTTGCGTACTTGTGCTCGGTGACATTGGCAGAAGCCCGCGAATGCAATATCACGCGATCTCCTTCGCCAAGGAAGGTTTCATCGTGGATGTCATAGGTTACCCCGGTTCATCGCCAATGAGGGAAATCAGCGAGAATACTCGTATACGAATTTATTATTTGCGACCACCCCCTGAAATGCAAAATGGTATATTTTTAGAGAGAGCATGCCTCTATAAAGTTTTGATTTTTCCTCAAATTTTAATATTTTTCAGTTCTATTTTTCTTATAATTTGTTTAAAAAGAAAAGACAAAGACAACATATCAAAAATAATTGTATTCTTTTATTCTTCTAGCATTGCCACGTCTTCTGTATTATGTAATAAAAGTGGTGTGGCAGGCTGTCGATATTTCACAATTGTTATTTAGAAAACGTATATCGGGTTCCTTGATAATACAGAATCCACCTGCGATACCAACAATACCAATATGTTGGCTTTATTGCATTGTAATGAATACACAATTTATAATAGACTGGCACAATTATGCGCATTCCCTTATGGCATTAAGCCTAGGAAATGAACATATTCTGGTTAATCTGGCAAAACATATTGAGGAAATATTTGGCCGCAGAGCAAAGAATAATTTTTGTGTCACCAAAGCTATGAAGGAAGATTTAGAAAAAACTTGGGGTATCCAGTTAGTAATATTTGTAAAATTTTTTCTATAGAAAATAATTATCTCAAAACTGATTTTATACATGTAGTTCATATAACATATTTAAGATCCAAGAATCATGAAATATATTCCAAAAACTATGTATATTTCTGTATATCTTTAAAATCAGATGGTTTAATACATATAATAATAAGATATAATAATAACATATAATAATAAGATTTTTAATTATAGGGCTAAAGTTCTATATGATAGGCCAGCAGATGAATTCCGTCCTATAACTTTAACAGAGAAGAATGAATTTCTACAAAAATTAGCTGAAAAGTATAATGTATCTGAATCTTATTCAGTCATTTCTAAAAAATCTGGCTTTATTATATCTAGTACTAGTTGGACTGAGGACGAAGATTTCTCAATCCTTATAAATGCATTACAAGGTAATGTACTTATATGCATTTTATGTATGATTATTTTATAGTTTTATTGTTTTTTTTACAAGTACTAGGTGATGAAAACTATATTTGTGCTGTTTTTTATAGAATATGAAAATACGTGTGAAAATGGTGAGTTGAACTTGCCAGATTTACTCTGTATAATAACTGGAAAAGGACCATTGAAAGATTTTTATATGGCTATTGTTAATTTGAAAAATTGGAAACATGTCAAAATAAAAACATTATGGCTTGAAAATGAGGATTATCCAAAGATATTGGGTATTGTATTATACATTTGCATATCATTAGTAGTTAACAATTAATCTTCTTTGCATATAACATTTATAAAATACTATATATTTTTTTATAAGAAATAATTTGATATATTTTAAATAATTATTAATTATATACTTAAATAATTAATAATTAATTATTAATCTTTCAAACCTCAGCTAGTGCAGACTTGGGAATATGCCTCCATACTTCATCAAGCGGACTGGATTTACCTATGAAAGTTGTTGATATGTTTGGTTGTCGTTTGCCAGTTTGCGCGTATAATTTTGATTGGTAATTAAGAATTAATATGATTTAATGTAACACTGTTATCGAATAAATTCTAACAATCTAATTTAACAAAATTCATTTTACTGTTTAGTTTATCAGAGTTGGTAAGACACAACGAGAACAGTTTGGTATTTGCAAACGAGTACGAACTGGCCCAGCAATTGAAAATGTGGTTTCAAGATTTCCCTAATAATGAGAAGCAACAACAGTTGTGTGAAAAGTTTCAAAAGAATATGTTTACGTCGCAGCTCTACCCTACTGATTGGCACGGTAACTGGAAATTTAATGTTCTCCCTTGTTTTCAAGAATAATTGTAGCTTGGTTTTTTACTAATATAATTTATTATACATATGTTTATTTTATGTAATATAAAATTTTTCTTGCTATTTTTTGTACGTATATGTATGTCCACACAATAATAATTTATTAGCTATGCTTTATATAAACATAAGATTCTTCGTAAACATAAAAATCATTAATTTTACAAAGTTATATACTTTTTGTTTTAAAATTATTTATATTCATTATTATATGTTTATTTTATGTACTTAATTTTTCAATATATTTTATATTATATGTATCTCTCATAGAAAATATTACATAGTTAAGTTAGTATACAGTAATTTTAATTTTGAAACAAGGACCAAAAATATCATAAAATTAATTAAATTAAAAAACTTCAAAGTCGCCAGCAAATAAATAAAACAGAGTAATTAAGGTTGACCACAACTGGCAATTTTAATTCGAAATCAAAATTTCACAACGTTTCGACCATAGGTTTTGGCCCTTTTCAAGTGAAATACAGTAATTTGATTAAAAGTTGTGTCGTGAAAAATAATCACTTCGTCAAAAATATCATGTCGACCTGTCCTCACCAACAAAAGGAGAAAGACATTATTTTTCACGACACAACTTTTAATCAAATTACTGTATTTCACTTGAAAAGGGCCAAAACCTATGGTCGAAACGTTGTGAAATTTTGATTTCGAATTAAAATTGCCAGTTGTGGTCAACCTTAATTACTCTGTTTATAAAATTAATTATTGTTTAATTTTTTTGAAGCTGCATTCATTATTGTGCATTTGATCTTTTTAATTTCTTCCGAAAAGTAGGAAGGTCCAGTTCTTATTGAAATTGCACTGATAATATTGGTAAATACATGACATGCTTGGCCAAGTTGTTTTTTCTTACATGCATAGATGTGTGGAATGTTTTTTGCATCTGCTAACTTTGTCAAGCGTGTGAGAAAATTTAACGGCGCCAATAAATGTGTTGTATCTTCGGCAAGTATTATAAATTCTGTTAAGTTCTGTTCCATTGAACTTATTACATCGATCAGTCCAATAAATAGCATGCTTCTTTCTATATGATACATTTGTTGAATCAGGACTAGTAATTCATTAGCTAATTGCTCCATTGCAGTGAGATCAGTAACACGATTACATTCCTTAGAGAGAAGCTATGCAGGAAATCACAAAATATATAAACATTTAAATATATATAATATATAACTAATTATATATATTAAAAATGATACATTAACTTTTAAAATACTAAAACTAAATAAATTATATATATAAAATAAATTAATGCATTTTTAAAACACATTCTTCTCAAAACAAATAATTAGATTATTTTTTTAAGCTTTTGCCCAATTTAATCTCTGCAAATTATTATACACAAGATAGAAATTTTGTATCACATTTTTTATTAATATTTCGAGTTTGTTTCATACAGAAAATCTTCATAAATGAGATTATACAATTGATTCTTTTCAAAAAAAAAATTACTACTTTTTGCTTATACAAATAGAACAGTGTTTAAAAATTGATATTGTTAATGATAGTAATGTCTTTATTAACATATTACAAACATTTGATTATATTTTACTATAAATAAATTATATAATTATATAAAAATAATATAAAATATGATTGTGATCATGAATTTCCGATTTAAACTAAAAGTCGCTCTATTTCCTGTTGTATTGACTTGATCTGTGACTTTAATTGCGAGCCTTCATTGATTGTTATAGAGCATGCTACTACTGGTCTGGAAACTCCACAAGCGCGTCCCAAAGCCTGTTTGCTTCTAACAAATACATATGGCACATTTTTATCTTCGCATAGTAGTGGCAAATGCAGTAAAATTTCTAATGGTTGGGCATCTGCGGCCATCACTATAAATTCCGATAATCCACGATTTAAAGATTTGGTCGATTCATTTGCCCCTTTCTTCAATTGTCCATAGCTATATGCTTGCTGAACTAAGTTTAATATCCTTGTTGTCAAGGTAGAGCCAGCTAGTGGATATGCTCTTGGCGATATTTCATCCATCTCGAAAAATTCGAATATGCTGTGACGACAAGTTTAAAGACGGTTTAACTCAACCTGTAACCTGAAAAAAAAAAAAGAAAATCTGTGATTGTACATTTAAAACACGTTAAAACAATTTGCGTATTTGAGGAATATTTCCACGTGAGAAAACTAACCTCAAACTTTATCCTTTCCTCGGAGAAAAGGAGAAAAAAGTTGGAGAAAAGAAATCACGAACTTTTTAGGTTCACACTGTTGTAAGAGCCTCGAGTGAGTCCGGAAAACGGCGAGAGGACAGGGATTAGCGACTGGACAGAAACAAATTCAAAATACTCGTGCTATGTATTTATCTCGCTCCTTTTTTCTCGATACTTCCGCGGCTCTTATTGAAATGGCTACGCGGCACACGACGCTTTATCAGCCCCCGCCGGGTTCTCGCACATCACGTGGTCCCACATCGACCAATCCCGCAAGGCGGGGCATGCGCGTTTCCTACTGCGCATGCTCTTGCACAAGATGTCGCTGGGCTACCAATCATGCCCGACGTTGCCGCTGCGCGCGCAACTTCGGGGATGTATACGCATGCATCGTAAGGGCCTCCGCACAAGGTGTTCCGTATCGCATTACGTTACGTTAAGTATCAATGGTAAATTTAATTCTGTACGTAAACTTGAACTTCGGTCAACGCACAGAAAAAATCGTAACGTCTTTACGTTACCTTTCACCGCTATTGCTAGCCATTACACATACATATATTTTCACACAAAACTTTATTTATAAGTTTCATAGGTTTATGATTATCCTAAAATGAATTAAATCTGAAGATTGTCTAGAAAGAGAGAGAAAAAAAGAGACAGAGATTTTCTGTTACAATTAGAAATTTAAAACGTATGCGCATTATGATACAACGGGAATTCGTACGCTGTAGTGTATAAATATGTAATATATTTATTTATTATATATATGATACAATGTATTAAATATTTTGATAAAAGTAAAAAAAATTAATATATTAAATATTTTGATAAAAGTAAAAAAAATTGTAATTTCCTACTGTAAAAAATTTTTTGTATTATCGTCTAATTAACGGTTCATCTCTTTGAAAAATAGCTTTTTAAATATTTAGTGATCAAAATTTTCATTTAATATAAAATTTTTGTCGCTTATATATTTTTTTATATGACTCTTGAATATATCAAAAATATTTATCGTTAATTTTATATTGCTATATCTCTTTTCTTACTCTTGCTTATTAAATAAATTTAATGTGTGTGAAAAAAGTTACAAAAACAATTAAATTAAATTTAATTTAATTTAATTGCTTTTATAACTTTTTTCACACACATTAAATTTCTATAATATTATTCAAAGTCAATCGAGATGAAAATGGCCATTTTAAATGAAATCAGTCACACACACACAGAAAATTGTGTGAAATTATTATAAATGAAATTCTGAGATTTAAACTTGCCAATCAATTTTTAATAGATATTGTTGTAGTTACCTGTGCTTGTTCCTTTGCAGTTGTATAATAAAAGGAATTTGCGCTTGTTCGTTGACATATGTTTTCATCAAGATACAAAAAACTAGACCGTTTTTCATCTTGTTCCCTATTATAATAATAGATCTAAATAGGATTTAGTATCTTTTTACAAGAGAGACCCGCACAAGAAAGATATTTTTCCTTATTTAGATTTATCTTAGGAAAATTCGTCAAGACACAAGAGAAAAGGATACATACTTTAAGAAATGACTGGTACGTTTCTCCGGTGTTTTGTCATTCGTATCATGTAATAGAGCATTCCAACAAATGTCTGTGTCACTTATTACAATCATTATGTATTCTGATTTCTCCACTAAGACTGCAGATGTTTGATCATTCTTGGCAACTTTGCCAGAACGTTTACTATCTTTGAATTCAAAAAGAAAATTTCAATATAAATATTTCGATATCTAATATTAAAGCAAAATTAGAAAACATTTTAGAATGCTTTTATGGCTATATATATTTTTTCTCTATTTTTAATCGAATATAATTATATTTTACATTGAGTATTCAATATAAGTAAATAATTAATTTAATATAGATAACTCAGCAATTTTAACGCATTTAATAAATGATCCAGTGAAAAATGACAAGTGTCAGATAGACAAGATGTTAAATAGACATCTATTAGATGTTTTAGATGTCTATTAAACTTATCATTTCTCACTGGGGATCCGTATTAAAAGAGATTATTGAAAAATATTATATATATGTATGTATAATTATCATGTTTCATTTAGTATTTACACCAGAATTATTTAGCATTACTTGCAAAATGACGCGAAAGTTTACTTGTAGTGCAGTTACATCGAGGAAGAATTAATGTTAATTTATGTCCGAGTTGAACTGAATCTTCGTTCATTGAAGATCTTTGTTGTGTTTTATTTATGGAATCTTGTTCTTTAGATGATTCAATTGTAACGTCGCTTTCATGATGGATTAGATGCTGACTGTCATCGAAAAGAATCGTGTCACAAATTGTAAAATATTTTTCAAGAATTTCCTCGGTTGCAATAGACGAGTCCTCTTTCTCTGTCAATTGCACCAGTGACAATCTTGAGTCTTTTTTATCATATCCTAATAGGGGCCATTTATTCTGACAGATATCTTGCAAAAGAATTTCCTCGTCAGGTTTTATTTCATTTTGTAGAGTGCTGAGATCGCTTACAAATTTTTGGTCAGTCTCTTCAAATGGATGTAATTTTGTCAAATGTTTTGACGATGTGTCGCAAGATGTAAGACGTAAGTTCGTAGGTACATGTTTATTGTGCGAAATAGTTTTTCCGCGGAGAATAACATTATTGTTTGCGGTTCCACAAACCACAGATGGATTATATGATATTGCTCGTTTTACGCAATTTCTCACTAACATAATAAATAAAAAACAAATTAAATAAAATGCGATCTGTTTAAATGTTATTAAATATTAAGAGAAAATCATGCTTATAATTATTTTGTTATCGTTTATATTATTAATACAAACAATAATAATTTATAAGTATGATTAATATACAAAATAATAATAAAAATAATATATATTTATATCATTTTTATTATTATTTGTCTATATTATAATTAACTAATATTTATTAATACATAAATTTATATAAATCATCATTTATATAAATCAATTAATTATACACATATATAAATGATATATTAGAAAATTACTTATTGTATTAGGTACGGAAAAATTTAAATCATGTTTATTAGACCACATGAGTAATTAATGTTAATTAATTACTGTTGAGAACAATCAGTTGATTTTTTACGAATGTCCAAATTTTTATCCGAGATTCATTTTGCTGTAAAATTTCAAATTCTTAAAATATGTTTAATATATATACAGATGATAAACTTATCGGTTATAAAATTAATATCAATGACATATTGTCCAAATGATCATTAATAATTCTGTATGAAACTTCATTACACATCATTGTTTTGTTCCGTAACCGCATAGGATCGATGGAACGATATAAATATAAAGTCGTATGCACATACATACATATATTAAAGTCAAAGTTTGCACAATTCCAATCTACATAAAATATAAATAAATATATTAGATAATCAACAGAAGAATTTATATTTTCTGATGTTGATATAAAAATTAGTTTTATTTATAGTTTTTAAATTAGAAATTAACATTACGACAAAGTCAAAATACTTTTTTATCATGCTTAATTTTGTGCAATAAATTTATATAAACAATTTATTAGATTTCTCATAAAAATAAATTAATTTCTATTATAGTTATATATCTATAATCTATTATAATATATCTATAATCTATTATATTTATATATATGAAATTTTTTATGTGTGTTTCTATTATTTTGTTTCTTAAAGGAATAATTAATTATAACAATAATATTCTTTTGAATATGCGAAAGTGATTTAATAATTCTGTAAAATAATATCCTTTGGAGAGATGTATTTTAGAGATGCATTATTCTTTAGATGTATTTTAACCTTGTGCTATTTTTATTGTCATGTAAAATATTGTCACCTAATGCAAATTGTTATCATACATTAAAGTATCGAAAATGAACTAAATTACTGAAATATTTTTCAAGTTCCACGAATTTAATAGTCTCATATTCAATGATCAGATGTCACATACAATATGTTATTGTATCATGAATGATAATTACAAGCGCATGCGTTGAAGTCTTTAAAAGGATGATTCTCTACTTGCTAGGCATTAGAGGAAAAGGAATATTGCAGAAAGTTTCTGTTAACCTCTGCGTGAATTATAGAAGTGCAAAATAAATTGCTCGTCTTAAATATAAATATATCATAACGTGATACGAGATGATAGATCAGGAAGAACATGGTGAGAAAAACAATGATCGCATTTCTATCTTATAATAAAAACAATTTTTTTTTGGTTCTTAAATGTCCTTACACTGAGAAAAATCATTTGGTTTCAACTAGACGTATATGATTCAAAAGATTTTGATTAAATCAAACAAAATTTCTAGTCATCATGATAAGACTCGATTTTTTACAACTAGAACATTTAAGACTTTACTATAAGGACTTTATTTTAATTAGTACTTTCTAGTTGAATCTATAAAATTTTTTGTTATATTTGACTAAACATGAACAATGATCCATTTCTTTTTAAACTTAGTACTATTATCAGGAAAATTTGATAAATTTAACAGGAAGAAATTATTCATATTCATATGATAATTCCTAAAGGAATTCTGATTCATCCATTTTCCAACAGATATGGTTGAATATATGGTTGAATATATCAGATTTCTAATTAACGCAAGATTTTTTTCTCAGTGTAGGATACTTTTTAGTAGATCAAAATATATTTTGGTAAAACTTAATAAAACAGGAGCATTGAAAAAAATATGTAATTCATCTTTTACATTTGTAAAACGCTTTCCATTATCAATCATGATAAGTAAAAACATTATTAATCAAGTGATACGCAATAATAAATGCGATAATAAATTATATTTTCGCCTAAATCGACTATTATATACAAAAAAAGAAATCAAGATATTTATATATTGTTGCGTCCCTGTGATTCCTTTGCGGTCATGTTGCGGTTTCTTGCCCTCTCTATCGATGTATTGATTTGTACATATCTTGTGTATATCTCTTCGTGTATGTACATTTAAATTTAGTGTATATCTCTTCGTGTACATCTAATTCTTGTATATATCTCTCCGTTGTATATACATCTCTATATAATTAATTTTATTAAACTTCTGATATTTTTAAAAGTGTATAATTTATTTCGCAAATGTGTATAATTTCGTGTGTGGCATTTTAAATAACGTGTGTCGATTGGGTGTGTCATGTATGTTTGAAATGTATTGATATCGATTTGTGAATGCAACATAGAGTACGTGACAATCTAAAAATAGCACAAGATTAAATTATGTGTATCCAAAGATATATTTAAATTATGTTACGAATTTAACGGATCACTTTTGCATATCCAAAAGAATATTATTGTTATAATTATTTATTCCTTCAAGAAACAAAATACATTAGAAATATAATTTTATTTTTCTTTTTATTAATCATAATATCTTAAAAGCACATATCTAACATTTAAAAAATATGTTGTAGAATATAGTGTAAGTATGTAAAATAATTTTTCACAATTGGATATAGTGTATGTATGTAAAATAATTGTTCACAATTATTGAAAAAAGTTTTCAACAATTAAAAATATTATTTATGTAATAGAATAACATAGTAATATAATAACAAGTAACAGTAATATAATAACATAACATAGCAGAGATATGCATATTTTTCACAGTTATTCAATTGCTTGCTTAAATTAATCATTCAATCGGACAGATGGATAAAACATAAAACTCTCATATATACCATATATACCATATATACCATTTTTATATTAATTATTATATAAAATTGATCCTATACAAATTCGTTAAAGAATCTCTGTTAATATAAAATTTCTTCCTAGTAAAATCACTTGAAAGTGAAAACCTTAATATTAAGATATCAAGCTTATAATAATTTTCAAATGGAAAGCGTTGAAGAGATTTGAGAATTAGTCAATCAAATTATTCAAAGTACACGCTTTTCCAGGCATATTTAATAAGTATTTAATAACACTTTTACTACCATGAGAAATATGAAGTATCTAAAAGAATATTCAGCATTACTTTTTTCAAGCCGAAAGAGATAATTCTTAATTTAATTAATTAATTTATGCTTCATCTGTCTTATATGTATTGCCTCAGCTAAAAATAATTTACAAGAATATACATAGAATGATAAATGTATGGTGTGTCTCAGAGCATATACTTTTGTTCTTTTACACAACCCGAGAACGTCAAGAAAACATGCTATACACTATAGCACATTAGAGAATAGAACTAGATACTAGAATAGATCTAGAAATTCTCTTTATTTAAGACTAGATGATCTTTATATCCGATTCAGGCTCGAGTACCTATTTGTTAGCTAAATTTGCATATTACTTTTTAAATACTCGGTTATCTTAAATATCCTTCGAATATTAAAAATTATGGAATATTCTGATATTTTTGAAGTGTGTCATAAGTAACTATATTTATATTATACTTATACTGTAAAAAATCTTGAAAATATTTTATATCTTTGAAATATCTTAATGTTTTCTAGATATATATTTTTTTGTTAAAAATAATATTTTATAACTATAACGAACGCGTTATAAAATGTATATACGTGTATACATGCATATGTATTAAAATATTTATACTTATCAATAATTTTATTGGATCTCATCTTATAATTATCTCATTTCATTGACATCTGGCATTATCATTTCACGAGACATCAATGACTCATCATTTAACATTTTTATGCATATTTATGTGACGAGCAGAATCAATTAATCGCGAAAATCTCGATTAATTTAACTAGAACACCGCGTAAAGTTTTTCAATACTTGCTTATGATTATATCGAAATAATCAAATATTCGAGTAATATCTAAAAGAATCGGATATTCGATATCGAGAGTATTATTTTTGCGATTTTATTACTTTCCTGACATGTTCATTGAAATTACTTACAGAAATATAATTTTTATGTCCATGATTCGGCACTATTGAAAATTGACGATAGTAAGTGTTTCCGAATAAAACGAGTTTTGTTCTGAGAGCAAATAATGATATTATAAACTCCGTTACGTGAATTACTAGAAATATTTAGATTATTAAATTAATCAATGAAATATTTCGAATAAGCGTTTGATTGATTAATCAAGGTAAAAAATATGCTTTAAAATCAAAATAGTGATATATATATATATATATATATATATATATATATACTTTATATTATTTATTTTTATATTATTTATTTTTATTATTAAAAAATGTATTATATTTATATTAATCAGATTCAAAAACCATTTTCGATCAAAGATATATTAGTGATAAATTACATTAATAAAATTTAATTGCACGCTCTGTTCGATTAAACTTACTTCATTCGAAAACGTTATAAATTTAACCGGAAATAACTGATATATGTACCATCTGCAACAAGAATATCGTTGTAACTTGGCGCGATAATTTACGATTGTACAATAAACGGTCGATTATACAATAGATAACAAATACATATTCGCGCAATCTTTTTTTACGATCGTATAATAAACGGTCGATTATACAACAGATAACGTATATTAATAGATATGTATTCGCGAGAGAGATCTTCTTTTTTGTACAAATGATAAATTCTTCTTTCAATATGCGTTTCAACTCTCTTCGGAGCAGTTGTTTCGAAAGCACCAGATAGATTCTTGATAATTTGTCTCCATGCAGTGAACAAATTTTTAAAATCAGTTTTGATTACGATAACGATTATATGAAATTGAGATAAGAATTTATTTTTTAATTATAGAGACAGTGAGATAACGCATGCGTACTTTCCTCCTCATTATATTAACAGTAATACTGTTAATATTCTTCATAATGGACATTCTGTGGGTGACTTTATTTACATTTACCTTTGCAGTCTTGAAGACTGGAGGGGAGTTGAATGATCGGCCAATTATTGGTAAGTTTTTTTGAAGAAATCGTGATAAAGCATTGCATAATTGACAAGTTGCTGCATCTTGTGTTCATTATAAAATATACGCGAGAAGAGAAGGTTAGAATGAAAGATTCTATCGAAAGGTGGAAATATAGCGAGTTTTTATTTCTATTTTTCCCAAAATTAACGAATATTAACGAAAAAAAATGCGTGAAAAAATGTTATAAAAAAATAACAGAAAGTTTTTATAATTATACATGTATACATACATACATGCTACTAAATTCTAATACATACTGGATTAGAATGAGTGAGCTATCTCTTTAGTAGTTCGGTATAGTGGGGAGTGGCACAGTTGGAGAAAAAGAAACGAACAAAATATATAAGTCATAGACTTAAAGAAATAGACTACGCATTCCTATACAAGACTGTTTTAAACATTAGAAAGAGAGAGCGATGGTGGTCGGATCTCTTTCTCTTTCTCTCCTTCAATTAAGCGAGGGAGAAAGAAATCCGACCGCCATCGCTCTCTCTTTCTAATGTTAAGACAGTCTTGTATAGGAAAGAAAATGCGCAATCATTTCTTTAAGTTATATAAGGAGATAAGTATATGATATATAAATTTGAACTTGTTTTAATACCATTTAATAAAAACATATGCCTTAATTAATTTTAGTATTGTTAACGTCATATATATTATATGTATATAAATATTGTTACGCGCCCGAATCGTTACGATCCTGAAAGAGTTGTGTCGCGCGCGCGTTCGATATATCGAGATCCTCGCCGCGGACGCAACAATATCATATACATTTTATATATAAATAAATAAATAAATAAATAAATAAATATATATATAGGAGATAATATACAGGGTGTCCCAAAACTCATAATCAATCTTTCAAAGACAGATTTCTGGGATCATTTTTCCTCAGCAAAAATGTCGATGAAGGCCATCATTTTTTGCATGTTCCTGATTTTTGGCATCATATATCTTTGCAATTAAGCCTTAAATTAAAACTCAACTCAAGGAATCTGTCTTTGAAAAATTGATTATGAGTCGGGACACCCTGTATAGGATATAATATATAGGAGATAACAATATATTGTTGCGCCCGCGGCGAGGACTTCGATTATTATCGAAGTCGCGCACGGAAAGATCGGCCGCTCGCGAGTTGCGCGAAATAAATAAACACTTTTAAAGAACTAAAAGCTTTAATTCCCAACACAGGGCAACACAAACGTTAACTCAAAACGATTCAACGCACAAATTAGCGGCTCGGTACAAATTCGCGTCCGCGCAGCCAGACAGCTGGAACCGAACTCAGCTGACAGTCGTTGTTTGTAAATAATCTTCTTGCCGACGGGATCCAGACAACGGCAGGGCCGTGACGACTCGGGCGCGCGCGTAACAATATATATATATATATGTAATTATTTAAAATGCAATTTTCTTTAAAGAACATTTAAATTTAAAATAATAAATTACTTATTTTTTAGCGCGTATTGATAATTATTTTATACATACATATATATATACACACACATTGATAAATGTATATGTATACATGTACACATGAAATGCACATTTGTACATAATCTTAATTAAATAATTAAAAGTAATTATTGTTTTACATGAAATCTTTTAGTGATAACATAACGTACACGTACAATAACACAACGTACACGTGCACGTATGTGAATAGATTTTTTATTTTCCTTTTTTCCAAATCTTGGCGATTCTTTTGAATTAGCCTATGTATCTTAAAGATTTAATTTGTGAATAACTGCTTTTTTCAAGGTATTCTGACGCAGGAAATAGATTATAATTTAAACAAAGAGTATCCGGATCAATATCACAGTTACATTGCAGCATCGTATGTAAAATTCGTTGAAGGTGCTGGTGCTCGGCCCATCCCAATTTGGTAATTTTCATCTTTATATTAAATTACATTTCTTTGTTTTATTTATTAAATATTTCAGATTAGATTACTCAGGTTAGATTACTCAGGTTACATTTATCTGTTTATTTTTTATTTCTTATAATTGAATTGAAATTAATTGTTCTTATTAGAATTTTACTTATCAGAATAGAATGTAAAAATCATTAATTACCAAATTAAAATACCATTGGAAACAAATTTTTTCAATCGACACTAAATCTTGTGAAAAGATATTTTTTTAATCTTATAAATTAACAGTTAAATAAACATTTTATATTCTGAAATATTGTAAAAGAAATATAGGAGAACTGTAAAATATTGCAAATCCTTTAGGTACAGTGACACAATTTAAAGTTAATTTTTTTTCTTGATAAAATTAGAAGAAACAATTTTTACATTGCAAAGAATTGTAAATAAATGTGTCTTTTTATAAATTAAGCTGTAGAAAGTTATTAGAGGTAGATATAAAATTATATTCTTTTATATTCTTTTAATTCTAAATAAATTTACTCGAAGAGAATTGTGTAAATTGAGAATTGATATAAAAATATATTTAATATTATATGTTAAAAATCAGCGACAAATATTTTTCCTCGATATTTCTGCTAAAAATGTGCTTAGATAATGATTCGCTAAGTTTATTTTGGGCGACCATGTATTTATTTAACACTTATACTATAATAGTACTATTTTTGTTTCCTTTGGTGCTTGCTTACATAGAAACAATTAAAGTCGTTCTTATACTTATAAACAATTAAACATGTATAAAAATAATGGATAAAGCTTAAGTGTCTTGAATATTATATGTTAGTAAATAGATATTATACATATCTCAGATTTATTAATCCACGGATTATGCACAATTTCATGTAGGATTGGCAGGAATGACTCGTATTACGAAGATATCTTAAATAAAATCAACGGGTATGTAAAGGACTGTTACATATTTTATTATTAAAACATTTCACTAGGTACACTCATAATGCTCAAATTCGATATTTTTATAGAGTTTTATGGCCAGGAGGTGCAACATATTTTTTTCAGAAAGAAGGATATGCCGATGCAGGTGCCGCGATTTACAGGTTAAACAATAAAAAATAAATAACAATGTCAATGTAATGTATTAAAAACAAAAGCTTAAAAATATATTTATGTATATTTATATCTTTTCGTTAAATAGGATCGCAAAGAAAATCAATGACAGAGGTGAATACTTCCCCATCCTTGGTATCTGTCTTGGTTTCGAGCTATTAACATACGTCGCAGCGAATTGCGTCGAACATAGGACAGCATGTTCCAGTCAAAATCAGCCTCTTCCACTAGAGTTCACGCATGGTAAATATTTTTTTAAAATTTATTTATTATTATTCAATATAAGTTTTTTATATTCTTCTAGTATTTTTATATTCTTCTTTTATATTTTTTCGGTGAAAAATGATAGATGACGAAAAGATGTATATGTTAGATGTTTATACATGCGTCTAATTGTAAGATGTATTTTCGATCGGTATTTCTCTCACTGAGTAGATTTTTTTATCATTTCAACTATTTTTATCCAATACATCTAAATTATATCTAGATTACATTTAATAACCGTCATATTTTAATATTAACGTGATGGCTACGAGATCGATTCCGATAATCTTAATTTATCACATAATTTAGATAAATTTTTTCAAAATATATTTATAAGAAAATACAAATTATATATTTTTTTACTAAATACAACCAATTATTGTCAAAATCATTTTTTGCGCATATTTTCTATAAATATTCCGAAAAAAAACATTCTATTTCTAAATGATTTATAAATTTTAAGACTATACTCTGATTTCTTCATTACAAGTTTTTTTTTGAAAAGAATGTAATTTCTTTTAGACTTTAGAGAAGCCAATTTATTTAAGCAGGTCCCACCAGATATTCTGAAGATTTTAGATGAAGAAAATGTCACGGCAAATTTTCATCAGTATTGCGTTACGAAGGAGGCAAGTGTCTCTTTTTCAAGAAATTATTAGCAAGCAAATGTAAATTTAGAGTAGTTGTAATGTATAACGAAGATGTCAAAATAGAGAAAATGTTACACGAAAATTTATATAGAATGATATTATGTAGAGAAAATTATAAAATTATATAGAATGATGTATACAAAATATGACAATATTAAATTATGCATATATTCCGTTTTCTATTTTAGGATTTAAGCCGCGTTCAATTAATCGATGAGTTTCGTGTATTGTCCTTGAATCATGATAAAAAAGGTTTAGAATTCATTTCAACATTGGAACATAAACGCTACCCATTCTACGGAGTACAATTTCATCCGGAAAAGAATCTCTACGAATGGGTGACTGGAAAAAATATTCCTCACGGACGTAACGCCACTTTAGCTGCTCAATATTTCGCCAATTTTTTCGTCAACGAAGGTAAATAACAATATCAAACAAATAAATTCAAATATTTTGCATTACATTGAAAAGTTTTCAACGCTTTTTTGCACTTTTCAAGAGCACAGAATGTGATACTACATTATTTAAGCTAGCTTTATCTTAACTCATATTTAGGTGTACTTTTTTTATCCTTAATATTATGTGTGAAATTGTAGATTTTCAATAACAATCATAAGTAATTATTGTATTTGAATGTTTTTGCCGATTTTTGTATTTGGAATGAAATGGATTTTTTTTACAGCTCGCAAAAATTTGCACGAGTTTGCGACAGAACAAGAAGCGAAGGAAAGTCTAATCTATAACTATCCTGTTACTTACACAGCCCTGCAAAATTCTACTTTTCAACAGTGTTATATGTTTAAAATAAGTGATCGTGACGATCTTATTATAGACAACAATGTGTAAAACTTGGAACAAGTTTTATTTTGAAGATAGAAAAAACATACGTCGCTCTTTATCCATGTACAAATATAATTTTGTAAACACATTTGTTAAATTCTCATCTACATTGAAAATTGAAAGATTTGTTGATTATTTGTTAATTTTGACAAATACGATTATGATTTGTGTATGTGTGTAGTAATATGACGGCACTGGGGAGCACACAAACAAAAGAAGATTGGTACGCGCAATTTCCACATTTAACATAACACCAGTGTATATTGTGTCACAACTGGGATACATAATATTACAATGGTGCATAATAAAATTCTATACATATTTTCGTTCTATCTAAAGTAAATAATCATATTTTGAATCTTTTTTTCCCTCACCACGTTTTTTTTCGCTCTGAGCCGAAGCGCAGACCGCCTAAATGCTTAGTATGTTAGATGAATGATGCACGATGCCCTGCGCAATTTTAGATGCAACGTAACATAGCGATGAACAACAATGACGATGATGGTGTCCGAAACATCGTCTTTACATCGACGCATACAATTCGCTTCGACTCACAACGCACGGAACGCACGGATCTGACTGCTTGCCATTATCTTCATCTTTATTTTTAAACAAGCACGAAACTAAATCTCTTAAAAGCATGAATCAACTCTTAGTTTTTACCCTCGTAACGTATGATAGTATCATTATTAATAATCATAATAATTCATATAAACATTATTTCTATTTATTCCTTGTTACATATTCTTAGCAATGTGTCGCGCAAAGATGCAAAGGTCATTTGCAGAGGAATCGCTTTTTCTTTTTTTTTTTTCATTCTCTCTTTACACGCGTGTGTGCCACTTTGTCGGAAGTATGTTCTCTCCCCCTTTCTCCGAGGAAAAGGATGAATCTGGTCGTTTTTTTCCTCGACGATTACTTCACTTACATATGTTACACAGTATATATACATAATGTATATAAGCATTATGAGCAATATATATATTATACATATATATTTGTCCCCGTGTAAGTTCACGATGGCCCACATATCTATCGCCTTAATTTATTTCGCTCTCTCTTTTTTTTTATTTTTCCCGAGAATATAACAAAGATCTACTCATAGTAGGTAAATTTCCCACGATATTTCACGGTATAAGGTGACCCTGCAATACATTCAAGTTTTCACTGTTTCGTTATTTTAAATAGTACATGAGATATCTAACTGTTTCAATATACTTAATATATATATATATATGTATATTTATTATATATATATAATATATATATATTTATATCTAGATTTCTACCGAGTTGCGAACAACTTTCGTCGCACGCGCGGACCGCATGTGACGTACAAACGCGCATTAATAAATTTGTCGTCCTTTGTATATATAATGCCTATTTGATATAGTTTTATTATACTAATATTATACATAATTATATATTTAATGCAAACGCGACGGCGCGACGATTGGTTGTAATTTTATCTTCTTTTTTTTTTCTTAAATCGCTCTCGTGTAGAACTCAAGTTTTAGATACTCGATATTGTATACATGCGCGATCACAAATACGCCACGCTGTCACGCTCTTATTTATCTCTTTTTTACTTTAATCTTAACGGTAATACGAAATACATGGCCTTACAGGATGATCGCTACAGTGTCTCTCTCTTTTTATGATAGATGATACAAAAGGAAATATATAATTAATTGTTAATTAGATTTAGTAACAAATACTTAAAAAAAGAAAAGGGAACAAAAATTGTTCTCAA
Organism: Camponotus floridanus; assembly: GCF_003227725.1. Taxonomy (NCBI): domain Eukaryota; kingdom Metazoa; phylum Arthropoda; class Insecta; order Hymenoptera; family Formicidae; genus Camponotus; species Camponotus floridanus. The sequence continues at coordinate 7,266,808 of NW_020229325.1, forward strand.
TAAAGCGCGAATTCAATTTATCGGTTTGCCTTCAACATATTCAAGATCGGATATCAGTGGTGTCCGTTTGTCGAATCTTTGTTTTCCTAAACAAAATGTACGACTGAATCATATTGCACTCGATCGTAATAACTAAGACTAAGAATCATAACGACGCCTAAGTCAAACGATTGAACGCACGAATATTCCTTTATCGTACTTTCACGTCGATATAAAAGAAAATTTTATTAATTGAAGTTCGGACCTTCGGCTATTTTACTTCCAAATATTACGATTTCACTTTGACTGCGAGATCTACTATAATAGGATATTAAACATCAGCTGAAAATTATAGAAATATTTGAAAGAAATAATTTCACATTATTTATCGTGAAAATTTAACATAAATATTTCAATGTTTGAAAATTAGAAAACAAAATTGCTATACATTTGTGATTGATTATTGATAAAAATAATTTACTTGTCAATCCATATCCGCTTCTTTTTATCAACGATCTCTTTTATATAAAAGTACGATATCTCTCTGCATTTGCAAATGTCGGACCCACTTTAATTTATCATGAAACATTTTGGATCCAATGAAACCGCGCAATTATCATCAAACTAGTAATCCTAATGATAAACTTTCATATGGAAAATTATGTAAAATTAATAATTAATGTGCAAAGAGTAATCATAGACAAAATTACAATTTTATCATTTAAAATTAAATTTCATTCATTTTTTTTGATATTAAAAAATTACCTGTATACCAGTGTTGGATAAAACGTATTTGTAAAAAAACGATTTATCACAACATATGTTTTCACAGAAAAAATATTAATAATATATATTATTAGTATATGTGTGTAGTATTAGTATATATTATATATGCTGTTATATAGAAAAGTATTATATATGCTAATATCAATATATTAGCATATATAATATATATTATATATGCTAATGCCTATATACATATATATTTATATACAATACATATTTTTTCAAAATTGTTATTCGTTATTCGCGAATGTATCTTTCCTGATGGTACTTTGCGATGGTATACGTGCCATCACGATTCCCGAAAACTTTACTATAATTGGCGAATTCATACGGATACATTCTTCTTTCATATGAAAATAACATGCGAACGTAATAATCCGAGACAATCGCCGTTGACATTATATAATTAGTGCCTTTTTTTTCTTTAACATTACGGAAGATTACTAAAGTACAATATTAACGAAGAAGAACTATTACATGTTTATAATTATTACATCACATAGTCGCAAAGTTCCGACATACTCTGATGTTCCTTTTGCACAAATTTGAAACGAATACACATTCGTTTACCACAAACGACATATACTTATCAAGTACATATAAGCATATAAACGAAAACAAAACCAAAAACTTTGGATAATACACCGCCATTGTCGCAAGTCTTAGCAATCGAGCGTTAATGTTCCAATATATGATCTTTTATGCGCATATCACGAACGATCGCTTTATATCGTCCCGAAGAAAGTTCACTGCAAATTTAGAAAATGAAAATGGTATATATAAACTGTTGCAGAATCGCAGATGGATTGCGCAGCACGCGAAACACATGATAATTCAAATATATGGCGTATGTTAATAATCCCATATATTAAATAATAACCTCACTGCAATTCAAGTTTCCTCAAAGAAACAACGAATAGCGGCGCACAATCTTCACACTTCTTGGACACAATCGTATATATTAAGTATACACACAGCATATATCAGACGCCTTCTCTCGGATGGCTTTCTCTTTCCTTTCTATTTCTCTCTATTCTTCTTGCTCTCTTTGTCTTATCTCATCCTCGGAGGAATCCTCCAAGCTTCTATAGCATTTTTAGGATTTGTCATCTCCATCTTCCTTATCTGGATCATGATCTAGTACGATGCCAATACGCCGGGCGGTGTCGGCACTACCACCGTGTGTTGCGGGACGACAGGAGGCGCCGGTGGCGCTAATGGGTGTCCCACCAGGACCGCCGCTGCCGCTGGAATCGGCAGAACGCCGGTTTGCGGTATCGCCGACGGCGTGCTAACCTGTGTCGGCGGTCCTTCGGCCGCGTGCTTGCGCAAGTGTCGCAGCATATTGCCCTTCTCGACGAAGGTCTTGCCGCAGTCTGGGCAACTGTGCGGCCGCTCATCAGAGTGCGAGCGTCGGTGCGAGACCAAGTGTCCTTTGCACATGAAATCTTTGGGACACAGATCGCAGCGGAACGGCCTCTCGGCGTTGCTGCCCTTGTTGTGCGAGCGCATATGGAAGAGAAGATTGCCCTTCAATGGGAAACTCTTGCCACATTCCGTGCACACAAATGGACGTTCACCGGTATGGCAACGCATATGATTCACGAGATGCTCCTGCAATGGAAAATTAAAAGACGTGAAGAATTATCGATCATTATATTTACGCAAATAGAGATCCAACTAAACTTTAGCTATAAAGCAATGTTTATATGTTAAAATTAAAAATAGTAAAATTAGACAAAAGTTTAATTCAAATATTTGTTCTTGTTTATGATGCGTATTATATTATCGCACGATATATTATTTATAATATTATTATTATCTTGTGGCTCAATCAATAAAATGGAAATGATGAATGTGCAAACAGAATAAAAGGCATTTTCACATTTCATAGCTAAAGGATTAAATGAAATTTCGCTAATCATTTAAAATTTTATACACATTGCTGATGTTGTACAGAGAAATTTGAGTCATATTTTACAAATTTTTGAGAAATATATAAAATAGTATTAGATGATTTGAGAAATTGAAATTGTCAGTACTTTAGATTTATCTTTTAATTATTAATATTAAATATTTCAAGTGTGTCGTTATAAAGCTTCACAGCCAACGTACCTTTCTTGTGAATGGTTTGGAGCACACGTTGCAACAATGTGAGGAATCTCCGGTATGTTGACGGAGATGATTATTTAGGTGTTCTTTCCTAGTGAACGTCCTCTGGCAGAACTCACACCTATGTGGAGATTCGCCAGTGTGGATGCGCACATGATTCGTCAAATGCTCCTTACGAGTAAATGATTTGGAGCAGAAGTGGCATCGGTGTGGCGATTCGCCTGTATGTTGACGCACGTGATTGGTCAAATGTTCCTTCCGCGTGAAGGATTTGGTGCAATACTGGCACTTGTGCGGTGACTCACCCGTGTGCTGCCTGACGTGGTTCACCAGGTGATCCTTCCGCGTAAATGCTTTCGGACAGTATGAACAGCGGAAGGGCGTCTCCCCTGTACATATTTTACAAGCGAATTCGCAACGTTTGAGAGAAAAAAAAGGAAACGTTTTTCGTCATTCAGAACTCAGTGGAGTTGTCCTGCACAAGGCGAGTTTTGCCTGACGCAACGCATAGAGAAGGCATAATATCGAATGAAATAAATCCTGACGTATTTATTTTCTCTCTTTCGATATCCAAAAATTACAAATATATACTTGTAGTAAAACTAACTTCAAGTTGAAACATGTAGGCAATTTTATATAAAAGACCAATCAATAAGTTGATCCTACATCTCTTTTTCTATGGGATTTAATATATTATATAACAATGTCAGTCTTTAATAGTCTAGTGTAGATAGATTTAATTTGTTTTAAGATTTTTGCCTGATACTGCAAGAAATTATTATTGATTATTCAGCGTCATTCGAAAAAAATATCCGCATGCGTAAAAAGTGCTGTACTACAGATATATTCGATATTGCCGTATCCGTACGTTACATCAAAGGAAAGTCAGCTTGTACAGCAATAGATTATAGTAATCCGATATATATTTTAACTTTACATATACATATATATCAGATACTAAAATGCTATTACACTACTATTATACTTTAAGCATGAAACTTTCTATCTCGCGATTATGAAGCAAATAAGTATTAATTTCTTTCGCGAGAATCTCGTATCTAATCTATCACAATACTCTGTATCAGCGTTGAAATTAAAACTGAGCTCAGAGACTTGTGCCATCAACGACAATAAAATGAAGTTTTTAGGAACAGTAGCGTTATTTACAAGTCTCCGACATGTGAAATGCAAAATTTGACTGACAATTTTAATGAGGATGCAAACGAGAGCTATGAACACTTATAAATGCAAGGAATTTTTGTGTGGAACGCTGTTAATAAAAGGTATGACATGAGAGCGGTGTATTAGGCAGAACAGCAGCAAATGTTCTTGGGAATTTAATGATGATGGGAGATTTTTTTTTTGCGATGATCAGATCGAGTTAGATGCGCGATAGTGTACACATTAAGAGATACGTACGATGAGAGCGACTGAATGAGAGTAAACTTGTGGTGAAACTTTATGACGACCCCGTCTAAATCAAATCTCATGCAAATGTCTGATCCTCGGCTAAATGCATCACACACACATATACAGGATATTTCAATTCTAGCAGATCAATCATTAATCCTAGAGTCTCTTAAATAGAGACAGACTACATTTTTAAAATGTACAATATTTTGAGTTATGATCGATTAAAAATATCAATTATATAAAAAAAGTTTTTCGCGATATAAACCTTACAAAGCTAAATAAGAATTTTATTTTTTGTTTAATTTTAAGAAGAAGAATTTAGAAGAATTTCTTTTCACAACGCAACGTTTCGTTTGAAAAATGTTTCATTTATAACGTATTGCGATTATTCAATTTTCGTTAAGAAAATATCGATTCCATAGTCGTCGACGATTTCGTTTTCAAGATCCGTGAATCCAGTAGAAGTGAAATAGCCCGTATGTAAGCCAGATGTGTGAAACCGGAAGCATATGGAGAGACGAGTGTCTCGACTCGTGTTCGATCGCATCACCTAAATGTGATGTCACGCACGAGGCGACCCTCGCAGTCCCTAATGAATCTCTTAATTCTAAAAAAAAAGAAACAAAAAAAAAAAGAGAAAAAAAGAAAAAAATACTGATCTCTTTCTCTTTCAATATATGTACATAAATAGGTCACGATAATACAACTACTCTTAATAGAGATAACGATTATATCGGTTGCCCGTGAAGTGAACATCTGCCAACCGCTCTCACCTGTGTGTTGGCGAATGTGGTTAACAAGGTGTTCCTTTCTGGTGAACGATTTGGAGCAGAAGCCGCATCGGTGTGGAGACTCACCCGTGTGCTGGCGAACGTGGTTCAGGAGATGCTCCTTTCGCGTGAACGTCTTCGAGCAGAAGTCGCAGCGGTGCGGCGTCTCACCCGTGTGCCACATTATGTGGTTCGTGAAATGCTCCTTCCTCGTAAACGACTTACCTGTATAGTGGCAGTAAAAAACAGAAAAAAAACCCGAAAACAGGCACGTTTCATTAGATTGCATTTGCCAAATGGCACAGATAAATGCGTATAAAACATGGGACGATTCCAAATACACGTATTATTGTTAGACACGAATCATGTTCCTGTCATTACCAATCATTACTGATCGTTACAATTTATGCGAAAACAAACTTTGTGTCTCCCTTCTTTTTACGCTCTAACAAGCGCTAAAATCATACGTCTATCAACTTGTAAATTGATTGAATAAATTATAATCAATTTAACAGGTTGATTAATTTCATAATACGAACCTACAAGAAATGATGCACGGAAAAGAGATTGTCGACCGCTTATTAAGCGGTTAATCTAATCAAATTTCAATTTGTCGATAGTAATTAATTCGTCAAAAATTTTTTTAACTTTGCATATTCTCATCAATACAATTTTCTTAAGAAACTTTCTTGAGAATATTAAAAAGGAAATTGAGTAAAATCTACAATATCTGTAGAAATTTTTTCCAAAAATTGACATTTGACGCAGTCAACGTGCGCTTGTATGTATACACTTATCACGTGACATGTAAAGATCGACGCGCATGCTTGCAGCCCTATCGAGTAAAAATACAAAATTTCGAATTTCCCACTTTGTAGCAGCCGCGACTTTTACACTTACATTCGCTCGCGATCGCGTAACAAAGTTGGCGAAAATGTAATTGTCGAGCCGTCTAATTGCTTCCTGTCGACGCGCGACTGACGATTTACACAAAGTCAATTTTGAGAGCGCACTTGTACCCAAATATCGGCCTCGTTACAATACTCGGGTGGCGTGCAAACAAGATCGATGAATTTTGCTGCAGCGCCAATCACTCAACTCGCAGTAGCAACGATTATAAATTACCGATACGAAACCCTCGCCAACATTGCTACAATCATATTCAAAATAACAAAATGGCATTGTTAACGACGCGATAACGTCAAGTAAGTTCATTCCACTCGACCCGCAAAGAGTCGAGGCCCTTGGCGGCCAAGGGGATCGGCACCTTGATCGCCGGAAGCAAGAAGCGCGAAGAAAGCAGTCTACGTCGCGGAATTAATTTCGACTAAACTATCGTCGACGTAAAAATGGCAAAGCGCGAATACATCGCAAGACGCGACGTACGCGAGCAAGCAGGCAAAGCGAGCGAGCCAAGGATAAGGCGAAAGAACGTTATACGAACCGCTTAAATTTACGAAATAGCAAGTCATGCCATTACAGTTCACGGCCAAATGTTGGATGAGAAATAAAGGACCCTTTATAGAGAGCCGGCCGGCGGCAGCAGACCCGCGCGATTTCCGAGGACTGAAGAAGAAAGAAAGGGGTTCCCCGTCGTCGTCGCCGCCGCCGTCGTCGGATGGGAGGGCGGCAGGCGGGGGTGGGTGGGTGGACGAGGGCAAGCGCACCGACACGATCACGATTCTCGAAGGGGCGCCCCTTTGCCTCCGCGAAGGAATGCGCGCGACCCGCGAGTTCGGAGCAGCCAACCGAGCGAGGGGGAGAGGGGCCGGGAGGGGGAGGGAAGAAGAGAGGGGGGCGAGAAAGAGCGAACGAGGGTGGTGGGACGGCTACTCGCGATGCGCGATCAATTCTCGCGAATTTTATTTCACCGCGCCGTGTATATAAGCCGGTGCGGCTCCGAGGCCGCGACTTGCGTACAGCGCGTTCGACGTAACTCCGCGTCAAATTGCGCACGACTCGAGACGGAGAGACTTCCCCCCCGTGCGTGTCAAATCCCATCGATCCCCGCGTCTACGCGTGGCGCGTATATTTTTTTTCAATACCCTGTTTTTTTTTTATCTCTCTGAAATTGCGGGGCTTGAGAGAGATTCGTTTCAGAGAGATGCAACGTTCTCCCGACAATCTTCATCGATATAATTATATAATTATCCTGTTGAAATTGTGCCGTTTTCATAAATAAGAAAAATTTGTATAGCGCCTACTCAAAATTATGACACTGTATAAAGTGATATTACATATGTTTATCATGCTATTAAATTATGATTGCTTTCTCCTTCACGATTTTATCAATTATAAAAAATTATTGAAAATTTTGAATTTTTTAATGAAGATGAATTGATAACTTTGCAAATGCATAAAATTTATTAAACTAATAGTGAATAATAGATATGTTAACAACAATTTAATTACTCGCTTTCTTTTAAATCGCATGAATACGTTTATCTCATGAGATATTTGTACTTCTCTATAAACGAAACTCTCTTTCCCTTAATATATTTAAAAAAAATAATTTAGGCATTCAGTTTAGAGTAAATTAGGGAGAATATGTGGCAATAAAAAATAGCTATATACAATTTGAAGCTTACAATGCGTTCTCTGAAAAATTGTACACACTGTATTCTTTATAAAATTTATATTAATGCAAATAAAATACTAATCTACATCTATATAAATTAAAAAGCGCTTATTTTTTATATCTACATAAGATAGTTACAGATATTACTAGGCATATTTGTTATATTAAAATTAAATTAGTTTTAGTTTAGTTTTTAAAAATTGAAAATTTGATTTTAGAAATTAAAGTTAGATTATAAATTATTTATTTTTCATCTTAGTCGTATTTAATCGTAAATAATACTTCAATTTTAATAAAATATTCAATATATTAAAATAACAGATTTTAACAATCGAAATTTATAATTGCAAATTTGACTAATATCTCAAAATTAGCCAAAAAATATAGATAAATTCTAATAAAAATTTTATATTAAGACAAAATTCTTAAAAATTTAAGATAAAATTGACAATAATTGCTTTCTTGTGACTTTAGTAATTTCTTGAAATAATTCATATTTGATTAAATTTTTAATGTATATTTCCAGACACGAAATTAGAGATGTCGTGTTTAAAATGAAAATAATAAATACTTTTCACATTAAGAGAGGGATACAAAACTTTGTAATTATTTAAATTGATTGAAATTGATATGTATAATTAAATAAATCGTATATAATTAAATATAATATTTTACTTACCTTATTAATGCTTCAAATTTCCCTAAATCTGCATTAATCTTATTTCTTTCTCCATCCTGTGATAAAATTATTTAATAAAATATTTAATATTTTATTAAATGATTTTATCCGATAATAATTGATTATCGCTACATGTTCTTTATGTGATTCGTAATAAAATAATTTTTTAAAATCATATTAATGTTATAAATTGCTGATATTACGTCAAAAACATCTTAATTGAGATGATTTGATTTCCTATGAAAAATGAGAATTAAGATATTGATAAACTTAAATTAAAAAACAAGTCAATTTGAGCTAATAAGATTTTTATGCGATGATATATTCTCCAATAATATTAAAAATAGAATTTTTGCTTGCGTCCTCTTCAGAGATATAAATGTGACGATTAATGATACCTGTATTTCAATTGCATAAAACTAAAAGAATAAAGGACTATATATTTTGTCATTTTTAGTACTATTGTTAGATGAGATTTGAGTATCATTGTATAGATATCTGCCCTTATAAGCTCGTATTGACCTGTTTATCTTTAGAGATTTGCTAAACATATGCCAATTTTTCTTCTCTTTGTAAAAATTGAACGCGCAGAAAAATTTATAAAAAGATAATTGTGTAAATTTAGAAAGTTTCTGGAATCGTCCCATTATAAATACCGTAGTCATTTTGTTTCGTTATGTATAGATTTCACATTAAAAATATGTCTTTTTTTCTTTTTCACCTGAGAAAATGATTTCCTAGACAAATTGTTTGCGTTTTTTTTTAAATTTCACGCAGAAAGACATAAAATATAAGATTGCATCACTTACCGCATATTTCACAACGGAACGGCGTATCATTCGTGTGAGAGCGCATATGGTTAGCGAGATGCTCTTTACGCGTATACTTCTTGCCGCAGGCTTGGCAATGATGAGGGGTTTCTCCTGTGTGCCACATAACATGGTTCATAAAGTGTTCTTTGCGAGTAAAGCTCTTCTTGCAAATATCACATCGATGTGGAGTCTCACCAGTGTGTTTGCGAACGTGATTTACCATGTGTTCTTTTCGGGTAAATGTCTTTGAACAGTATTGGCACCTACAACACAATCGTGTCAAAATTTTCTTTCTGCTATTTTCAGAAATAATTAAGATTAAATTAAGAATAATTAAGAATAATTAAGAATAAATAGAAAAACAATAATTTCTAATGGAAATATATCTCTGATATTTTATATTTAAACACATCAGGTTTGCCATTTTATATTCATCTACTAGGTTTTTTAAGTATTTTGAGAATTTTGAGAAATTATACGAAATTTACCTGTAAGGTGTTTCGCCAGTGTGACATCTCGTATGGTTGTCCAAATGCTCTTTGCGCGCAAAGCTCTTACCACAGACTGTACAATTGTACGGTTTGTCGGTGGCGTGTCTCTTCATATGGCGATCCAGCGAAGGTGCGTTCGCAAAAACATGAAAGCAGACTGTGCAAGTGAACATGGATCCACCCAAGTGACACTTGCCGTGACGCGTCAAATCGTTTGCGTTCGAGAACGCTTTACCGCATACCTGAAATCGTCACAAATTTAATATTAATCTGTATGTCCGCATTTTGCCTAGATCGCTGCTGCATGCGTAATTTCAACGTTTTGCGTACCTGACACGTAAACGGCTTCCTCTCGGTATGATATCTGCGATGCACGATAAGCTGATAACGAAACTGAAAGATCTTTCCGCATATCTCGCAAGCGTGACTGCCAACTGATACGGGCGATGCACTTGGACCGGGAGTTGCCTCGCCATCGCTCGATTTTATATCAAATTTGTTCAGTGGGACTTGCTGCACGATTGGAGTACCATTTTGTATCGTGGTAACTGTCTGCGTGGGAACAGTGCTACCCACTAGAGTTGTTCCAGCCGCAATTTCACTTTGTAGCTTTCCAAAGACTTCGTGATAAGCCAAGAGTTGATTAATATCTTCAACGTTTACCTAACCCGTTCGAGTAAGAGGGAAAAAGAATATTTAATGGGCTGCAACTTTTACACAATATTGAGATAAAACTATTATACGTAACGTTTCGCACCTTGTACATATTTTGTACCATTTCGACGCCGAGAGTTTTCGCCAAATCTTGCTCGTTTCCCGCGCTGATTTTCACAACCGATCCGTCCGCCGTTCTCACATCCATCATGTGTCCTCCTGGCTTTAAGTCAGGGACTTGGAATCTACAACAACATTCTTGTTATTCATGTGAACATTGACGATTAAAGATGCAATGTCTTTTTTTTATACGCACTGAGTCATATTCAGTTGCCGCAATTCCTTTTCTTTCTCAGGCTTCTCGGAATTATTCTGACTCCCGCCCTCGGTGGTGGAATTTCCGCTGATGTTGACCCCGATCTGCGACTGCTGCTGCTGCTGTTGCTGCTGCTGCTGTTGCATCAAGCTCTGTTGAAGATCTTGCGGAGGTTGTAATTGCAGATCGCATTGAACTTGACAGTGAACCTGATTGTCGCTGCAGCGCTCGGTGGTGCAACTACCGCCCTCGTCCTTGACTTTGTTGTCGTCTCGCTGTGCGTTTTGGCCGTGTCCCGTCGGTCCGTTGTTCTGGGCGTTCTGATGATTTGGCATCTGATGATGGGACTGCTGCTGCTGTTGCTGCTGCGACGGCTGCGCTTGTTGCTGTTGCTGCTGCTGGTGCAGCTGCTGCTGTGCTTGTGCCTGCATTTGTTGTTGCATTTGTGCATGCGCAACCTGCAGGTGACTAACGCTCGCCGGTATATGCGCGCCGTCTAAATTAAGGCCGGGAAGAGATACGGGAATCTATCGAACAAAATACACACGCGACATGTATTATTATTGTTATTCGATGCGTGCTTTTGCTATTAACAATAAAAAAAAATAAATACTTTAAACGAATAGCTTATGTACAGGATTATAATTGTAGAAGCTTTTATCGATATTTGAGCATTCTGCGCCAGTGATAAAAATGTATCGAGTAATTAACAAATCTAATCAGTGCGTACACTATATAAGACTGTGCAGCGTAACAAATAGGGTGATAATTGATATTTAGAGAATAGATTTTTGTACAAAGACCGACGAAGCACAAAATATAAAACTCTTGATAAAATAAAGCGGCGAAGAATAAAACTTGAAAATTGAATGAATATTATAAATTCCAATGTCGAGCACTTGCCGAGTTTCTTTCTCTTTTTGTATATATCGCCTTTATAGCGGCTGTCGTCTACGCATGGCGCCGACTCGCACGCATTTCCGCAATAAAAAATTGCGCGCGTTATCGTAACTGCTGCAAAAGCATAAGTCTAATTGCTGCTCGGATGAGAGTAAGCCGCATCCAAATTTGAAAATCGTTACACAAAACACGTGCTACTACACATTAACAAACCTGCGGATTCGATTGCAGAGAACTGTGATGGCTGCTGCTGTTAACCGATGGCTGATGATGATGATGCGCGGCTGTAGATTGTTGTTGATGATGCGAGCTGGAAGTCAACGCCATTTCCTGATTCAATGAAGAGGCTGACTCTTTGGAGGATGATGCCTCCCCACTGCCACCACTCCTATGCGAGGAGTTGTGGTGGGGATGAAAGACCGAGACCTGAGGTAGCGTTCCAGGAAGCAATCCGTGTAAATTGAGGACCCAATACTTAGCTACCGAGGAGGCTAACGCTACGGCAGTACCTACACGCAGGTCCGTGGATGAATGGGGGGTACTCCCTACATTGCCAAGACTCGCGGTCGCAGTAGCCAAACCACCTGGGTATGATGGGCGACCACTTTGACCCGCATTTACATCCTACCGATATACATTCAGACATTTGTACAACATTGATAGGGCATGCAGCGGCATGCACCAGGCTGAAGACCAATCGACAAATGCGCCACTTTTGATACATGTGCATCGACACAAATGATTCTATGGGTATATTCGTTATCGAAGAGAATGCGACTGTCGGTGTTTTCCGTGTTAAACACTGCGTGTACACTGAGAGAGGAGAACGCTCTATCAAGCCATACAACCAATCGTAAACGGCTACTCTATTTTCAAGCTTACGTAAAAGTATACGCAACCTGTTAAAACTGGATACATAAAGATATTATAGACTATGATGCGAAGATAAGCAAAGTGTTAGAGTTACAAGAGTAGAGAAATCCAAGCATAAGCAATCTCCTATGACAATACGCTACAAGCATTTCTACCTAACCTAAAAACTACAAATTGCAACATTCTAAACGATGGTAAAGGTGCAAAGCGAAACTGTATGATAATGGAACTTGATACGAGTAAAATAAGAATAAAATATAAATTAAATTTTATATATATATATATATATATATATATATATATATGTGTGTGTAAAATATATATATATAAACATTACATACCGCATAAATTATCGTCAAACAATACATATTCTAAGCGCTTTAAATCATTGAAATATATATTTATCAAATTGTAAATCTAACTCGAGGCACAACTTGTTACAAAGCGGATTGAAAAATTAAATAAATTGACGAATGAACAAGGCTCATTATACAAACGTCTCAACGTATCTAACATTAGCATAGTGCATCCGTGTAATTGTCATTTGCGCATTTGTAGTTTGGTGTATAGCCTGTTTCGATCGGAAAGTACCTCACCTCTTGTTGTGCCTGCGTAGTCGCTGGCAATGCATGCTGCTCACTATTCATCTTCGTTCACTGAAGGATATTAATTAAACGTGTCTGACATATTTGACTGTTCATCCTGCAAAATGCATTACGTAAAATTAATCTTTGCGTTATTACGTTAAAAAGTGCTTATAGACTACGGGTCGCTCGAGAGTAATAAACACGCGCGAGGATATTCGAGATCGAGGGGAGACAATCGTACAGACTAGCGCTAATTAAATAACGCAACGCGCAACGGCCAACATATTGAATTCGTTGACGATTTTTATCGCGCGATATCGATTCGCAACGTATTAAAGTGCGCACCATATTGCATTATCTTGCCCGATTCGCGCTCGAGGGTATGTCCGAAGGAGCGAGGGTCTCGTCGCGATCCGCGGTCAGGGGAAACGTGCTACCGTCCGCTTAACCTCGAAAAGTGCCACGAAAGCGACAGGGATCGGCGAATCGTGCGCGTAATCGTGCCCGAGTCGAGTACGCATAAACAATCTCGGGACGAGCGAGCGCGCGCGAGAGAGAGATGGAGAAAGAGAGAGGGGGGGAAGGGAGCGACGACGACGACGATGACGATGCGGTGACGACGACGACGACGACGATGACGAGCGAGAAAGAGGAGCACCGCGTCGATCATCGCATTTTAACCTCGCGGTGCGCTCCTTCCGGAAGGGATGAGTCATCCTCGACGTGGACGCGACGCGACGCGACAAAGGTCCGTCGTCCCTTTCGGCCGCGATCGAGGTACGAGATGCGACGTTCAAAATCGCCGTCGATTCAAATTTCGTCGAGAGAGGGCGAGCGATGGAGAGATGAATGAAAAGGAAAGAAATAAAGAGAAGGGAGAAAAATGTAGAAAGCGCGAAATGGACGAACGGGGCCTTTCAATGGCGCGGCGGGGCCGCGAAGCGGGCGGTCGAGGACGAGGAGGACGAGGACAACGGCGGCGGCGACGACGCCGCCACCGGGCGTCCTCGGCAAGCGTCGTCGTCGTCGTCGTCGTCGTCGTCGTTGCGCGTCGTCGGCCGGTCGCTCCTCGCTTCGCGGAGCGCGACAAGGGGACAAGGGGCTCGCTCGACAAGATGGACGCGCTACGACGTGCGGACTCGGGGCGAGGGGGATACGGACGCGCGGTGCGGCGCGCCGCTCCGCGCCGCGACGCAACGCGCCTCCGCCCGACTTTCCGCGCCTCGAGCGGGGTAGAGGACGAGAGAAATTGAAACTCACGTGGTGCACGGTGCCGTCGGCGGTTCTCGCATCTCGTTCTCCGTCGGCTCCGAGGCCGCCTCCTCCTCGCCTCTTTTGCCGCACGCACACATGTACAGACGGAACGGGGGAGACGCGCGCTCGTCGCGACACACGGAGGCGCGAGAAGGGCGGAGGGGGAACCTCCGCACAGGCCAGCTCTCTCCCTCTCTCTCTCTCTCTTTCTCCCTTGTACTCTCGACAGCGCCGCGCCGCGCCGTGCTCCGCACAGGCCGCCTCCCGACGTCTCACCTCGCCATCAACGCCCACAAACAAATCGCCGATAATGGCCACGCGCGCTCGCCCACCGCCTCCTCGACAGCCGCAACGGCCAGCCCGACAGGCCCGGGATGCGGGACGGCCCCTTTCGATCGCGACGGACGCCGAGCCGCGCGAGATTTTCACGACAACGTCGCTCCCGAAGCCGCTACGTGCTCGCAGTTGACAGAAAATACGACGACTGTCATGGCGGCCCCTCGCCCACCCCGCAGGAACTTACGCGCGCGCGGGGGCATCGCCGACTCGCTCCGAGCGAGGCCAATTTTTTTTCCACCGCCGACCCGGGGCTATCGAAAAATTAATTCCTCGACCCGTCTCGCGTCGAAATATCGCTCCGCTCGCGAGCATTCGCTCGCCGAAACGCATCGACGAGACCTTTTCGCCGCGCTCGAGCTGCGCGCGCAGCCATCGATCGCGCGCGCGTTTCGCCCACTTCCGCTCGCGGGAAAACCGCCCGATTACGAATGCGTCACTCGGGAACAAACCAAAATTTCCTTCATCTATAGCCTGTCTTACGATACGTATATGATATGCATCACGTATATACATATGGACATTTTTTTTTCTTAACATTTTGAATTTCTATAACAATTACTTTGAAATAATTTGATTAAATTAGAGAGAAGAATAAAAACAGTTAGGCGGGCGATCGTTGATCCATTTGCGCCATCTACATCTATCTACATCTTTCGAAATTAGAAATTTCGCTCTTTGACATCGACATGGCGACATCTTTGTTGCTTCTATAGTTTCAAAATTTATCTTTTGGACTAAATTTGCGTTCGATTCATCGGACAAGGAAATTTGTCTCTTTTGTCCTCGAATATAATTCTATTTTAAAAAGTAAATTTTGGAATGAAGTCCATGAGATTTTGAATGATCAACATTATATATTATCATGAAAAAATATTAAGGATAAATCCATTGTTTTCCTCCAATATGAATTTACTTGAAAATTAAAAAATATAAGTACTCGAATACATCGATTTATTGCTTCTTTTCCATTTATATACATATCTACGGTTATCGTTGTGATAAATTGCTATTTTGACAGTTTGAAGAATTAATGACAATATTAGTGATTTTATTAAATTAATTCGATACGCCCGCCAATTTAAAATATACGTTTTTGTAGAAACAAATGTAAAAATGTGTAATATACTTTTCTTAAATTTACAATTGAACAATTGTCATTTTTACCGCACAAACATTCACAGAAGTTAATAGTGAATAATTCCATAAGTTTAATTATTAGATGTAAATTTTATATCAAATTTGTTTTAGAAATACGAAAAAGATAATGACACGCTTATTCTGTGAACGATTGTCATAAACTGTACAATTCTGTAGATTGATAACATTACATTTGCATCATACTACACAATTTTATGTATCAAATTCATTTTCTTTAAATTTTGATATCTATTATAACACGCGTTTATGATTTTTGTAATAGTTTTAGAAAAATTAATTGAAAAAACACTTTTCATAAAGAAAAGTTTAAACATTTATATTAATCTAAGTAAGTAATCGATACATTGTTATTTGCAAATTCCACCAATATCAATATGTAACGTAATACATTATATTTTGATTCCTATCGATCATCGATCAATGACATTTACGAATAATTCTTGAAAAATACTATCTTAAAAGGAAGAAGTATATAATAAGGAAGCAAAACTGAGAAAAAAAATTTGATTTACAGAAATACATATATTATGTATAATATATTTGATACCTCCTTACTTTTATTACTAAAATAATATAATCAATATTTACAATCAATTTGTACAAGTGGCCATTTTGACCATATATGTGTAATGACACATCCAACTTAAATGTATCTGTCTATGTGTACTTAAATGTGTATGCGTTTATATAAATAAAATTTCGGCTGTGTTTCATTTCTCAGATTCATTTTTTTCTCCACTTTGCTATTAAGTTTATATTGCCATGGTAATGCGAGAAGAATATAACTTAAAATTCAGTGTATATAATGAGCATTACATAGCATGCATTATTGCGCGAATCAAGTAATCAGTTTTATTCTGTGAAACTTTTGATAATTGGATATGCAAATATCTGCATAATTATAAAATCGCCCTGAAAACAAATTAGAATAAAATAAGCAGGCGAGAAATAAACATTAAAGTTACAGAAATGCGCTTTGATATTTGCAATGTGGAGAAACGGAAATATTGACTAGTATACTATATAATATACAATGATCATTATTAGACACGTACAATGATCATTATTAGACATGTACAATGTAGAGAAGTTAAATAAAGATCCATACATTTATACAAGGGATTTCCACAATTATTTGGTATCATTGTAATTTTTTTTCTATTGCACACATTCGGATATGTTCAAATTCGGATATTTAAAGCGTTGTTTACATGTTTACAAAATAACACAATATTTAGGATAAATATTGCTCCATAAAAATTCCACAAAATTTGATAAACATGTACTGTTGATGTTAAATATTTCGCGCTATATCGTCCTAAAAAAAGACTATGAAAAACTACTAAAAAACTTGAATTTACATTCAAGTTGTAATTAATTAATTTAATTTACTTAATTTTCAAGTCATTAATATTTCCCTGATTGATTCTGTGATCCCACTCCATATTCGTAGCAATGTTGGTTGATGTCTTATATACTGATCACTAACTAATTCATTACTTAAATTTCCCTGTGTGTCAAAATACCATTATAGTATTCAATAAATATAGTATTAAAATTCATAATTACTCGTGTACAGTTTTATATATATATAATATAATCCATATATTATATATATAATATATATAACATAAATGAATAGATCTTTCGTAATCAAAATAGTAAATCGTTATTTTTTTAACGATAATTACAGCGATGATGAATTGACGCAATTTCATATACTTCAAATAATCGGAACATAATCCCATCATTTTGCTACGAATAAGACATTGACAAATGACAATATCGAAACACATTAACAAGACTGTCTAAAATGGCGATCTTTGGCGATATGCGCAAGCAATCCTAATCTCTCTTTTTCAAGTCTTATGTTTGGGGATATGTATTATTATCAGTCGATATTACAATTCTGTGGTAATCTCGTCTTGTGGCCGGAAGCCGAGAATCGTAAAGTCATCGATGAGATAGTCGCGAGCGGGCGACCAGTCTGTTAGGATGGTATAGTTGGCCGCTTCCACGGGACTGCTCTGAAACTTCCATTGGGGATTCAGGTCGCGGTCTAGGCCGTCATTCGTCTCGCATTCGTCGCGCAACGCGCGGATATTGTTAGCCTCCGAGGGCAACGTGTCGCTGTTGTAGCTACGACCGAACGCAGAAATCGTCTGGAGTTCTTGAAGGTGTGAGTCACTCGTTATCCTCGGTCCTCCGCGTTTCTGATTGTTCCCGTAGACCAAGGGCGTCATCTGGCCGATCGTCGAGCCATTTGGACTGAGCTTCTCGCTGTTGTAAGCGCCGGAAGTGCTATTCTGTCCTAGACTCGAACCGAGCGGACTGCTGTCCTTCACGTAACCGAGGCTCGAGCTCGCTGGACTAATGCTCGACTTGTCACTTGCTTGAAACGTCGCGAGCGGCACGTTTGCTTGGAATGTTGTGAGATTAGTGCTTCTAGGTTCATATATGGGTTGACAAGCCGATGGTTGCGACGACGTCGTGACCGGTTGTGCCGATGTCATTTGCACGGAATTGCTCGTCGGCTGTTGGAGAAATGTCACGAGCTGAGCCACCTTAAAGTTATCAGAAATGGTAAATGTATGATAAAATGGGAATTTATTCGCGGATACTGCTTATACGAATGCATAAAAGAAAAGAATGTGCTCAATGGAACCGCTGTTTAAAGGGAGGAGACTTTATGCAACTAACTACCGCCTAACATATGCTTTTTGCGTACAGCTGGGTATGTGACTCACCAAAGTGCTTTAGGGACTGGCGTGAAAAAGAATTGAGAGTGTAAGACAATATCGATAGCGCTCGTTTATCATTTTCATTCGATGCATGAAAAAATGAAATTAGCCCAAATAACAATCTTACTTCTGGAGAACTGTGCCTCTTGTATCTTCTCAACAGCCGTTCTGCCCACGAGAATAGTCGTTGCCAATCGTCGGGCGGAAGCGGGATCTCGTCGTCTCTTCTATTCACGAGGACCAGTATCCTCGCCAGGTCACGTAATACTGGTCTGTAATATCGATATAAAGATTAATAGGAATGCAATTTTTTATTCAAAAAATATTAAAGTGTTTATTAAAAAAAATATTAAAATGTTAATCTTTTATTAAAAAACATAAAAACGTAATATATATTATATATTATATACCTATATTATATATTTTCCATATAAATATTCATATTTCAATAAATAAAATCGATATATTTATATAATATATTTATATAATATATTGGAATAATTTTTTTCCAAAAATGCGTATTCACTTGTATGGTTTCATTAAAAAAAATAGTCAGTAGCATCAACTTTTCACAGAAAAATATGTTTAGTCTCTCGAATATTTACTTAAAAAAATGTTGGATTGATTTTTGCCAGAATGAATTTTTTTCCACATCACGCGAGTAATATCTTGTTAGAAAAGTATTCGGGCTAGTTTCCCGTTGCTATCCCATATTTATACCTGTACGCTTGAATTCCAACAGCACCGTCTCCGTTATTTCCCGAGTAGTACAACTCCCTGACTTGTCTTCTAGTGTCGTTGAGCATCGCGAGGAAGGTATGGGCCTCTCCACGAAGTGTCGCTAGATGTTTCAGAAATTCTCTCCTTTCCGCGCTGAAATGCACAAATGAAAACATTTAATGAATCTGCGGCACGGGCAACATCGACGAACAAGTAAAATGAAGATGGACCTGTCCTCGAACTTTTGCGCCAATTTGGCCGCCTTCTTCTTACGTCGGTGAACGACTATCGCCCCGCAGATGATGATGAAGGTGCATATCGTCGCGCCGGAAACCACCCCCACTAAAATCGCAACCTGGCTACCGGTGAGGCCAAACATGTAGCCAGTCTCCCGACAGATACGACCCATGTACTCGTCTCGGGTGGACCAGTCGGCGACGAAGCCCGGTGGACAGGTATGCACGCAGGTACCTTGATGTAACAGGACGGCACATCTGGCGCACGTTCCGTCCCTGCATCTCCTGCATCCCGTCTCGGTCTCGACGCACTTTGCTGTGACTGAAATCGTTTAAAATTTATTTATTATTCACATCTCGGTAGTCAATCCTACAGTTAATGTGTTATCAAACACTGTATTTTAATACTTGGGTAGCCGCGGGTTTCGAATCAATATTGATATTGTCACTGCTTTACAATTTAATTTTTTTTAACAAGAAAATAAGACACTTTTATTTATACACTGAGGAAAAAATTATCTTGAAATAAAAAAAATTTAGTTAACTCAAGAAAGCTATTTATTCGGTGGGTACTAATCACGTATTTACTTGTATTCAAAACGTCTGTTTGCTTAAATTAAGTATTTATTTACATATGTTTAAAAAAATATATATGCTTAAAAAAATATAATTTTTAATTAAATATTTTTATATTTTAATTTTACAAAATATTTATTAAAATGCATTTTTTATTCCCAAAAATTTTAAACTTTTTAATTTTAAAAAATAATATATTTAATTTAATAAATTATAGTATATATTTTATGAAAATAGTATTTAAATATAAAAAATATATATAAATAAAAATAATATGTACTTAATATAACATGCATATTTAATTAAAATTAAATGCTTTTGCTTAAATGAAATAAACAATTCCTTCCATTTAGAGCAAAAGTTTCAAGAAAACAAATTTATTTGATTCAAAAAAATGTTTTTCTCAGTGTATCATTTTTTATATTTTTTTAGTAATTATGAGAAAAATAAATTGTAAAATCCTTTCTACAGGATTGTGCGAAACTCTAACAATAAGAATTAAGAGCAACTTAGATTATTATACTGCACTTGTAACTGAAATCCCGTGCTGTATTTTTCTTTAAAAGATTTCTTTAGAATTTATTTAGGGAGATTGTCGCAGAATATATATTTTAGTAAAATAAAAAAATTTCTTTTACGAAGAATATTGCAAAAGTTGCATTACAACTTTACATACGGTATAAACTTGAAAATTTTATTCCCTAACAGCTCTTCTCGACAACAAAGTTTACACAGCATAGTTGACAGTGAGTTTTAATGCAGATTTACTCGGGAGCAAACTTTCATACGGGAGCGATTCTTATTAATAAAATTTTCAAAGGTGTATACAGCCTCCGAGGAAAGGTCATCGCACTCGGAAACTTTAACCTAAATGAACCTGAAACTCTCTTTAGCGATAGGTCATCGCCGAACGGAAAAGTTTCGTGTCGTGTAGCGGTCGTCCTCGAGTCTAACATTCTCATTTGTGAGTCTGTCACAGTCTCGTTGGCGGGTATACGTGTACACGATGCGAGTACACGATATGTAAGATGCACACAGAAACGTTGAAATGTAAATGGCTTATTCGTTTGTTGGCAAATGGGCTTTACTTACTGCCATTTCCTATCCCTTTTACGCGCGACCTTGCTATTTCTAATGCTGTAACATCTCGTCATGTTTCTACAAGTAGTCGTTGCAGTTACTTGCAAATGTAAAACAAATTGAATATATATAAGATCCTAGACCAGCGAGTCGCTTTTCAGTGAATTATGAATTTTTGATGGTCGGTTTGGAATTATTTTTCAATTTTCCGCGTTAAAAATTGACAAGTTTCTCGATTAATTTTCAAATTAAAAATTTACAAAAGTTTCATATGTGTTATTCGAACAAATGGAAATCATATATAATATGCAATAATTCCTATAAAAATCGAAAGATCTCAAGTGAAGATCAGGGTTTTTTTTTGTAAAAGTAAGATGTTTTGTATCTAGAGAGTGCAGTTAGATATTGATATCCACATGTTATGTGTGTCAAGCATTTGGGCCACTGCTTGGGGCAACGGATCGTTAACCGCGGCAAGAATTCGATTCACACATTACTTATCTCGTTTCTGCGGTATCTCGTTTGTGAAATTACATTATTTTACATTTTTTTGTCTGATACTCTGAAATTTTTGCCAAATATTGCGCGCTTGCTACAGGCATTATTATCGTTCAGTATTTTTTTACAAGATTAAATTTACGTTATTTTTTTGGTGAGAAGAGAGATATTTACAAAATATCCTTTTCCTAAAAATTATTACATCTCCATATTTTACTATCCTGCGAGATCCTCATACGTAAGCTTTCAATTATAATTGTAATTATCTGTCGGATAATTATCCGTCATCCTGCTAACGTATCTTTCTTCCCCTTTTCTCTTCTTCCTAGTTAGGTCTCTTTTTTTCCGCTCCGATCAGATATACGTGTACATGATGCGAGTATAGAGCTGGACGGACGCACGCGAGAAAATTGAAAGACCTCGTGGGGGAAATCCGAGGGGCTGCCTTTGGTCCATTAGTATGTGTATGAGGAATGCGGTTGCTAGTTTCTCGATTATGTGGGTCTATAAACGCGCGTGCTCCGTGCACTTTGAAGTGACGGCCCGTCACATACATTCTCCAGGTTGAGAACACTAGGTCGAGCCCCTTCTCCAGCGTTGTTTTACGAACCCCGAGGTCCCCTATTTATCTTACCACCGACATCTTTCGGCTCATCGGTTCGAAGAAACTTTTACGAACAGAAACGAAACGCAATTCCTCTTTCGAGATTTCAACTTTCTACGATTTTTTCCATCCAAAAGTTGTAATAGTTTAGCTTCTGGAAGATCTATCGGATAATTTATTCAAAAAGTACATTTAGAAAGCAATTAAGAATGCATATTATTGAAAATTATATTTTACATAAGCTAACTATTATTCGTGATAATAACTGATATTTAATATTTAATATTTGAATATTAATGAAGATTTTATTTGTGTCTAAAATGCAATTTTGAAAATATGTTAAATTATAAAGTGGCAGAAAAAAGTAAAGGGTATTCACATTATTTATTTAAGATATGAATAAATAAATCCGTCGAAAGATTAATGATTAACATAATTAATAATTAACATAAAATTACAGTTTCAATAATTACAGTTATACTAATAAGAATATAACGTGTATGTAATTGTATCATGTAAATTATAGTATTTTTGTTGTCATTTCAAACGTATAATACTATTGTTATTATAAACTCGTGTGATTTTGTTGATCTCTTATTAAATATACTCGTGTGATTTTGTTGACCTCCATCGATAGACAACTTTTCATGATATCTGTCTGCGCATCAGGTAACTTGGTAAATTCACCAACTTGGATTTTAATTGACGATGGGAGGTGGCGATTTAACTAATTAAAGGTCGAGGAGAAGTCATATTGCTTCTACGAACGACCTATTTGATCGAATTGGCGCGTAGAATTTTCCGTCATTCTTCTAATTAATTTTGCATCGTCTTCCATCGTTTATTTTTAGATACTTTTCAGATAATCTTGTTTATCGATAGAATATCGGAAATTTTAGAGACCGGACGTTATTAATTTCGCAAATGTATAAACATTATCTTTATAAAGACGTAGAATGGAATATATTTTCTCTTTCTTTCTTTTCTTTCTCTCTTCTTTTCTCTCTCTCTCTCTCTCTTATTATTATTAATTAATGTATTAAAACAGATCGTTTACTGCCGGCACTTCTATTGAATAATTAATATCCTATGTATTACGTTGAAATGTAATTTATGTATCAACTTTATCTTCCGTATAATTTAATCCGTATATTATATATAATTTAAATATAATAATTTAACTTACTTTCTAGCTGAGAGACATTTCCTATTTTTAAAAGACGTACAATTTATTTTATATAAATGAATATAACATTTTTATATTAATAAAAGAGTGAAATAAATATAATAATGCAGTAATGTATTATGTATCTCTAGTATAATAATATTTCTCTTTTCTGAGAGGCTACATATTATTTATTATATAATTTGGATAGGGATTTAAATCTTTGCGATTTAATATAATAGATTTAAAAATTGAAAATTTATTTTCTTATGCATTCATATTGGTATGTGTGCGTGTATTAATATTTATATAAGTTAATCGAATAAAATTCCGCCACCTCCGTCAATTTAATTTTCTCAATTACTTGATGTTTCCACATATTTTCTATAATACTAACCCACATTCACAGGTCACAGTAGAGATAAACTTTCGTGATGCTCGTGTGCACGATTAATTCACACGCGCGGAATTTAACGGAATTTAATTATAAACGTTCTTTCTAAAATATAAAGTTGTACGGATATGTACATCGACGAATCCTGAACATGGAGCGTGAATCTTTTTCGGCACACTAGGTTCGTATGTCAATCTCGACCGCATGCACTTCGATATACACGAAGCCTATCGAGAGTACAGTTACTTCACATGATAGAGAGAGAGAGAGAGAGAGAGAGAGAGAGAGAAAATCGGAGAAATGGAATCAAGTATCTTGCAAGTAGGTGCAAATTTGACTAAAAAGTTTCAAAATTTTTTATATCTATCTCTAAAAATCTACAAGAATTTCGAGATTCGATTCTTCCTAATATTGGAGTAATTATAAATCACTATAAATATAACATATACAATGTCGAGTCATTGCTGGTACTCACGCTAAGACTCGAGAAACAGTTTAATTAGAATTTATTGAGACATTGGATATTACTGTGTACTTTACAAGTAGTAGTTTTTTAAATGTATGTCACAAAAAAGAAGGAAAATTAATTTAAATTCGTTAATACATATTGAGTTCAGTTCTACCCGATGACAGCATCGTTATTATCACTGTCAGTCTGGTATTTCCTCTTTCCTCTTTCCTTCTATTCTTTCCTTTTGCTTTCCTCCTTCCTCTTCCTACGTTCGCAAAATCTCGAAACCTCAATATCAAGTTGCTTCCCACGTTGATATTCTTCGTGAGATCATTAATAGAGGCTTATTAATTAGCAAGATAATAACATTACATTTGCTCTATAATATTGTTCAAATATTAAAATATTTTTCATTATTTGAACGCTTATTAAGAATAGTAGAAAATGTATAATTTAGTGAGAACTAAAAGACTTGCGTTTTATTAATCAATTATTGTCATTAAAAGATACGACTAATGATCGACTAACAATAAGAATTATCGCAAATCGAAAAATGTGTGTTAAAATATACGAAAAAAATTAGTAGATGATAATAAATAGACCAAAAAATATATAAAATAGAAAATATGTTTTCGTAAAAAATTAATTTCACTTTACAAGATTTACAAAAAAAATTATGTTTCATACTGGATATTGCACTTTTATGAGATAAAAGCTAACATATGCAAGTAAGACATCAGATAAGCACTCAATCTGCATATTGCACTTTCTATTCATGAACTCATTACATAATAAAGCGCAGTATTATCCAGTAATTGTGAGAGTACGCCTCGAGTAATATTACCAAGATCTATTTTGTAATTGCGTAATCGCTGATTATTACTGAATACTAATGAAAAATTGCTGAAAATTGCCATTACTCGTCGAAAGGCATTTTTTTCCCATCATGTGTGAGATCGAAGAGAACGGCGCCTATATTGCAGCTATTACCAGCATGTGTCAGCAGACATCAAATATCGGCATATTTTATGCCTGCAATAATCTCTGATAAAAGTTTCATTAAAGGCAAAGTGCACTCGAAACATTCAATAAAGAGACACATATTGCAGCGCACGTAAAGGGACATGCAAAATTTGATTCGCCATCTATGGAGAAATAAAAAATGAATACGACATACATTAAAGAAGATATTGCCATACAACACAAATTTCGATTTTCACCAATCACCAATTAAATTAATCAAGCAGAAAAATTAATTACAGATTAATTTAAGTAAAGATTAAGTTAAGATTGAAAAATTTTAAAAATGAATTGGATATTTATATAAAAATTTTCAAAATATGCAGTATTTATTTCATTTAAAAAATTTATAATTGGAAAGGAAAACTGCAAAGTTTTCTCTCGGAATAAATATGGGAAAACGAGAAGGCTTCCGTGTACGGCTCTCGGAAAAGACTTTAGCGAGCGTTATATTAATGTTGAACAAATTCCAACGATATATTTCGCGGATCGTTGGAAACTATTTACGTTCCAGCGGTCGGACGGGACCAAAGTGATCGCAGTGGTTCGTGCCTGCATCGGATAAAGGTACATCTACTTGATTATCAGGAAGTACCATTACTAGTCAGGTGAAACTTCTCTCTCGACCAACGTGCAACATAGGTTGCACACTGTTGCTATCGTTGGCCATTGGTGCAGCCACTTATAACAGCAAGTAGTGATTTACGTCAGAGTTTCTCAACCTACGCTATCGCTTCTCTCATAAATCGACGACATACGCTGATTAAGACTTTCGAGCAATTTTCCTGAACTACTTCTTCAAGCACGAGATAGAAAGAAGCATAGAAAGAAAGGAGAAGAAAACGGTATAAATTGTACCGCGATAGAAATGATGATTGTAAATAAAAGACACTAGATAAATTCTCAATTATAAAAAAATATAAGGGCAAAAATAAAAATACTGAGAAAATGAAAGCTCGCATTTTCTTGTTTAACTCTATTTTTTTAAAAAAAAGATTTTTAAAAGATTTAAAAAAATTTTATTTAAAAATATTATGCTCGAAATCTTTAATAATAAAATGTGAAGGGAGAAAAATTGAGAAGAAAGTCCTAAAATATTTTTTTCTGTTTAAAAATTATATACTAAAGTTATGCATATATAAGCAACCGAGATAAATGTTTATATAATCACGATTAAATTTCAATGTTAATATTTCACGAGAGTATTTGTTTCTCTCATTCTCCTACTTTCTGGACACCGCCGTAAATAACTCGGCACAGTTAGCCAATAAACCTGTTTACGTGATTTTAATTTTTTGTTTACGTCGAAAGTACACACGGCACATTATATTATATAAAACTTGATACTGGACAAATCCATTTATCTACAAACCTGTACTATTAATAATCCCATGATACTTGTAATCAGACGCTTGCGTTTCAGTCTTTTAGCATTTTTTATTGCCGAAGCAAAACGGGTATTTTACAACACGGATCTATTTACAAATAATCAATATAAAAGTATTCTTTATTTAGTCTCTTAATCTACTAATTTAAAAATCAGTACTTTTTAAATGTGATATCAAAAACTTTGGCTAATAAAAATAAATCAAATTATTAGTCATTTGGAAATAAAATGTGTATCAACTAAATAAAGCATCAATTATCATTGCTTTTTGAAAATATAATATATATTATGTATAAGAGCATATTATATAATATATTATATAATATACTATATGTGTTTTATTGCAAAATTTTATTACAACATGTGGCATGTTTTACAGTAGTAATTTACAAACAAACGCACCGAAAATTCCAAATATCTCTTATGATCATAGCTTCTTTGATGTCGATTTTCAAAGTAGATTTCTTTATCAAAGATATATACGAAAAATCAATTTACTTTATTTATTTATTTTAACTTTTAATATTATACTTAACATTATATTTTCGTAATTATATAAATTAGATAATAAAATCTTATAAAGATTTATTAAATTAATTGAAGAATATGATTTCCTCATCTATTTTGTTCAACAAAATTTCAATTTGCGAAATGCCTTTCACTTTCATTCATCAATTATTCAAAGACTTTTTAATGCCTCGACAATAAAAAAAAATTAATTCTAAATTGAGCAAAGATGCAATTTTAAGACACTCTAACATTTAATTAAAATATTGCTAATTCTTTGCACAAGTAGCGATAAATATCTCTAAAAAAGGATAACGTTAGAAATTATAAAAGAGAAAACCTTGTCTCCTATTTTTAAACTTTCTCCAGATTTATATTAACACTATTCCACACCAGTTTCTGCACGTGTGTCTAACATATCAACAATATGCAAATGCAAATGCATTTTTCCCTCGTGTCCACTTGTTTTCAGATACGTTCACCTCCTGCTCGATATTCGATTACTCGAATAGCCGACATACTTTCGAGCGTACGCGGTTGAGCACCGTTGCAAGGCCGCCGAAAGGCCGATAATTCACGGATACGACTCTATCGCAAAAGTAAAACACGCCAGTTCAACGCGGATATCGTTCTGTTTACTGCAATCGCGAGTAAGGATGCATCGCGCATCGAGACAAAGAAAAGCTCAATGTATCTTTGAAACTCCTTCTTTTTTTCTCTCTCTCTCTCTCTTTAAACGTATTTATATAAAATACATAATAAATACATAATACAAATAAAAAATAAATACATAATTGGACAGCAAAAACATTGGGGATGAAATTAATTTGATTTAAAATTAAAATTGAAACGTCAAATGAGACGTATATATTATCTCGCGCATAAAAGGACCATACCTTCTCATAATAGACGTTAAACGAATATGGTTCTTGGGTCGCAAGCTCGTGTCCTTTTGGCACTTGTACCCGGTTGAAATTTGTTAAGGCGTTCAATTAGCGTGTGGCAACGACTCGCTGTGAAATTAACAAGCCACAATTGGCAGACCGAACGGATGGTGAACAGATGCTCCAACCTCCCGCACGTGCATGCGCATCCATATACGTGTGCAATGTAACACGTAAACAGTTACTTTTCCATGTTTGTAATACGATCGTTCTAAGCGCGAAATTATCGCGCATAGATTTCTCTTTCTCTCTCCTTTCTAAAATAATCATTTAATTATATGAATCGTGAATTGCAAAAATTTGATAATAATAATGCAACTGATAATATGTACCTTTAAAATCTGTTTGATATAAATATATTATATTATATAATATTTTTTAAAGCAATTTTTCCAATTTTACATAATTTTCCTATAATCAATAAAAAAATATACATATTTGTTTTTCATTAATTACTCGTATTATGGCAAGTACTATATTATTAGTAATTACTTATATTGAAAAAAAAACAGATGGAGATTTGATATTATATATATATTCTGTAAAATTAAGTGTGAATATATTTCTGTCTACAAATAGCGGTAATAAATCTACGCAACGTGCACAATAATTTAAAGCCTAAAAACAGAGCGCTAAATTTCTCCTCGAATTTAAGAAAATTCAGTGGGTGTCAAATTCGATTGCATTCTATATCATAATGTCACGTACGTAATTTTAGAAGAAATCGTAACTAAAGTCCACATTAGAATATCACGGATATGAGATCTTTATGACGACCTGAGAGGAGGACTATGCGCTCATCGCTCCGATCACAGAGGTAGAATCACACGACGCTTACGATGCGCGTGAAAGCGTAGCAAAATTAATTTTCCACGAACAAATGCGATTATCGCGCATAGCCATCGCGCGGTGACTTCACAGGATCGCGACTCTCTTGCTAAGTTGTAAAAACAGACGTCGGGATTGTCATTCTCATGGCAATATCATTATATCATTCATACATATATTACTGATTAAAACATCATATAGCTAAAAATATCCCTATCCTCTATGATGACATTTATATTCTCTCATCTGCAGAACCATTTACATCGAGAGATTTCACGCAGCTCATTGAGAGAATAAAATGTGAAATTTTTTAAAAAGTCTGAAAGTTTTATTGTTTTGCGATAGTTTTCATAATCTCCATATAATTACAAATAACAGCATTATTTTCTAGATGGTAAATGTATGTCGTATTTTGATGTATATATATAACATTAAATATTACAAAAGAACTTGAAAAAAAAATTTAATCCAACATTTGCTAAAAGAATAATAATAAAGAAATATAATATAAAGAATAATAATTTTCAATATGCTTATAAATTTTCTGTACGATCTTTTTAATAAATTTTTTATAAATTCTTTAAAATTGATAATTTTCAGACTTGTTACGTTTTAAATATGCAGCCAATAAAAATTCACCCGATTTGCATATTTTCGACATGTTGAAAAATGTTTGATTGCGATATCGACTTAATTATCGAAGGTATTTTATGAGAATTATATCGATTAATCTGGATATCACTCTCTCCCTCCCTCCTTCCCTCTCTCTTTTCGCCTCTCTTCCACTATTCTATTAATTCTAATATTTCAATTTGCAGATGGGACATTGTTATAAGAAAGTACACGTGAATGTTTTGCCTCGCGTACAGTCGACCCACGAATTTGCGAAACTTAATTTCGTGGTTTCGTATCTCCCAAGAAACACTTTGAGTAAATTCACAGCCGACGAGACACTAATTATTCCTGTTACGTCTGGTTATTATGGCTCATTTATGTAATTCCTGTTTCGAGGATCAAGCGCTTGTATATTTGAGAGATTGTATCTCGCCATTAAAATACAATATTTCAACATCTTGAGACATATCACAGACAAGAAATACAAAATATATTTTAGTCAAGACATGATACGAAATTAAATTATATCCCTTTTCAAAGTTAAATTGTTTTAATTTTGTTTATAAAGAAAAATATGCAACATCAAATGTAAGATGAGGTGAAATGAAAATATCTCTGTATGCAAAAATACTTTTCAAATAGTTAATACATAATTATAACGCAGTGAATATTCTGCCTCAAAAACACAAGTGGATACAATAGACTACCGAACAGTTAATGAACATATTTGATAAAAAATAAAATTCAACTCGCCAATAATAAGTAATTATAAATGGAAAATTGCTTACAACACACAATATGCATGTTACTCAATGCTTGTTTAAATCACAATGCACGTACATATATATTATATAATGTTGAGAATTTCACGATATATATTTTTTCATCTATCAATTTTAATCTTTTCGCAAAAAAATGTACAAAGATTTTTAATCATCGTTCTAATAAAACAAATATATCTGTATTAGAAATTGCATTTTTTTCTTTTAAAGATATTTTATAAATAAAATAAATAAAAATAGTGAGAAAATAAAAAGATAGATGCACACATCGATAAATATACATTTTAAAAGATATTTGTCTCAAAATAAATTTAATTATATTATTATATCAAATATCATTAATTCATTTTAATGCTACATGAAATGAGAAAATTACTATTAATTAATGCGATAAAAATAATATACAAAAATATATAATATAATAAAATTATTTAAACAAGTATAATTGTTTCTCATATATGTATTTATATTCGTTTACTTATATTAACTGATTAAATTTTCTGATAGCTATGATTAATAAATTCAAAATCACGCAATGTATAAATTAAAAATCCGATTCATTCACTGATTTTTGTAATCGATTCAAGATAAGAAGGTTATTTTTCAAAATGTGCATCTACGTAGTTCATTGAACGATTTAATGACTCTGAAACGACAATACAATGTGCTACATTTCACTGTCCCGTACTCTTGAACTCTTTTAAACGGTTCTTCTTTACAAGCAATACGTACTCGGTTTTTATACTAGTGTAACAGATTGTGCATATCGTCTAATCATCATATTAAATCGAGTGTGCATTTTATGCTCTTTTTCACTTTTATATTTTTTATTTCGCAAAATTGTTGCAACAAACCGCGAAATTTGTTTTGTTGCACGCTAATTCACGCGAAACTAATTAAGCTCCGAGAAAGTGTGCGGCCGCAATGTCGAAATGCATAATTTCGAATTAAATTCACGATCGTTATCAGAAGGGGAAATGGAAAAATGGAGGAGGGCGATTTGCATATTATTCAAATTCGTTCCTGAAGCACGACTTATAGATTGTCCAGCAAGTTTCTGCCAAGTGTCAGAAGTGGGTCGACGTAATTGAAATAGATGAGAGAAACTAATTGCCACAAAGAGCAACGGATCCGTCATTTCCGAATACAAAGAGACTATTTCGTTCTATATACCTATCACGGAATAGTCTCTAATTTCATTTACAAATAATCTCTCCAAGATTGATTATTAAAAGATGACATAATAAATTCTCTTTCAAATTATTAGATATCTTATATCGAACATCTTTTAATGTCGAGAAATTTTTTATGTATGATATTCCACACAATTATTATAAAAAATAATAAGAATATAAAATATACATCTATAAATACAATACATTTTAAATATAAACTTGAAAAGTTGGAATAAATTTAAAAAAATAAAAAAAATAAAAAAAGATTAATATAAATATAATATTTATTTATTATTTTAACAAACCTTTTTTTCCTATTTCAAAAATACATAAAAATACATTCAAAATATATGTATAATCTTTGCACGTTCCAAAAACGTAATTGTAATAAATAAAGTATCTTGGAAAATTAAAAAAAAGTTTTCTGATAATCTTAATCGAAAATCTTGATTATTTACTAGTCTCTTTTTCCACTTTCTCCACAAATAAAGACTCGATATATCGAAAGAGTTAACCCCCGACGCGTATTTCTATCGCTCGAGTTCCTGTTCTCGGCGTTCCTACAAACGAGTATATAACTGTACTTCGCGATTCACTCCTCCGCGTGCAGGAGGACGAGAGCCAGACGTAGACTCGACGATGCACGACGGAGAGGGAGATGACGACGTATACATCGTCATTCGCCGAGAAAGAGGGAGAATCGATGATTACGTAACTTGGTCGATGCCTCTATCGCGACAGGCCCAACGTGCGCGGCCCGTTATAAAGTTGTTACTCATCATCAGGTATTCAACAATCCTCAATATTCGACTATATTTTCGAGTACTTCGATATTTATTTTATATACTTTTGGATATGTGCATCAAGTTATATTGCATGTATAAAGTGTATCATATTTCGAAAATTTCAATTTAGCGAAAAGTTTTAATGAAGTAAACATCTACTAATGATGGATTATTACTAATGACATTTTTTAATATTGATGGATTCTTTAATAAAAATATATATGTATTTTAATCTTTACGAAGTCTTCTCGGATTTTTATCGTTGTAATCAAATTGTGAGAGAAATTTCAGAATAACATTATTCTCTCTTTAATTTTAAAATTTCGAATATATTAATATAATATTAATATTAATAATTAATATTAATATAATATAATAATTAATATAATACAATATTATAACAACAATTTATAATATAAATTTTACATCAAGCAAGAGTTATATTAACATAAGAATAATGAATATAAATGGCACAACAAAAAGTTTGACATTTAGAAAGTTGAAGAGGAGAGAGTATTTTCATTTTTAATTTCTTTTATATATATATATATATATATATATATATATATATATATACTTCCTACTATTTAAATAATATTGTAGAAATAACTTCTCTCTCATTTTAAGATTATGAATTTTTGTTCAATCGCATATATATTTTATTTCTTTCCTTCTCGAAAATTATACTATAATCAAATAAATTGGACACGTTAATGTATAAAAGCAACATTTCTTTTTATATGCAACGTAAAACCCCGATACCTTCTACAGCGCGAGAGGATTTTGTTTTAAAATGAAAATATCATTTTTCATACATAAACATTTCTCACATTTCCGCTCGCCGAACGAAATACGCGGGAAAGAAGGAACGGTATCGACCAGCGCGGCGATTGGTTAATGATCGGTGGAAAGGAGAAACCCTCGTCGCGTCTGGTCGCGTCCTCGGAGAGGGACTCACGCGATGAACGCGCGGCCACGCACCCTCGCACCCCTCGCGCTTTATCGATCGTATCGCGGAAACGCAGGTGACCATTGTTGTTGGATCGGCGACTCGAGGACGCGGATGCCGAGCTATGTATGTAGATAATATGGAGTGCGCCTGCACCGCGTTAAAAGAGTTTCGATTTTAATCCAGCCAGTTAATCCATTTAAATCGATCGAGATTAAATAAATTCGCTTCTCCTTTTTAATACGTCATTTTAGCTCAACTTTCAGTTCCGCAAAAGAGATTGCATAGCTCGCGTGAGAAGGAAAGAGCGAAAACAACTCTAAGCGCGCGCGTGCGGTGCAAATTTATTCCCTCGCCGATTCCGGAGTCGTGATGATAATCGGCAGCTAATGACGAGAACCGCAAGAGACACGGTAGCAGGGATACGATATGCGGTTGTCGTAGGAAAGACGTGACTACGCTATCACGACATCGACTTACGTGTGTGTTTATACACAATGAAATATTGTGCGTCCATATGTTAAAATTTTTTTGTGTTTTGATTAGTACTTTAATCCATTCAGACCCTATGTACACAATTATGCACAAAAACTTTAAAATCATGTGAAATAGCTATTTTTTAGAATTAGTTTCCCTGCGATCTCTCGGTGGAAAAAAATATATATATCTCGAAAATATATATATATACATATATATGTATATCGTCGTTTTAAACTCTTAGCATCAATAAAAATTAATTCAATAATTTTTTACATTACAGAAAAAATTCAGGTCTGAATGGGTTAATGTAAAATTAACATACAACTTATGTTATTATTTTTACAACGTTTTCATGTGTTACATTTATGTCAACTTTATAACTTAACACTTTGTATGTCTCTTAGAAATGGAATATTATTTTGAGTATTTTTTAAATGATCATTGTAAACAATCAACATGTCTCAAAGTTAGTTTAACATTCTAAGAAAAGTTAAAATGAATCTTGAAATAATCTTGAACTTTGACATACAAAATAATCAAATACTAAAATCAAATGTTTCTATTAGAAGTAATTTAAGTTAAAATAATTACTATTACATGTTGATATTCTACAAAAATTCTTAGGAGTTATCATAAATATTTTTTCATGTAGTTTTTAATTAATTTGTATTTTAATTTTACATTACACTACTTAAAGTCACGATAACAAAAAAAATGTAAAGTATTGTGTCAATTATTTAACATTTTTAAATTGTCAATAAATAACATACGACGAATGAGTTATTTTAACTTAAAATTTAGAGTAGACTTTTTGGGACATGTGAAAAATGTTAAAATTAACATTTTATTTTTTACTGTGTATATGCGACTATTTGTGCGCTTTAAAATCAGCTTTTTCCCTCTCGAATCAATTTCGAATTTCTTCCTCCTAAAACGAGGGCAATGCATACGTCCAATTTACTATACATGTGTGTATATACTTACATTCTATAATATACAAGGTCCACCAAAAGGATATAATTGTTTTGAAAATAAAAAATGTAATTGGCAATTAACCGATTTACATATATTTTCTCAAAAACAACCATGTGTTTTCTTTACATCAATTGATTTCTCTTATTATTTTGTACATAAAAGAATTAAGGTAAGGTAATTAAAAAATGAATATTTTACTAGATATTTTACGGTTTACGTAAAATTAAGAAATTATTTCAAGCCTCATAATTCAAAAAGTACTCAATCAAAAAATACTTTATTATAGTGTTTTGAAAAGCTCTCGAGGTAAGCTACAAGAATATGTAATGAAAAATAGGACGTTCTATTTAAAAAACTCAAAGTGATTTTTATGTGATCTTGACGGTGTTATTCAAGGCCATACCAATATTACTATGTAATGCGTAACTTAAAGCCCTACAACTTTTGTTTGAAACATTTTACACGAAAATGTATATTTTTCGAAATATTCTGAGATCCCGGTACTTTTGGCGGACCCTGTATATACGCATTCATCGCACGTGCATTCCATCCGTCTTTCGACTCGAAATTATAAGATTTTTTTTAATTCTAGCTCTTTCCTCGTAATGTTATTATCAATATCAACGTTTTGTAGTGATGCAAATTAATAACACATTTCTTTTTGCTTATTTAACGTCGGATAAACGAGACGAACTATCTGAATGAAAGAACGTATTGTTTGGAGCGTTTCTTTGTAACGAGAGATTGCGGCGTAAAACTTTAATCGCGCGATAGCGAGAGAAGCATCAACAAAGACTGACGGAGTCGAGTAAAGAGATGACAAGAGGATGCAGATGTCTCACTATGAGTTAGAATCTCCCTAGAGCCGAGGCGGAAGTGGACGGGCCGGATACCGATAGCGAGCCCGCGCGCACCTTCTGGCTCGTAAAAAACGCACATTTGGCCGATAAAGGTATATTTTCTCTCTGTTCTTCGTGAGGAACGGAAGAACGCACTCCCGAGAATGTTTACGCATTGAAAACATGTGTCTACATCTCGCATAAAAAGTCATTTATGTTTAATATTTTATATTTTCAGGATATAAATTATGCATTCGCGTATTTTCTTAAATAAATTCTCTGCTTCTCTGCATTCGGAGTGCAAATAATTTGAAAAATTCATCGTATTAAGAAGCATAAAAAATTCAAAAGAAAATATTATTATTTGAAAGTATCGATTGATTTAATAAAGATGAAGTTTCGGAAAAAAATTGTACGAAATTTTTGTCGCCAAACACTCTTGCTTTATGTTTATAAAATAGAAAAGATTTAGTCTAGTGATTTTCTCATTCATCATATTTGCATATTATGCAAGATTGAATCAATTAAATTATTTAGTAAAATATTAAAATATATACACGCAAAAAGTATAATATTTAAAATAAATTTTTTCAATGATCATTTAAAATAAAATCACGAAGAACAGAGAACAGAAATCTTTGCATTGCAAAAAATTGTAATTTTCAAAACATAGGAAAAATGCACTCAAGTTTAAATCATTGTCCATGCTTGAGTCCATGCGAGAAATTTATCGTCGCTAACGCAATAAAAATGTCGTAAAAGTTGTTCGAATAGCGTCTGAGCGATCGTAAAATCGATTTAAAGATAGAAAATTGCTAGCACGCGTCTTTATGGAGAACAATCGAAATCGGTCGAACGCATTTTATTAACTCTTTACTAAAATTCTAAAGAAAACTATGTATATTGCAGAAGTTATAATTATAGATATAAAGCACTAAGGTATATAACAATAACAAAATTACATGGAAAATAAATTTTACACAAAATAAATAAAGTTAAATTGAAAACTTTCTTTCAGAAATATCTACGTAAAATAACATAATATTATTTAATTTCTGAAATAAAATGGTAAAAATTTATTATATTAAATATTAAAATTTCATTTTAATATTGATATTTAAATAAAAAAATACAGATTTTACATATACATATGTGTAATTAAATTTATGCATTTTTTATACGTGTATATTATTTTTTATATATTAATATATTATTCCTTTTAACATTTGGAATATTTAGGCGTCAGAATTATTACTATTGTTATTCCAATAATACATCACATCTGTTTAAAAAAATGATTTAGGCTAATGTAAGTCTTATTTGCACATTTCGCACAACTGTGAGATCCCATCATACAGATGCACAAAACGGAGTCTCTTTAACGGATACTAATGATTTCGATTAATACCTCGTCGGTTTACGGTTGTGCCGCAACTCATTGTCAGTCAACCTCGTAAAGCTCGAAGGAACAATCGAGATTATCATCCGCGCGTGAAATGTCTTTTATTTAAAAAGATAATTGGAAGAAATTGTCTCCGCATATTCCAAACATTATTATTGCGAGTTGTAATAAAATACCTATTCATTTTCTTTATATTAGATTTGACAGTTTAATGTTTTATCGTCGAGAAAGTGTGAAAACCTTCCTTCAGTATTCACTATACACGAGAGTCTATTGTTTAGAACCGATTTTGTAGAATAAAAAAAGGCATCCCCGTTAGAGAAGAAATGGCTTCGGCGCGGTATGTTGACTTTGCCGATTTGATTTTTATCGCGAAAGGAGGGAATATAAACGGCAGCGATGCAGTAGACTCGGTTGCAGGGAGAAACAGATGGATTGCGCTAGATTCTTAGAAGAAAACGGTACTTTAGAAAATCAAGTGGGTGCTCCTTCTTCCGAAAGAGAGAGAAAGAGAGACGGGGAGATACTATACTTCACCTCCATCCACGGAACCGTCACCTGACCGGTATATACCGGTCAAAAAAGTCTAGATTCCCGCTTACCTACGGTTCTCGGAGATCGTGTAAGATTCGAGATAAGAAGATCTCGCAAGCAAGAACGTTCCGTTAACCTTTCCAGCCAACACTTACACGGAATGTTTTCGCTTCGACTAGTGATTCATAAACAAATTAAGCTCGACACGAAGAGAGCGACTCTATAAATTTGATTTTTGCAGGCAAGAATATGTTTTTTTTTTTTAGATATTTTTCAAACCCCATAAATTTGATTTTTGTAGGCAAGAATATATCAATGTTTAAATTTATTATTTACTAATTTATCTACATCATTTGTTTCGCCGATTCACATTTCATTTTAATTAATCCTAGATTTTCCGAGGTTTGGAGTACGATTATTGCGAGGATTGAGTTTAATAATGACGTGAAAAATTAATCTCAAATACGTTTATCATTACATGTATATGATTTTTAAGATAATAATATTATATAATTTAATATTATTTAATATAAAATTGCCGATCAATATGCGAGAGCAATAAATTTCTCGCTTAAATTATCGTGCATGAAGAAAATGTCCTGTGATGACTTTTGTAATTATATTACATATTTCAATATAACATGGTCATATTAAGTATTTTACATAAACTTTAATACAAATCGTGCAGAGAGAAATGTAATTATCTCGAAAAAATGCAAATTCCATTTTCATAATTAATATAATAATTATTATATTATATAATTATTGTATTATATAATTATATAATTATTATATTATTCACAACTAATGTAATAACAATGTATTCCTTTTCCAGAAGGTTAAATAATTTTCCGAATCGGAAAAGGAAATTATTCTCAAGGACAATGGGTGACGCGGATAATAGGGTGAAAATCGTAAGCGTGAAATTCGCGGGGTTCCAAGGATGAATAAATACCTAATTCACGTATTTGCCTCCGATCGCGTGTATAGAAAGCGTTACAAAAGCACGTTGCGAGAATAATTCGCTTTGCACGTATGCGAAACAATGTAATGATAGAGAGCGTACGGTCGCTCGTGCTAATTACGAAAAATCCGGAGTAATCTTCTCATCTAGGCGATAATGGTTAACCGACATTGGCCATCGTCGTCGGTTCGCATCGGGTGAGCTCACAGGATGCTGCCGCTCATCATCGTCGTGACGACGACATCGGTGACGGCCACATCGGTGACGCGTGTCGCATGCGGATCCCGGACATGGTGCCCCGGTCGACACGACACTCGAGAGGGAAAGAGAGAGAGAGCAATTTCGTGATGGAGAAAATGAGTATACGCTCGGTGTAGAGTAATGTAATATGCAGAAAAGCATACATCCGCGCGAATCACGCGCCAAGAGGAAGGAAGAGGTCGAGGATTGCGAAATTGCGTTCGTGGCGGTCGGAACGGTATCGTAACAATGAACCGGAAGCTTGTAGAGCGTATTCCGCGGCGAATTGTCGCACGATTAAAGCCTATTTTAGAGATAATTTGTTATTCGCCACGGCTGATCCGAAACTGGAGTTTCACATTCCATTGCTTCAAATGTAAATATCATTCAAAGTACATCGTATATTTTAAGATGCATAAAATTTAAAGGATATATATAACTCGATAATTATATTATGCACATTTACGTCTTGCTTTAAATCTCATATCGTGTATTATATTTGTTACAAATTTATTTAATGTAAATATATAATTGAATTCATTTAATGTAAATATATAATTGAATTCATTTTAGGAAAGCTAGATAATTTTTTATTACTTATTTTCTCTTTTCATTAGGCATTTTTTAATTTCTTGGAAAATAAAGAACAATTTTTTAAATGATATTCTTTTCGAAATGATTCTGATTCAAGCAAGTCGAATTGTAAGTATAATTCTCTTGAGAAAAGGATATAATGTGGGAAATTAATCGATTAATATATTTTAGATAAAAATTCGTATATTATCTTACTTAACAAACGCGGATTATAGTTGATTTTTTATATTCTTCAAATTTATTATTATAATTTTTGACGATGATATAAAGTAAAAGATGCGAAAGAACGAAATTTATTTATGGAAAATATATAATCTGCTGTTAGATATTTGACAATTACAAATTTCTCAATTTGCCATTTATATTGTTCCGGCAATTTAGTTGAAACTTTGACGAGGCGTTTATCTTTTTAATAGATGATGATAATCATCAAACTTTCACTATTCGGTGCAAAATGGCTGAGAGTTATGGTTTGATTTTTAGATCATTATCGTTCTAGCCATAATATTTAATCTAATCTTTAGTGAAATTGTATTATACGTGGATTAAAGCGTTCATTAATATCTTGGAAAGAAAAATAAAAGTGAAACTTGCGGCAAAGAAAATTTGCATACATTGGGGTAGCGAGCATAACAAGGATTAGAGAAAAAAAGATCCTCTTTTTTCGCAAAAGATCCTCTTTTCTCCTTCTTTCTCTTTCTCTCTAATATTTAATAATGCGTGGCAGACCACATTTATAAAATATATAATATATGATCCATGTTCAAGTTACAATGAAAAAAAAATAACAAAATGCTATTTTGTGGTAAATGAAATTTTTTACTAGAAAATTGTAATAACAAGTAAAATAACATGAAAAATTGAGAAGGATGAAAAATAATAAACTGAAAACAATCTAATTGATTTTTTCGATATTTCACAAAATATGTAAAATATTATTCCATTTGATTTCTCTGAATCATATAAATATGATATATCCTATAAATGTTTATGTTTTATATAAAATTGTTTTTTCGTTAATAAATAAATAAATCTTTAAATATTGCCCTATACATCTTATAAATAAATATACGAAATATTCTTTAAAATAATTTTATAGAAGATGATTTTGGACGCGCTGTATTATTATTTATACACGATTTACAAACAAAAATTTAGAATAAAATGGAATCTTAGGGACTCTATTTAAGCTGCAATTATATCATTCAAAGTGCGTATACAGATTTATTTTCGACCCTCGAAGTGCATGAAAGGCTTAAATCCATTTAGCTAGCATTCAGACTGATTACGAGCATTCGGAAGTAAGGGTGGATCATGGAAATCGCCCCTAGTCCTTCCCTTCAATACCTGCAGCATTGGTGGTCAGTCTACATCGGTCAGGGTCGTCATCACGGCTCTCCGAGTCTCGCTGCTATTCGCAGCACAGTTAAGAGTATGAGCGTATCTAGCGAACGCGAAAACGTTTCTCGTCCTTTCACTTCCACAAACGAGACAGACACATCGACCTAATCGCGCTTCAATAGCCAGTGGCGTAAATTAAGCGAATCCTCTATTCCCCCACTCTGAACCTACGTAAATCACGCGCAATTATCGAGATCTGATATTCGACTCGAATATTGAAAATTGTAGCAGCATGTCTGATTCTAGCGGGAATCGGTATCTCAAGAAACGATCTTACATCAAAAAGCTGTCATCTGTCTTTAAAAAACAAATTTAATTCTTAAGTCTTAAATATGTGTATACATGTACGAAGAATATATACTCCCGAACAAAATTAACACATAATTTTTTTCACTTTTTCTCCAAAAGCTGATATTTAAATTTTGACGAAAAATTTTAAAGAAAAGATGAAAAAAAATTATGTGTCAATTTTGTCCAGGAGTATATTAATGTTTAATTACAACTATAATAATTATAATCTTACATACATTCTTTATCGACTTTTTAATAAAACATCTAAAATTATACTTCAACTAAAAATAAATGATAATAATTACACAATTTTTATTCTCACTAGATATTATTTCCTTAGTTTAGAAAAGATCTCGACATCACGAAAGAAATAACGAAGGAAACTCGCGCGTGCTTTAACGAGTGCAGATTACAACTATAGATGAAAAGATATCACTGTACGGAATTAGAAGAATCTAAAAGACGACAAAAGGCGACGATTCCCTTTCTACAGGAGTGGCGTGGTACCCTACGCCATTGACACGAGCACAAGCATAAGAGAAGCGAGTAACGCTGCGAGAGGATTTCTGGTGCAATGCACCTGTGAACTCGCAGGAGGGCATTGTGCAACAATTAGAGGCGGCCGTGCCGACCACCGGTTAACCATCGCGCTTCGTGCCTTTAGGAAGGTACGGAGGATGCGGTGGCATCCGTCACGCGCCAGGACACTAGGGAAATAAATAGATCGGAGGCACGTTTCTTTTTTCAAAATGTCCCGGCAAAAATACCCTCTCTCTCGAGAACACGCGAGAATGTCACCACCATGAAAGTCGCCCACAAATTTCCCAACAATTCGCTTTCTCGCGAATTCACAAGTGCGCTGCACCAGAAATATTTTCCTCGAATCAAAAGAAAGGCAACAGAACCACAACCGCAGAAAGAAGTGCGTAGAAAAATATTTAAATCTTAATTACATAAATATTTTTTGAACATAGTATAATTACAAAATAAGAAACGCATACAATATGTTCTTATGAGATCTGTCGACAAAACTCATAAGAACATATTGTATGAGTTTCTTATTTTGTAATTATATTATGTTCAAAAAATATTTATGTAATTAAGATTTAAATATTTTTCTACGTACTTCTTTCTGCGGTTGTGGTTCTGTTGCCTTTCTTTTGATTTGTGATTTTATCATTTGAACCTCTTGCGACAAACTT
Organism: Camponotus floridanus; assembly: GCF_003227725.1. NCBI lineage: Eukaryota > Metazoa > Arthropoda > Insecta > Hymenoptera > Formicidae > Camponotus > Camponotus floridanus. The sequence goes on from NW_020229325.1 coordinate 7,308,888, forward strand.
TTTATATTAAATATTTTTCTGCTTTTTCGTTTTTTTTTCTTTGAATTTTTTTAGCGTTTATATATTTTTCGCGATTTTTAACTGCGATATTACTCGCGAGAGAATTAAAGCTAAACGCGAGTTAATTATAATTTCAGAAATTATGTGAAATTCAAAAAGGAACTAACAGAGAGTCCGGAGACGATTACTCCTCTTATCATGCGTGCGTTTTACGCGACACGCACCCGGCAAAGCGTACAAACAACGACAGTCTCTAAAGGAGATTCTACAGAGAGTTGTCGCAGACACGAAGTCTCTTAATTTAGGAATGCATAATTAAGCCGTAGCAATTTAAACGCTTAAGAGAGAATAAAGCTGTCGCTTTGAATATATTATATTACATTAATAACGAGAGAATGTGTAATAAAACCTAGGATTCGAACGAAACGATTGATTTTTGAATAAAGTTTGAACGGAATATTAATAGGAATAGAAATTGGAAATATATTTTTATAGTATTTCCCGATAAAAGGTATTTTTACTGGAAAAACTTTTTCATGAAAAGCACATTTTATTTAAAAAATATTAAATTTGATATTATATTTAGTACAATTTAATTAAATTATATAAATTATCTCGACTCTGTGCGTAGGATGTTATATCAATTTTACGTAATTTTAATATGACAGATTTATTTTAAATGAAATGGAATAATTTTAAAAACTGTATGTATATACCCTAAACCACAAATTATATAACGTTAAAGTTTATTTTTGATGCAACGTAGTAATTTAATCTCTATGCATGTAATTTTAATTAATCCTTTAGCTATGACGCCGGAGGTACCTAAGCCGAACCAGTGTATCTTGCGCAACAATATCTAACGAATATTGCGCGATTCTTTAAAGAAAATTTATTGAATAAATATTATGCGCATGTATAAAAAAAAGCATCGTTAAATATATTAAAATTGTTCATTATTGAATGTAAACATTGAAGAAAAATAATTTTCTATTTTAATCTCATTTTTTATGGAAAACCAAATCATACAATTAATGTAACTTGCGTTAAACTTTCGTGCGAATTGAAAATCAGCAATTTTTTTATGCTTAGCACAGCATTGCTACAAGGTAACGCGTTATTCGATATCGTCCGTGTATATACAATCTTTGCATCAACGTATATGTATATATATATATATATATATATATATATATATATATATATATATATGTACGCATTGCTCATAATCGTTTACAACGAAGACGCGATAAAATATTGACACGCAATAAAAACCATATCCAACATCACTTATAATATAATATATAGAAAATTAATCGAAGAACACAGATATAATTCTATAAAAAAATTAACCAAACTCTCTCTCTATTTATCTCTCTTATATATGATAATCTGCCGTCATATATGAGGCTTTCAAGAAAATTGGATTAGAAATTGGAAAATTAATATTAAATTTGTCATTTTCTTTGAGTTTGTATAATTTTCAAAATGGCATTATAAATTGATGAAATCGTATCAACACAATTATTAAGACACGATCAAAAATACGATATTTAACTTTAAAAAATGAAGTTAATCTCGATATTTTCTTAAAATGAAATTCATTATTTATTTTTGATAGCTATATTGCCGAAAAATACATTATACTAAATAATAAAGTAATATTTAAAGTTACATTTACGGAAATGTGTACAAAAAAACATTATTAATAATTAAGTTTAAAATCGAAATTTTGAAAGAAATTTTACTTGACATTTTCGACTTACTTCTTTTATCTCTTATTCACGCGATTGTATCATCAACAATTATTCGACTATTCAACCTAATAATTAAATGACACTTTTGTTTATGTGTACATATGGCGACAATCCCACGTGTGCCCGCGCATTATCACGCGAGATGTCAAAATGCCAAAGCGAATTTTCTCTTTCCTCTTACCTGGTATCTCGTCCTGAGCCAAGCTGTAATCCGCGAGACATGCGAAGAGGAACGCGGCACTAAACTGTATCAGTAGCGTCGCCAGGTTACCCATTTCTCCGAGTCGACATAATTCCCTCGTTATGATGACAAGAGAGAGATCATGACGCGAGATCGCGCGAGTTCATAATCGGTCCCGTTACACTTCTCGCAACAGCGAACGACAACACATCCACTCCACGCGATGGTCGACAGCAGACTGCGGCTCGCGTTACTCGCTTCACTTCACTCCGGCAGATTATCAGCGTTGGCAGCGCCCTCTTGCGGTGGACATGCAAACGAAGTAATGACGTGTTATACGTACTAGTGTGCGAATACTTACGAATCTTACGTGTATGTATGTGTGTATATGAATGAATATAAAATAAAATAATAAATTTACATATATGAATGTAAAAAACTTACGTAAAGAGAGATAAGAAGGCAAGAATTTGTAAATTGTCATTGGAATTGTTAATTTTGAAACTTGTCGATGAATTGACAAACGAAATATGACGATTATAAGACTAAAATGATGCTATATCATACATATATCAACACACATTTTTACAATTACAAATGCAACGCGAGACAAGAAATTTTTAAACATTTATATTGAGGATATAAATTGAGAGTAATTATATATTAATGTATAAATTTTTTTTATATTTACATTAAGCGCAAGCTTCGACGATATACTTGCAATATGTTTATAAGTTGAAATTTATGTGAAAGTTGTGATGATTAAAATGTATATATGCTACATTCGACGTTTTCACTCCTCGTATTAAAAATACTCTCGACTTTATTTCGACGCGCATGCAAGATTCGCTTTTAAATAGTAAATAATTGAGCAGAAATGCAGAATGATTTTCACGATATTACCACGATCGTTCGATTCGAAAACTCCTAAACCGAAGATGGTTGGGCGTAAAAAAAGGGCCAGTTTGAAACTGATTTTGGACGACCTCGTGCGGCAAAAGCGTGAGATTCCACGAATAAAGGTAACCAATCGATAAAATATACAAGACTAGTGAATAAAAATATAGTGACATTAGATAAAAAAATATTGACATAGGGATTAATCGAATTCGAAAACATCAAAAGAAGTATATCGATCTTTTAATAAATATCGATTAACCGCTCGAATATTATAAATTTAAAAGCGTTGCTAGGCAACGTTACCCTAAACATGATACACTTTTCGTGTATTTGTTCATTTCTATAAAAAAATTTATGTAGATTAAAATGTAGTGTATATCGATATATTTATCAACATCTTATAAAATATCTTATAAAATATTGTAAAATAATACCTAATGTATAAGAAATATAGCGAGTAGTGTTCACCAAAGTAAAATTTCTATAAAGCTACACTGTTTTTAACAATTATATAACCTTTCTGCTTCTTAATGCTAGCCTTATAAATTTTCACTCACGTTATTTAATTTATAAACTTGTGATACATCATGCCCTTATTCTCCAATAAATTTTCTCCTAAAAAAACACCGACTAGAAAGGCATCAGTTTTCTTAGCAAACAAAAACTTAAGTCCTAAAAGAATAGAAAAAGAACTCGGCCCTGAAGTAGGTCCTATACGTCTTCGTCTTGGAGACCAGGAAGCTGTTTTTGAGGCTGGCCTTTGGATTCCAGGTGAATAAGAATTTATCATTCATATAAATTTTACTCTATAGAAATTTGATCTTTTGCTGATTTTTTTGTGTATAAAAATGAATATTGTTTTAAAATCTAATAAACTTTGTTTTAGAATCAGGCAGGGTGGGAGGTACTTTCAAAGAGAATGAAAAATTAAAAAAAGAAGTAAGGCGATTGGAGGAAGAGAATAACTTGTTAAAACTAAAATTTGATGTACTATTAGATATGGTAACTCTTTTTACATTACGCTTCTTAAAGTTAGACAGCTGATATGTCTAAAATAAAAACTCATTTTTATACAAAATAATCTTATCAATATTATAGCAAAAATACAATATATCGACGATAAATGATATATGTAACACTGTATATTATTTTATAGTTAACGCAAACAACCGCCGAGGCTCATTTACAAAGAGAAGAATTGGAGAGATTAAAAAATAATTTTTCTCATAATAGGAGAGTTGTCACTTAGTTTCAAGCACTGGCATTTTACTAACAATTAAGGAAACAATGACTACAAAATAAGATCAATTAATTTAATTATTCATTTAAAGAGTCAAATTATATCTTTTAACTTTATATTTATAAGAGCCGTCAATTCAAGAAATGTCTCTGTTTGACACTGCTTTGTTATACTTTTATGCTTGTAACAACTTCAGTCTCATTATTATTTGTACATTATTTACAATTATAATATATTTATACAATATTGAAAAAAATTCGCTCATTAACGTCACATATTTTCTGGACATCTATTTCTTGTATGTCCTATAAAAAATAATTAATTATGTAAAAAAACAATATACGATTAAAGTATAATAATAGATATAATTGAAAGATTATAATAAAAGATTACTATTCTGAAAAAACTAATAAATTTGATAAAAAGATTAATTCTCTATACATTACCTTCAATTCCACAATTTCCACACTTTCTCTTACCGCCAGTGAGTCTAGGTTTTTTAGGAGCACTACCTTTTTGAGGGATTCTGCTACTTTGATTTCTTCCTTTATTTGTAGTGAAATTATTCCAATCTGTATTTCCATGATTATCGACATCATTTTCGTCTGCCCACTTGAAAAAGTTGCAAGTGGAGTTCATACCTTTTGGACATCCATAAAATTGTCGCCCCTTATTGGGACCGTCTTTCTGAACCGTTAATCTAATAATTAAATTAATATCTTTAGCAAAGTAAAGAAACTATCTAATATTTATTATCGATATTAATTCAGATTTCAACTTATCAAATTTAAATGCATTTTATTAATTATCGATATTAATTGAATCCAACTGATAGAATTTTTCCGAGAGGGTTTACTTACTTTCGAGCAGGCTGATTACATTGGCATACAATCGTATCGTTCGTTGATGAATTTCCCCAATCATTGTTAGAGGTATTGGTAGTGCGAGAAAAATGACCAGCATTAACATTGTTTCTATCTAGATTAGATACTCGATTCGAATGTTGGCTCGCTACATCATCTCTAGATTCAGTGCTATCAGATGCCCACAAGAAAAAATCGCAGCCGCTACCTTGCGGTTTAGCACATTTGTAAAACAAACGTCCTGGAATTACAAAAATATTATTATTTAAAATGATTTACGCTACAAAAATTTATACGCCTTCCAAAATAGCTATCGCTTACCTTTATTTGGTCCTTCTTTTCTTACTGTTAATTGAATCGCTATCTCGTGACAGTTGCACATAATCTCTGCATTATTATCAATATTACCCCATACACTAGTTTTATTATCTACATTGCGAGCATTTCTGGGCGCAGATTGATCCGATAAACTATTAAAATTATGTGTATTAATCCAAGAAGTAGAATTTTCTCTATTATTTGATATTGTCGTACTTTCACGAATGGTATTCGGCCTATTTGGTTGAGAAACATTAAAACTATTTTGTGCCTGTCTCCTATTTGTGCCGATTGAGTCAATATTGTTATTTTGAACAGATCTTATATTATTAGAAACCGATTGTTGTTGTTGAGACGTATATTGGGATGTACTTGAAGATGTAGAAGTCAAGCTTGATGTATTTCTTGTATTGTTATGAACAATATTTGTTCTTTCAGTTTGCCTGATACAATCCTGCTTTATGTTTAATATTTCATTAAATGCGTTATCACAGCCTATGCACGTTGTATATGAGGTACCATATAAAGGTAGCACATTTCTGACTAATGTAAATTTCAATTTGTGAATATTTCCTGTGCACTGAAAATATGAATCATGTATGAAGTATTAATTTATTTATAAACTATACACACATATTCATGCGAGATATTGCCATTGAAGATATAATTTATTTACCTGATTACATATTTCATTTAAAATCTCTACATCTTTTACAGCTTCTGGGAACCAGATCACATTGAGACATGTTGGATATCCCATACAACTAATATATTTTCCTTTGCCTTGCTTTCTTTCTTTCAAAACCATGTTCGATCCACATTTTGGACATTTAAAAATAGCGACGTCTGTGACTAAAGGAAATTGTATTTGTTCACTTTGAGTTGGTCTCTCATCAAGATACTGTGCTAAAGCATCATCTATTAGATTAGCGCGTTCCATTGCTACTTTGAACACTTCGCGATATGTGTCGATTTGATTTTGTAACACTTCATTCGGATCTTTTCGACGCTCGCAAATCCTACGATAATAATTGTGTATCATGAAAGTAAATTTTTTTGTGTATCACATTTTAAAGCATGGGAAAGAAAAGAAAGAAAGAATTAATTATGCACAGAGTTATTAATCGCCTTACAATTTTAAATCGTTTTCTAGACTTGCACGCAAATGCGGTTTAGACATTTGGAATCCCATATTGTCATATCCCATGACCAAACCAATTCCCAACTTGCCCGGCATGAAATGTTGACTATCTGTTAAGCCTACGTATTGCCTGGATTTAATAGTGTCAATGTGATCGGCGTGAGTGGCGTCTGTGCCAATGCCGTGTTTGTCCATCAGCGCGATCAATTCGGCTTCAGTCAGCAAGTTCGGCGCTGAAGTTTTTTCTTCCACCATATCTATGCTAGTCGGTCTGAAAACTTGTCTTTGCTCATAAGAATGAATCTGCTTATTGTTCCATTTATCATATATATATACATCAAGATAATTTTTTGCTATGATTTCGAGGCCGTTAGTCGTGAATTTTTCTCCCGCTATATCAATCTCTACTGTTGTTTCACGGCCTTCTGCATTTTTTGATAAACAAGCTAGAAAATGTCGAACTATAAATTCGTAGACTCTTGCTTCGTTTCCTGTCAAGTTACAATTAATACAATTAATAACACGATCGATTTAATATTGAATAGAAGAAGAAATATCTTGACAAACCTTGCAAACTGTCTGTGTATTTTGTGGGATGAATAGGAGGATGTGCTTGATCAGATTTCTTTCCTTGTCTGGGAGTTATCCCAGATTCCAATAAACCTCGTGCAAAGTCACCCCATGCCTCATGATTTACTTGTTGCTCTACTAATGGTACCAGATTTAATTCTTTTGGAAATATATTAGTTTCAGTGCGCGGGTAACTAATAAAACCTTGAGTATACAATTTCTCTGCTATTCTCATTGTTTCCTTTGCATTTAAGCGTAATTTACGAGAGCCCTGCTTCTCTAATTCCTGAAAAGTAATGATTTTTTAACTGATATATCACTGATACAAAATAATAAACTTTTCTCTTCCAATATAATAATACAATTACTTACAATGGTATCTAAGGGTAGAGGCCTCCATTTACTTTTTGGTTTGCACATTACTTTTTCCACTGTAGCTTCCGGCCGCTCCAAACACATGTCCAAAAAAATCTGACAAGGCATCTTCTCGAACAATCTTACTCTAGCCCATCTGAATTCTACTGCTATTTCATTGCGATCATCTATCACTTTTATCTTCCAGTATGGCTCGGACTTGAATCGATCAATAGCTAAAAATCTTTCAACTACAAATCCAAGTGTGGGAAATTGACAGCTTCCATAACTGATAAGCATATCTCCAAGAGTATTGGGAAACACTTTCTGCAATCTTAAAGTCTGAAATCTTGTAAATGCAGCACCTATCAACATGTTAAAAACTCATATGTAGAGATTATAATCATATTATGAATCCAATTAACAATATAATCTTAATTAACAGAATCAGTACCAATTCTTAAATCTAATTCGCTTCTTACGTCTACGGCATCGCTTGTCGCCTTATCTGGTTCCCCCAAAGTTGACAGAGCTCTTTCAATTGACTGTTTTGTAATCTCTGAGAATTTTGCCCTGAAATGTAATAAGCTTGTAACTATCACAAATATATGAAAAAACATGTTTCTAATTACCTGTATACACGGATATTTGGCTTGACTGTCTGACAGACCTGTATAATCTCAAAACCTATATTTTCTCCTTCTCTATCACAATCTGTCCAAATAATTAATGCATTGCAAGATTTTATTTCTCGCTCCAAAGTTTTTTTAATCTTTATGTAATTTTCTTCCGAACACTGTTTGGATACCGGAGCATCAAATAAGCTAAGTGGATGACAGCCTTGCCATTTACGATACGCTCCTGTGAATTCGTAGCCTAATAAGTGGCCAGATACAGATGTCATCACCATTTGACAGTTTTGGTTCCATAATTGTACATTAAATTCAAAAATTTTATTATATACAGATAAGCCTTCTCTCTATAAAGAAACAGAAACAATGAATAATGTATTTCTCATCTAATACATTTATGAATAAATATAATTAAATGATAAATAAAAAGTTATATACAAACAGTGTAATTAAATATTCTACAAAGGACATACTGTGTAATAGATAATTATTTACCTTTCTGCTTGTACCATGTGATAAATGAGCAGCGATACTCTTAGCAGCATCATGTTTCTCAGCAACATTGAGAACTTTCATGTTAAACTTTGAACAATATCGGTTTATCGAATAAGAGACATTTGTAAATTTCCACAAATTACTTTTGGCGGCTGTGCTTTTAAGTGTGAGATTATAAAATATTGTACAATTTAATACGATATTATGCAATTTGGGGAAAGCCATAACATAATTTTCGACATTGCCGGTAATTTTTAGTTGAAAATTTATAGATGAAATTATTTAAACGTTTAACTTAAAAATATGTGTAACAACAATGCTAATAATCAAATTTCTTATTTAATTGAAATAGATACTAAAATATATCTGTGAGGAAAATAAACGTCTTCCCGACGACAGCTCAAAAAAATTCGCTCCAAAAAATTAGACTTTCCTGAATTATGCAGGCTGGTAGTATCTGGTAAACCTCCTGCCACTCCTAAAACTGCATGTGTATCACCGAGTTGAAACGACAAATTTGTTAAACGCACTGATTGGTTATCCCAATAGGAATTTTAGGAATTTTTTTATTAAAACCAATCAGTGGCTGTAGTGAAAAAACGTTAAAAATGTATCGAAGTTTTGCATTAACCAATGGCCGCATTCAGCGGACTCAACCGCTAAGTAGCAATCGAATATGATTGGTCTCTACTTTCAGGTCCGACCAATCAGCGTCGAGTTACATCGGAAAATCTAGTAATGTTGCCCAACTGTTGAGTCCGCTAAATGTGGCCAATCAGAATAAAGAAAATTTTATTCTCTTTGTCCTGATTGGTCAATCGAACTGATTTAATGCTTCGGAACAGGGAGCTTCCCGTTTGACCACGTTGCGATTGACCACAGCCAATTATATCGACCTGTGCCTAGGGTAACCAGCAACGATTAACCAATCAGAGAGTCCTATTTTGAATTGGCCAATTGGCGACGTGGGGCAATCGGGGGCAATCGGGTGCCACCCTTCGAAATTTACTATATTCAAGAACCCGCACTGCTTCTCAGAGACTTTTGCATTTCGCAGGTTTCGAGACATGTCGAACGGAAAATAGAAAGAACTGGAAAGTAGCAGTAGACATTTTTCGATATTTTGCATAATAATTTTCGATGTGTTTTTATTCCAGTACACGTAAGTATGGAGAGATCACATTGCGTTAATAACGACAAGCAAAAATCTTCGGCCGAAAGATTAACACGTGTGTCGGATAAATGCGATCTCTATTTTGTAAATCATACGTTTTTTCTACGACACATGACCCAACAATTTACAAAAAATAGCTTCGTAATATCGGATATGATTTGTAATTGCTAATGACGATTCCGTTACAATTTGTAATTGTTAATTCGCTCGATGATTATACATATTGTTTCCTATATAAAAATTTTAGATGTGTCATTAAACAATTATGTCATAGAGCGTTTGTCTTTTGTTCACCTTAAAATTGCAGACGCAAATACGCAATATAACTGTTACTGAACTCTTATATACAGATATGATTTAAAGTTTTACGTTATATCATTGTAATAAATTACTTCTCTCATAGTTCTAATTCGACTTTTGAATTCATTTTTCTTTTCATGTGCAAATATGACTACCCCACATACATTTGTTTTTTAATATCCTTTTTCAAATTTAAATTTCCATTTGAAAAATGGGGAAAATATGCTTGTTTTATAAATAATTAGTTAATGTCATGCCTCATTTTATTTGAACCTCTTTTGAAATATCGCAAGATAGAATATCACAATTATACTATACTCTTTACACTTATGGTAGATACAATCATCTGCACAAGAATATATGAATTTATATCTTACATATTTTGTTTTCAGCGATAAAGGGTCAGTTCTGACTTCCTCTTTGTGGTACATGTTTCTCATCTAACCAAACATGACGGAGGACATGTTGGGTGCGGATATTTGCAGGGTCTGTCGATCCGAAGGCCTTGCAGACAGACCTTTATTTCATCCATGCATTTGCACGGGTAGTATTAAATGGATACATCAAGAATGTCTGGTTCAATGGATGCGTTACTCACGTAAAGAATACTGCGAACTTTGTGGCTACCGCTTTTCATTTACACCTATATATAGTCCAGACATGCCACGCCGTTTACCGTTAAGAGATGTCGTAGGTGGTTTATTTTCAAGTATTGTCACTGCTGTCAAGTATTGGTTACATTACACGCTAGTGGCAATTGCATGGCTAGGAATTGTTCCTCTAACAGCGTGCCGCACATATAGAGCTCTTTTTAGCGGTCCGCTTGATTTAGTTCGAGTAAGTAATAAATGTGTCTAAATTAATCTTGATATTTCTAATAGAAGAAAAATTTATAAGCTGTGCTATGATTTATTTTTTGCAGATAATGTCGTTACCGATGGATATGCTCTCCACTGAAAATATTTCATCGGATGTATTTCACGGTTGTTTTGTAGTTACCTGCACCTTATTTGCGTTTATCGGTTTAGTATGGCTACGCGAACAAATTTTACACGCGGGTGGACCTGACTGGCTCGAGAGAGACAATGTACAGTTGCCCCCAGTTGATAATCCGCCGCAAGCAAACGCACAACAGCCACAACAGCCTCAAGAACAACGTGCTATGCCTCAAGAAGTTCAGGAAAACAATAATGTCCCTCCTTTTGTTGACCCACCTATTCCACAAGAGGGAGAGTTACATAACGAAGGTATTCCACAATAAATATGATTTTTCATATTTCTGAGAGTGACAAGAACATAATAGATTGATTGTATTTGTTTCTACAACACATTGTCTAGTTCTTTTTATTTAAATTGGATCGTTTTAGATCAGCGTCCTGCATACCCAGAAGTGGCAGAAAACTTAGCCAATAATCCACGAATCGGTGAACCCGAAGATTTGAGAGATGTACAAGCACCAATTCCTCCTGCACCACCTCTTCCAGAACTCAACCTCCAGAGAATCAGAGACGAACTTGGTGCAGATGGTGCACAAATAAATGCTGTAGGTGGTGTGCACGTACTTTGGGAAGCACCGAGAGAACAAGCACAGGGTGAAGCTGAGGAAGCCAATTGGAATCCTATGGAGTGGGATAGACCTGCTGAGGAATTAACATGGGAACGTCTCTTAGGATTGGACGGGTCTCTCGTCTTTCTCGAACATGTCTTCTGGGTTGTATCCCTAAATACATTATTTATCATGGTGAGTTTATTGTTTCATAAAGATGGTGTTCTCTTTTAGTTTTTTTTTACTTATAATATATATGTATTTATATTTTTTTTGCAGGTATTTGCTTTTTGCCCGTATCATATTGGTCATTTTACTATAGCGGGTTTAGGATTACAAGAACACGCGGCGGCGTCACACTTTGAAGGCTTGGTGACAACATTATGCGGTTACTGTGTTATTGGAGTTTGTCTAGTGGTCCTCCATACTCTTGCTGCTCTCTTAGGCTTTCAGCGTTCCCAGCGAATCTTAGGGCTTTGTTATGTTATCGTCAAAGTCTCTTTACTCTCCGTCGTGGAGATTGGCGTACTTCCATTAGTTTGTGGTTGGTGGTTGGATATTTGTTCGTTGGCAATGTTCGACGCCACCCTTCGAGATCGAGAGTCCTCATTTAGACTCGCTCCCGGCACGTCTATGTTCATTCATTGGCTGGTGGGAATGGTCTACATATATTATTTTGCATCGTTTATTCTTCTCTTACGCGAAGTTTTGCGACCCGGAGTTCTCTGGTTCCTGCGAAATCTGAACGATCCTGATTTCTCTCCTATACAAGAGATGATACATCTTCCCATCCTGCGACACGTACGGCGATTAGTCGCGTCCGCGATCATATTTGGCACGGCGATTTTACTCATGTTGTGGCTGCCTGTAAAAATTCTGCGATGGGCTTGGCCAGGATTTTTGCCCTACACTGTGACCGTACAAAGCGAAGCTCAGGTAATAAAAATATAATAGCAATTATATTAAGTCATCTTAATTGTTGTTTTATAACAGCTATTCTATATGCAGAGCATATGCATAAATTAAATAATTAAGTGTATATACATATATAATTTATGATTCTTTAAATTGTAGGTCAGCGAACTTTCATTGGAACTGCTTCTACTACAAGTGATCCTTCCCGCGCTATTAGAACAATCGCATACACGTACATGGTTAAAGGCTCTAGTGAGAGCGTGGTGTCGCGTAGTAGCATGGATGCTGGATCTGCAGTCGTACTTGTTGCGTGATCAGACGGACGATCCGGGATTAGCGGTCATCGAAGAACCACAACATCCGGACTTGGGCGCTGCGCATCAAGCATTATTGCAGCGAGAGGGACCTACAGGATTTCAGCCTTACACCAGGCCACGATGGTTTCCCGCACGATTGGTCGGGCTTTTGTTCTGCGTTTGCGTGTCTCTCGTGATCGCTAGTTTAATCGCTATGACGCTACCCGTATGGCTTGGACGTAGAGTAATGGCGTTATGGATGGTAGGGGCACCTGCTCCATCGCCGCCTGTTTTACCACCTGCAGTGACCGGTTCCGGTAAGTCGTTTACAAATTCGTTTCCGATATTATTCCTTTTTATACAGTAATTTTTTATAACAAATGTATAAAGAAGATATTCAGCGAAAATATACATATTTTCGGTGATTTTCATTACATTGCTTTTATTATTTTACTTTTAGATGGTGGTGAGACTGTAGGCTCTCTTTCCGGAAGAGTACACGAAGTATATACAGTAGCATGTGGAACGTACGTCTGTTGGGCCGCGGCACGAGGTTTAGCGCTGGCCTTCTCTTGGTTACCTCGTGGTCGCAGAGCAATTATAGATCGAATTAAACACTGGGCGATATTGGGTGTGAAAGCCTCGGTGGCATTCGTATTACTTGTCGGTGTCATACCACTTTTATTTGGTCTTCTTCTCGAATTAGTGGTGGTAGTTCCATTGCGTGTTCCGTTGGAGCAAAATCCTATCCTGTTCATCTGGCAAGATTGGGCTCTGGGCGTATTGTATACGAAGATTGCTACTGCTGTCACGATGATGGGGCCCGATTGGCGAATACGTCTCGCTATTGAACGAGCATACAATGATGGCATAAGAGAAATGGATCTAAAATTTGTCGTCAAGGAATTGGCAGCTCCCGTCATATGTTGCTTTGGCCTTGCCCTTGCAGTTCCTTACGCCGTGGCCTATGGAATAGTTCCGCTTTTTGTGACCAATCTGCAAACTCAGATCCTCATTGCCAGACGTTTATATCCTTTTCTTCTTTTAGTGAATCTGGTCTGTGTAGTGATCTATTTTCAGATACGCCAATTCAAGAAGCTGTACGAGCATATTAAGAACGACAAGTATCTCGTAGGACAAAGGCTCGTCAACTACGAACATCGTAACAAATCGCAACAACAATCTCAAAGGTCAAGCTAACAACATCAGTAATATTATACAAAACATTATGGTGAAAGATGAATTCTAGGATTAGCTTCGTGTACATTCTGTAACAACTACTTACTGATCAATCGTTTATATTATAGTCACGATTTTATTTTTAATATTATAATTTATTTATGTAAAGCGATACTGAATAAATCAAAAAGACTGTTATCCAGTGTATCGCTCCTCATTTTGATACTTTACAGTTTTAATATCGTGCGAATTTCAATTATTTTATATGATAATTTTTATCTTGATTAATAAATAATGAGTGCGGTTTTGATCGCATTTATAAAAAGAACAACTTATGGTTAGATTTAAAATAAAAATAGGGATTGTGAACATACCATTTTTTCTTTAATAGATAGTTCAATATTCTGATATAGTAGCATACCTATTCTGTAATTACTCGGTAATAACATAATAAGTATCATTATCGTTAACATGTTATTAGATGTGTAATATGTAAGCGCATAAAACATATAACAATAATGATATTAGAAAGTTGGGGAATTACAGAATAAACATAATATAAAATAACGTTACAAACATAAGAGAGTGTACAAAATATAATGAAACAAGCTCTCAAGAACTTCAGAGCTTGAATTAAAAAAAAAGAAATGTATGAAAGTATATTGTAATCATTGTGTTATATGTATGTACTATAGTAATGTAGGATATAACATCTCAATCTTATGTTGATAAAATTTATATAAGTTTGTGCATAGACACATTATACATATAAACTAGCCAAGCATATAAGAAAAATTTATTTGTATACATTTCATGGAATCAAAAATATTTTTTTTACAAGCTTAAATACTCCTGAAAATTGAAGTTTTGTATATATAAGTTATATTACAATACTTTTTACATTGTTCATGTGTGAAAATTATTCAAGTATTTATATGCGAGTTACATGTGAATATTCTATGATACGGTATGTACATACACGTCATATTTACAATAAACTAATATTTTATGACAAGCTGATATACAGTGTGCGATATAAACACATCTTAATTTACAAGAGGATGGAATAAAATAGTATATTTTTATAAAAAAAAATGCATAAGCTCCTTATCAGTCATATTTGCATATTCTATAAAAATTCATAATTTGTTAAAAATTCTAAATCATTTAATAATCACTTAATTGTAATGTCTTATTAATTATAATATGTAGATATATGTGTAACATAGTAAAAAAAAAAAAAATATTTTAATCTCATTACTCATTAGAAGGATCACATCATAAAAGTTGAACGTATATTTTATTTAAAAATTTATGATTGTTAAGAATAAATTGTTTTATGCACATTTTTTACAAATGTGTATTTATCACATTGAATCCAATATTTTTCAATAATTATTTTTTTATATCAAATATTAAAAAATTAATTATTAGCGTTAAATGTATAATTAATTTAATATTTGCCATTAAAAGGACTACATATATATATATGCATATACATATATGTACATATATATATATATATATGTATATGTATATATATATATATATATATATATATATATATATATATAATAATTATTATTATTAATGAAATAATGGATCCTTTTTCAGTGATAATATTTCATAACATATTAGAATAATAGTAATAAGAAATATCTTTGATAAAGATGAATACGGTACTTATTTTTAATAGTTGATCTAAAATTTATCTTGTGATTCTGAATGTAGTGACAATCATGAATTTTTACATTTTCTGTGCTTTTCATATTTTAAATGTATAATTATATATATATATAATCTGTGATCCTCTAAATTCGTTAATTTAGTATAAATTTTGATACATACATTAGACACCTCACTTTATATATACATTATTAGAAAATTCATCGTCATATAATAATTTTATCACATGACGTAAATATCATGTAATTAATGATAAAATCAATTTTAAAAAATTATGTAAAAATATGTATAAATTTTCGTCTGTTACTATAGCGGTGGTAAAAGAGTCGCTTTTAAACGCAATTCTTCTTTAATTTTCTCTACTCGTACATGTACCAAACTAAATAAATTGATTACCTAAAAATATTAGATGGTATATTTTAATGATTGCATTAATTACATTAATAGTTTAAACAAAATATTATAAAGTCATACCTGTGCAGTAGAAGACTGTTCTTTCCAACTAACAATTATAGTTGGTACATATTCCATTAAATACTTCACTGTGGCAGTATGTTCTATTTCTTTAAGATCTACTCTTAATTTTATGCCAATATCACAGAGAATAACTTCTATTCCCTCTTCCTTCACATACAATACAATAGCTGAAGCATCAAAACCATCTGCAAGGCCTACCATATGAGCAAAGAATAATTCTGTACTTTGTTCTTGCACTAGTTTTGCACTATACTTCTTTGCATTGCAATTGGCTGCAATCCTGTTGCAAGTTGAGAATAAAATTTGTTAAAGTAAACTGTATGCAATTCTTCTCTACTGTCATGTTGTATTATAAACATACTTTGAACACAACTTAGTTGTCCATTTCTCTGATAAGGATTTATTTTCTATTGCTGCATGAAGCAAACGATGAACTACACAGTCAGAATATCTACGAATAGGAGAGGTAAAGTGTGTGTAAAGAGGCACATTTAACGCATAATGTCTCAAGTCTTGCAATGAAGAAATGGTGGATGAACATATGTATTCTGCACGCTACAATTTTCAATGTTTTAAAATTATTATATATTCTTTCTATTTCTTTAATTATATAAGAATAGAATAAATTATATAAGAGTATGATATTTATGATACATAGATAAAATATAAAAAATATTAATGTAAAAATTTTTACCATCATAGTCTTTGAACACAGATTTATAATGACCGTCATAATATATTTCATAGAATTATTAACTGAAATAGCATTATATTCTGGATCGTAATGACGGATACTGGCTTGTAAGCTTTTTGCTGTTTCACCATTCAAATGAATTCCATATTTTCGCAATGTATCACAAACTGTATTAAGAGAATATTTGGATGGATCTTTATGAATACGTAATAAAGCCATCTCCGGAATTGCAGTATACAATTTTGTAGCGACTGTTACGTTTGCTAGCAGCATAAATTCTTCTACAAGGCTGAAACAATATGCATAATTTAAATAATTAAAAACATTTTCTTTCTATACATACATATATATATATATATATATATATATATATATATATATATATATATATAACGTAATATGAACATAATTTCATAAGTTAATGAAAATATAAATAAGTGGAAACTGCACCTGTTACTATCTTTTCTTTCCTCCAAATGATAATTTACAGGTATTGGAATTCCCTGTTCTTGACTAAGTGTAGTATCTGTACAAATCTGTAATTTTGGTTGGTCTAATCTGAGTGCACCATTATCAAATCGTTTATTTCGCAATTGATTAGATAATTTAAATAAATTATTCACTACATTGGACAATGATGACACTGTGTAATTTCCTTTTATGTTGAGAGAATTTTGGAATTGAGTTTTTTCTGGATTTTCAATCATGGCTTGAGCCATGTCATAAGACAGTTGACAACATGACCTTATTATAGTCTTTGCAAAATGATGTTTCACAATTTCAGCATCTGATGTCATTTCCCAAATTACAGAAAAAGCTAATCTATCTTTACCAGCTGATAAAGAACAAATTTGGCAGAGCTTTTCAGGTAGCATGTGGTAAGTGGTGTGTGGCAAATAAATGCTGGTAGCTCGTTTAGAAACTTCCATATCTAATGGAGAAGAAAATTTTAAATAGTGTGTAACATCCGATATATGCACTCCAACCTGAAATTAATAAAATATGTACATAAATATCTAAATATCTAAAGCACAATGCATCTAGTATCAATTAATATTTTCTACATGTTATGTGTAAATTTAATAAATGCTACAATTACTTCATAATTTCCATTGTCTAAGACTTTACAAGAAATGGCATCATCCAAATCAATAGCTGTTGCAGGATCTATTGTGAAAACACATTCGTGTCTCCAATCTTCCCTATCCTTCATATCATCATCCGTTAAAATATAATCACTACCTGGAAGTTCTTCTAATAACTCTTCTCGATATGGTAATACATCTAAATTATGTTCAAGTATTATTGCCTGTAATTCGGCTTCTATTTCGCCAACTTTACCAACCACCGAAAGAATTCGTCTGCATATATAGTACAAATTTATATTATAAGAATAATAGAAACTATCAATATAAATATTTGTACACTATGATATAAAAAATTTTCAAATTTGCTTAATGCGAACCTACCCTGATGCATATATCTGTTCCCAAGAATCAATACTAACAAGAAACATCACATTCTTATAAAGATCAGGTTGGCTATGGTATAAGACTGGTATCGATTCAGGAACTACTAATGGTATTCTTTGATCTTTTGGATAAAGCAGCATAAAAGAATCTTTTTTCCTCAAACATCCAATTGCTCTTCTCGAATGTACTTTTTCTAATATACAAATGACTTTACCAGTTTTTTGTATTTGTCCATCGGGAAATTTATGCCAATATTTTTCAGGATTTATATGTGCCACAACTAAATCTCCATCAAAAGCACGATTTCTGTTGTAGGTACCAATAATTAACAAATCACGCTCTCCTTCATTTTCCATACGTAAGTAAGCATATTTAGAGGAAGTAGGATTCACACGAAGGTTCCCTTTTACATATTGTACATTGTCAGAAGTTTGCTTTTTCAAAATTTTTTTCATCTTTGATACAGATATATAATCTGAAAATATTTGCTTTGTTTTCACCATTTTTTGAGCATTCTTTCTTCCTTTTACTGTATTGTTTTTTATTATTTCCTTGCTCTTACAACTTTCCTTGTCCTGACAATATTCTTTTGATACATTATCCATACTGGATTCATTTATTACTGGATTCATTATAGATTTTTCCATCTTATTTTTCTTCCAACATTTCAATTTATCACGTATATTGGCCTAACAGAAAATTATTTGTTTTCATAACTGAAGTTTTACAGAAGTTTATTATAGGATATATATCAAAAAAAGACAGAGATAGGAGAAATACTAAACTGTTACATATATTATACAAAATATTTGTATAAGCAAGAAAATATTTGTCAAGTAAAATATTTGTCAAAAGTAAACAAATTTTCTATACATATACCCAACCTGATTTATAATTAAATGGTTCTTGGTTTTCAATTCGTTGTCAGTAGACATCAAAGTACTATTGTCTTTTCTTTTGTCTTTCATACTAGTGTTTTTACTCTGTGCAATATTAAGTCGATTTGTAGTCTTTACAATTTTTAATTTAGGATTCAAAGATATTTGCGACACATCTCCATGTTGTATAAAATCTTTTGTATTATCTTGTGAGAAATTCAATGCGTCTTGTACTTTTTCACTTGTCAAAATCTTATGGTTCTTTGTACGTTTCCATGTCATCATTTGAATATTGGGAGAGACTTTGAATTTATCCGCAAATTGTGCAGTAAGTTCCACTAATTCATCATTTAGAGTAACAAATATTCCATCCTTCAAGGAATCTGACACAGTTTTTTGCACACTATATTTTTGTTTATTCTTGTACAATGCAATAATGCGTTTTTTACAATGAAATGAAAGACGCTCTTTTTTTACTTTGTCAGCTTTCAATGTCGAATATCTAGGCATGATGATGTGGAGCGGTCAGCAATAACAATGATATAAAAATTACAGCTGCACCTACGAAATTTAATTTCAAAAAGATTATAATCAACAGATGCATATATTAAAGTGAGCACAAGTAAAATTTCTGAAATCAAAGGAATATTTTTCAGTTAAAAAGCAAATACTAGCACGTGTACCTGTGTCTACGTGTTATCTATAATAAATCACGTTAAAAAAAATAAATTCACATATATATACACAAGGAACAGTCCGAGGAAATTTGGATTAGATCGAAATAAAATATCATTTTGGCCATTCTCATGAATCGAAAGAAAGTTATCCCTTTTCACGTTGCGATAAGGCACTAAATATATGAGTATTCTATACTCCGCCATTTTTAATCCATCTCCCCACCCCATATAATCTCACTAACCTATCTACTATAATCTTAGCTTAGCGACGAGGCGAGTGACACGAGAAACAAGGAGGGGGAATGGATTAAAAATGGCGGAGTATAGAATACCTGTATATTTAGTGCTCTAGTTGCGATTGATCACAGCCAATTATATCGACCTGTAGGGAGCGTCCCGTTTGACCACGTTGCGATTGACCACAGCCAATTATATCGACCTGTGCCTAGGGTAACCAGCAACGATTAACCAATCAGAGAGTCCTATTTTGAATTGGCCAATTGGCGACGTGGTCAATCGGGTGCCACCCGACCTGTGCCTCACCAGCGTAACCAGCAACGATTGACCAATCAGAGAGTCCTATTTTGAATTGGCCAATTGGCGACGTAGTCGATCGGATAACCTCTGAACTAGTGCAGTCCAGTGCAGCTAGTTCAGCTATAAAGAATAAACTTATATTTACAAGCTGAATTTGAGGTTATATCTTATAGATCGTGTAATGCAAACTAATGAAGTGATGAAAGTGATCGAAACATCTCGTAAGTGAAGTAATTGTTTAATTATATCATAAGAAATTGAAAATGGCCGAGATAGACAATGACGAGGAGCAATTGCCTCAGAATCTTGGCGACGATGTCGTACAAGAAGTTCTCAAGACCGGCACCGATCTACGCCAGTATTCCAGACAAATCGAAAAGGAACTCAAGGAAGTTGAAAACAAGTCGATCCAAGATTATATCAAGGAGAGCCAGAACATAGCTAGTCTGCACAATCAGATTGCTGCTTGCGATAATATTTTGGAGGTTAAGTTGATTAAGACCTATTTGCTTAACATTTCACGGATTTTATATTGTCAACACGTCGACGTGTAAATATTTGAGCCAACAATAACTATTAGTCGCGAAAAAATATGTAATATTTGCACATAGTTTGTCTTAATAGTTATCTTTATGTAGAGTGATATTATTGAAAAAACTTACCTGGAATAAGTTTTGTAGAGATATTAATATATTATTTTTTAATTATAGAAAATGGAATCGATGTTGATGAATTTCCAGTCAGATTTAGGAAGTATTAGCTCAGAAATACTTACTTTACAACGTAAATCTGTTGCTATGAGTCAACAGCTATCTAATAGGCAAATAATACGTGGCCCGCTCAGTCAATTTATTGAGGATATGACAGTGTCTGAAGCTTTGATCGCGTAAGAAATATTTATCGATGCAATTTATAAGAAAAAATATATCTCTTGATAAACTCGATTAATATGTGTCATGTGCTTTGCAGTGGTATTATGGATTGTCCTGTGACTGAAAAGGAATTTCTAATCCAGCTACAAACTCTAAATCATAAAATTAACTTTGTGAAAGAGCAAAGTTTTAAAGATGCAAAATCTTGTCTAGATGTCACAGATATATTAGAGAAACTAAAAATGAAGGCGATGGCAAAGATTAGAACATATTTACTAGAGCAAATTTATAAATTTAGAAAGCCGATGACTAATTATCAAGTACCACAAAACAATATGCTAAAATATAAATTTTTCTTTGAGTTTGTTTTGGCGAATGAAAGAAATGTGGCGGAAGAAATCTGTGCGGAATACATTGATACCATGAGCAAGATATATTATTCATATTTTAAGTCGTATTCATCGAGACTGATGAAATTACAGGTAAAACAAAAAATATTATTTAAAAGAAGTTGAAAGAGAGATACAACATTAGCTTATGATACAATTATTTTTGAAGTTTGAAGAGAGAGCATCAAAGGACGATTTAATGGGAGTCGAAGATACAGCAAGCAGAGGTATATTTCAAAAAACAATATTAAAGCACAAAGGTACTGTTTTTTCGATAGATACAAGAGGTGAGGTTTTATCCTCTCAATTGGAAGCAACTATAATTATACCACACACTGCTAAGACACGAGTAAATATCAGTGATATAATATGTGATTATATATACTTTGATATTTTGAAACATACTTTGATAAAAATCATTATTATAATTTTACAGTATCATTACGAAGCGCTATTCAGAAGCGAACAATATGCTATAGTAGATAATGCTTGTCGAGAATATCTATTCCTAATTGATTTTTTCAAGGCCCGTAATACACAAGCATTAGAAATTTTTAATCAAGTAAGTTTAAACTAATCACGCATATATAATTATTTAATATGAATATTAAATGTACTAGTGTATTAAATTATTTCTCTTCTTTTGATAGGTCATGGGAAAAACATTAAATCTCATGATAAAAAACTTGCAGTCATTTGTTGACGATTGTTATGATACAATTGCTTTATTTCTTTGCTTGCATTTGGTGATGCGTTATCAATTAATGTGTCACAAAAAAGCTGTACCAGCATTAGATAAATATTGGGAGACTTTAACAGCCATAATTTGGCCTAGGTATTTAAATATATTTAAAAATTTAATTGTAATAATAATTCTTTTAAATGCTATTACAATTTGCATAATTACATCTGTTTTTTCAGATTTCAAATGGTGTTTCAGTTAAACATACAGAGTATAAAGGATTGTGATCCATTAAAGTTGAACAAAGAAACTGGTCCACATTATGTAAATATCTAAATGCAAAAGATAGTTTTTATGATTATTATGATATGTAGCATCGTAAATTATATATAATAGTAATGTTCATATAATTGTGAATTTTTAGATCACCAGAAGATATGCAGAATTTAGCGCAGCAATGGTGAGTATAGTTGAGGGATTCCCTTGTGAAGGAGCAACTCAGTTACTAGCAGAACTGAGAGAAGCAGTACAATGTTTCTTATTTAGAATGGCAGCCATCTTTCAAAACCGAATGCAGCAATTAATATTTCTTATTAATAATTACGATCTGGTACTTGGAGTATTAATGGTAAATATATTTTACTTTACGCATGAAAAAGATCCTATGTGCTTTATACATATCAAGAAATAACAAAAGTGTTATATTTAACTTAAAGGAAAGAACACGAGACAATTCCAAGGAAGCGGAAAGCTTTCGAGAGCAATTGAACGCGCGTTCCTCCGAATTTGTCGAAGAAGTCTTGAGCCCGCATTTTGGTGGTATAATCCAGCTGGTGAAGGAATCGGAGGCTCTAATTGAAAAAGGCCAAGCCGACGATTTGAAACGGCAGGAAGGGAAAGCATTGGCTTTGGTGCAATCTTTCACAAACAATTGGAAACGAGCATTAGAAGAGATACATCGGGAGGTATTAAACTCGTTTCCCAACTTAGTGCTCGGTGGTGCGCTAGTGCAACGCGCGATGACGCAGTTGGTACAGTATTATCACCGCCTTCATAAGATTCTGCCGCCGAATGCGCGCGCGCAACTTACAAACATTCATCATATAATGGTGGAAATTAAAAAGTATAAGACAAATTATTAAGCGATTTCTTAATGAAATTGATTCAAGATTTAAAGGAAATTCAAAGCATCCGTCACTTGTTATAAAAGAATCATTTTTCAATATTGTATATAACAATCTTTATAGCTATTTCAAAGTGATAATTATTTATTAAACAATGATGTAAATTTCGTTTTATTACCAAATATTTTTTGTTGGAGAAAAATTAGGAGAGTATCCTTGTAAATATAATCTTTCACAGAGAAATAAATTCTGTACATTTATTTATAAAATAATACAAGCTACAAATAAGATGCTAAGCACACACGCGGTATCGCGTTACCATTCTATACAATAGTGATTAACCCTCCGTACTCTTGTGCACGAGTACATCGAATCACTGTAATGTGTGTGTACGTTTATCTTATATGTATATAAATTAGTATGTATACATACACAATGTTAAAAGTGAGGTCTCGTTACTTTTTCGTCAAATTTCGCGATACCTATGGCATAATTCGTCAATTTATTGATAAATGAATCCAATTACGATGCCAGACGAAACATATATTTATGCAAGTATTGGTATAATCTAATTGCTGTTAATATGCATTGTCCCCATCGCACTTGTGTAAAAAAAATTATGTCCACCTTACATATTTTTCGAAAGAAATTGTACATAAATTGTTATATTACGAGTGATATCACTTGCATGATTGCAACTTACGCTTTACGCAATTTTATATCGTCGACTTATACCCATCCTTCAAACCACAAAAAAGACTTATAAAACTCCATCAATAGCATGTAACACTCCATTCGTTGCTGGCACATTATGAGTTACAACGTGTGCCTCGTTTATTCGTACTCGTCCTGAAATAAAAATAGGCGGCGAGTTATACGAGAAATTATTTCATATATTCAATGTAATTTGTTCTTTATAAATATTGCATTTAATTGAAGATATAATATTAGCACGCGAAGTTTATTATTAGAATACCAATTGCATAAAGGAATGAATAAATCAACATTTGTAAATTACATACCACCATTTTTGTGAATATGAATTGGCGACTGCGGACGAAGGGTGTCCTTTTGAATATAATATCTCATGCCCGCTGTATAAAGAGTTGTAGGAATCACATGCCGCGAGATTATAGCCTTTGCCGCTTCCGCACCATCCTCTTCGGTCCAGACTGGCGCGCCGTTCTTCACAGACGCATCGGTGAAAGCGGAATCGATCGGTGCAAAGATGGTGAATGTCTTTGGTCCTAAGATTGAAGGTTTAGATATATTAAACAATAAAAATAGTTGAGAGAGAGAATTTAAAACAATCTCTGTCAAATTTGCAAATAAATGATATAAAAAGGGCATCTTATCTACCAAGAGTTTATACATCAAAAGTTGCGTTTTTTATGTGAGTTTTTAACTTACCCGCGAGCGTATCCTCTAAACCTGACACGTGAAGCATTCTGAGGAACATGGTGAACCTCCTCTCACGATCGGCTTGTAGAGTCTGCACTAAATCTCCAACCGGAAGCGGGAACATGACTCTGTCGACAGCGTGAGCGATACCTTGAGGAATCTCGATATCCCGTTTGCTGGGCGCGACGCGTGCTCCGTTTATTGTCGTTACCTATTTGCAAACAATACAAAATTACAAATAAAGTGAAACGTGAACCGTGCGATGTAATTATCTTTATTAAGTCTGGTTATCTTTTGTATGTTAATGGCTGCATTTTGTGAGAAGTGGATTGACTTTATAATGCAACATCGAGCATGTTTATCGAGTAAATACACGATTTCTAGTATATTCTAGTGAAGGTCAATAGACTGAGTCACGTACAAATGCATAAAAGCTAATATACCAAGATGCTTAATAAAATAATTCCTTACAATAATGCCTTATTTGTAATTTATAGTTAAAAGAACGTTTTCTTTTGTTAAAGAAAGAAAAAATAATAAAAATGTGAGAGCACGCGACATGATAATAATGTAAAACGATTTAATTAAAAATTCAATTAAATAAATAAAATAAAAAAATTCTAAAAAACAAAATCTTCCATAATATTGTTTTAAATATCAAATTACTTTTATATCGTTCCACTCGTGATCTTGCATCGCATACTCATTTACTCGTAATTGCGTCCCGGCGAGACTGACACCGGTCATTTCGTCCTGCAGGATGTCGATCTTGAAGGCT
The DNA here is from genome assembly GCF_003227725.1 of Camponotus floridanus. Classification (NCBI taxonomy): domain Eukaryota; kingdom Metazoa; phylum Arthropoda; class Insecta; order Hymenoptera; family Formicidae; genus Camponotus; species Camponotus floridanus. Next base: position 7,334,416 of record NW_020229325.1, read on the forward strand.
CCAGGTATAACGTGATGAAGAAGGAGCTGTTAAAAGATTCATCAATATGAATTTCTATGTAAACGTAGCGATTCCTAATATTTATTACAATTATTATTTAGTTAATTATATCAAGAGAGGGGGAGAAAGAGAGAGAGAGATTCAGTAATATTAAATTAATAATAATTAATAATTAAATTTTTACAATTTTATCGATTTTTTGTTATAATAAAGTTCCCTAGGAAAAAAATGTGATGAATCCAAGTTTAATTGATACAATCAGCTAGCTGATGTTAGGGAAATCTATCGTTAGGAAGATAAATTATTATTGTGTGTGTGATATATACATACATATATAATACAACGAGACATACCCCACTTAAGAGTCTCGGATTATCGTGGAACTTTTCTTCAGCTTTCTCTGGTCCTCCCAGCTGTACCAATAACGTCCTAAATGCTTTGTCTGTAGGGACGAATACAGTGTATGGACCTGTAAATAATATTACAATGATAAGTAAATTACAAAACGCATTACATTGTTAAAAAAATGTTAAATAAAATAGATTTCTTGATCTATTTGAAATTAACTGTTTTTTGACCGAAAGAAACAAATTTAAGTAATTAACTATCGAAAATAAACACCTTTTAGTAAAACTTAATTAATTAAGTAGACAAGATTACTATATTCAATTAAATTTTACATTAAAAGAATTTGAACTTCAAATTTAATTATGAGATAACAAAATGATCTTGTTTTTTTTTAAAGAAAACATTTTGCCTTGCTTTTTTTCACTTTTTTATATATTATGATCAAATACATATTATTTCGCGTTCGTTGTTTTACATTTTAATCTCTCATCTTAATGGAAATGTTAATGAAATATGAAGGGACATGCAATCTCGTTTCTGTATCTCGGTTGACGCATACGTACACAGTACTTTTGACATTAATATGTCAATAAATATATTTTATTTTCCAGACATTCTCTTCTTCGAGAGCAGCATGTATGAATTTACTGTTCTATATTCACTATCGAAAGAAAAGTATGTTATTAGAGAACGTAATAAAATTGCACAAGCTTCTAATTGACACTTGGATCTGTAATTAATGGAAATAGACCTGTATATTACTATTAACTAGCGAGAAATAGTTATTGCAAAAATGTTGCTTTTCGCGCAAAAAACTTAATGGCTTGCATTTTTAACAATGCGAATGCGGTTAATAAAATCATTAATATGTGAAAAGAATAAAATATTTTCTGTGAAATATTAGAAATTTATTTCGTGAAAAAAAAAGAGAGAAAGATAAATAAAAATATAAATGACGACAGAAATTAATTGAGATAACATTATTATTTTTTTATAGAAAGAAGACATAAAAAGATATACATTATACAATCGACATATAAGTGTTAATGTGCTGCAAAAAAATTCTACGTGAACTGCATTCTTCGTAATACATCAGAAATGAATTTTACATTAGGGAAGTATTACATAATATCGCATTATAACGCACATAATTTTCTATGTGTGTATACTGTTAAGTTTAATTTACAAAATCAATCTTATTTTATAATTCTTTTTTTTTAGAAAAAAAGAAGTCAAAAAGCTAAGAGAGATAATGAACTAAGCGAGAGTTAATTACGCCGATGATTATAATGAGTATTTAAATCTCGCGTTTTCTTTGCGAGATCTCGCGTAACGAGGAACGCCTTGTCTTTGTGTTCTCGTAAGATAGAGAGGCAACTGTGTCGAAATCTCGGCAAGTGAGTCGTGAGAACATTTTTCTAATGAACGTTGCACGACTAAAGCGAAACACGAGATACAAATGACGGTAGATTGTGTAAAGAGAGACACGGCCCACCAACCGGCATTATTTGTACAACCGTTTGAATCTGACAGAAACTTTGAGATGTAAGTTAGCCTCCGCCTTGCAGTATTGTTGAACAAGACTGCGGCGGTCTTGTAATATTGCGTAGAAAATGTATTTTGCAAAATTATATAATATTCTATATATAAATCTTTATTTCTCTAATATATTATTTTATGTTAATTTATTAAATTTTGTTTCAGGATATATTAAACATTTTTGTTGAATATAATACTATCATATTTTGCTGTATATTTGCTTTATAAATTTTATTCTTGCTATAAAAGCTTCCTCAAACAGTGGAATGCATATATTTGCATTAAATCAGTTAATATTTATAAACGGTTTACAAAGAATTTGCTTTCTAAATTATTCATTGATACTAAAACGACTATATCATTAGATGACTGAAAATCTTTTTTTAGACTCATAAAATCAAGTCTAGGTCAACTTTCCCTTAATATCGATGCAAATTATGAAAGCGAAAGTTTAAAAGTCTCCAAAATCTTTATTTTCATTTATAAAACTTTAAATAGCCATCTATATTTCTTAACATGTGCGTTTCCTATGTTATAAAGAATCATAAGTTTTTATTATCCAAATTATCACAAGCACATTTGAAAATCGACTCACCAGTTTCGTTTAATACATTATCCAATCCTGATTGCCTCAGATACTTTGCCATAGCGAAAAGACCCTCTCTCCTCAATAACGAGGCTAAACCTTCCGACGGATTTTCCGTTGAAGGTAACACGGTGGTGCTTTCATAGTCTTTTCCCTGCGAAACAATATTGCTGTTCTGCGAACTAGATTGTAAGGTGCTATAAGATGATGCTTTCAATGTCGACGAGGCTTCCGTCGATGGAATTCTAGAGAAATGGATGTAAGAGGTTGTCGGCGTCACTGTCGTCACGATTTCGTTTACCGGAGCCATCGTCGGAATAAATTGACTTCTAGTAGATGATGAATACTTGGTGGTCACTCGCGGAATGTGGTCTGACAAGCTCGTCTTGGTTGGGCTGGGATTTAACGCATTGTATACATGGCCCGTGACACTGGATGCCGAGGTCACGTACTTGTCGGTCGTGGACACTGAGTTTGGTGAGACCGTAATGTAAGGAAAGTAATCTGTCGTTGGTGGCTTGCTAAAAATTTAATTTTTTTTTATTTAAAAAACCAGCTGCATGCATTACTTATTACTTTACTAAATAAAAATAGATAAAATGCAAAAATGCCATATTGAATCAAATACACATAGCGGAAAAAAGCTACGTGTAACATATTTCAAGCATCAAGCACGTAGAACAGAAATGTTACAACTATCTATCGCGATTATTTCAAATAAATTAAACTAAAGAATAAAGAGCAAATATTTATGTAAATAAACAAATAATATGCTTATACCTCTCACTATATTTTGAGGTGGATCTAAGGGTGGTTGGTCTGAAAGTCGCTGCTGTGGTGCTGACAGATTGAAGAGACGATCTGGATGTACCAGAAGACACTAAATTTGGATCGAAGCTTGATTCATAATGTTCGAGCGTGGAAGGCTGTGTAGTCGATACGAATGAGCTGGGTGGTAACTTTAGCTCGCCTTTCTTAATCTTCTCAACGATGGATTCAACATCGGTGCCGCTTTCCTTGTCATTGGCATTACCTTTGACACCCTGCACTTTATAACTGCCATCCGGCTGTTCCTCTAATACCACAAACGTGACCTTCTTTGCCGGATTCTGAATGATGGGCGTCTTACCGATCTCCTCAAGCTTTCCGTCGCTCTTTTGTCGGATAATTTCGAAATCAGCGCCTGGTGGTAGCACACCACCCTTTGTTAACTCCTCAAAGATTGTCTTCGGCGGCTTTATGGTTGTCGTCGAAGGTAATAGACTCGATGTCTGAATAGTAGAGCTATCGGTTGATGGTGCAATGGAGGGCAAACCGTTTGGCGCATGAATAAGTTGAATCTTCTTGCCGTTCGGCAATATCAGATCTCTGGTAGTGACATTTCTGATAACATCATCATCGTCGCCGGACTGAGCTAAAGCGAGCTTAAGCTGTTTTAGTAATAGTTCTCTCTCAGAAATTGCGAATTGTTGGGAACTTCTGCTTTTACCGCCGGAATTTTGTTGTGTAGTGCTGGGTTTATCGGTTTGATAAATCACTTTGATCTGCGGCTTCGGTTTGATCTGCTGCGCCAATCGATTTTCTTGATCCTGAATAAGACTGAGTAAATTTTCCGATATCTCCCGAGTCTTGGAATTTATTAGATGTTTAGATGGCGAAGGTGTGGTAGTAGTGGTCGTGCTTGTTGTTGATATTGCTGTTGTTGTATATTTTTTCTGATGATTAGCAATTGCCTTAAGAAAAAGCTCTGCTTCCGATGGTGTGATTCGTCGCGCCTTTGGCGAAGATAATAGTAATGGCGTGGAAGTGGTGCTGACAACAATCGGGGATGATGTTGCGGTTGACAGAGGTGCCGTAGTGGACGTGAGCCTTTGTAGTTGCTCAAGTCGTAGTTGCTCTTGTTGCTTACGCAATTCTTGCTGCTCATACAGCAATTGTTGTCGTTGCTTTTGCAACAGTTCCAGTTCGCGTTGTTTTTCGAGATATTCTTGCAGCTGCACTGTCTGCTGATCGCTAAACAGTGGTTGCGATAAATCTTGATGAAGATTTTGGAAGCCATTCTGGTTGTATTGGCCATTATTGTATTGTTGCTGCTGGAATTGTGGTGTCTGAGCTGAACCACCGCCATTCACTAAATTCGAAGCACTAAATTGTTGAGCGATCTTTTGTTGTTGTCGTTGTAAGAGCTGTTGCACCTGTTGTTGCTGCTGAAGCAATTGCTGCAACTGTTGTTGCTTCGTACGATCGACCTTGTATTTAGCCAAAGAAGAATACGGCGTACTAGATTGTACCTGATCATAAGGGGGAAAGGCTGTTACCCGCGAGTTTTTGGTATCTTGTGTAGGACGTCGATATCGTTGCTGATGTTGCTGTACGTCGCTTAATATCTGGGCTTGCTGAGAGACTGAGAGACGAGGTCGCGGATCGTGCACAATGCGACCCTAGAAACAGAAAATTTCTATTACATATATAATTAATTCTTAAGGATAAAGTAAATCATAAATAAATAAATAAAATGAATAATAAATGTAATTATTCATTCCAATATCTTATGAAATATAGAATTTTCATAATTAAATTAGTGCGCTGACATGAAGAAGAATAGTAATGAAAAAGTAGCGAAGAATATAAAAAAATGAGAATATTGAAAACTTAATTTAATTCTTAGAGTATTATTCTAGTTAATTTTATTTTTTATTCTTATCGTAAATGACCGCAGTTAATTACTTTTTGCATATTTTCATTTTACCAAAATATTTTATTAGACGTGCTATGTATAACAAGATAAAATCTTTTAAAAGCGAAAGCAAATACTTGGGATCTATTTAGCGGTTCACGACAATTCAATACATGTTATAAGCTTATCAGTTATTATACATTTAAATTCTAAGGTTCATTGAAAACTAATAAATGCAAAATTGAGAAAATTACTTTATAATTTAAGAGTTGACACGTATATACTCACTTTTGTTCTGTATCCTAATTAGTGCACAATAAATAAACAGATTGACATTTATGTCACGATACGTATTTTTTTAAATAAAATTTTTAATAAAAAAATAGCCCTTCAAAAATAATTTTTATAATTACTCAAATATGACTTGTGTGCATTCGCATGTGCACAATATATAGTTCGTTATAGGTGTAGAGTAAAAAAGGAAGAAAGTTAATTAGGAAGATCAAATAACAAGATTTTACATTGCAAAATTAACAATTCAATGAATTGAAATTAATTCTTGAATTTTAACAATAAACAATATTTATATAAACATTTATATAAATATCATACATCTTTAGATCGACAGTTGGCTATAGCTCTTGTGTATGTGTGTGTGTGTGTGTGTGTGTGTGTGTGTATGTGCTATGTAATAAATTTAGAAATTTATTAAAGATTTCATTTCTCCAAAGTGTCAAACTTGCTAATTTCTGTTTATTGATTTCATCGCTGCTATTATTGCAATACAAGACTATAGCGTGCTCTCAAATTTATCGTTTCTTTTATTGTGAGCGCGAGGAAGATGTGAATAATTAAGGTGGCCATAATTAAGAGAAGCATTGTTCGATCTTCCTTTCTCTTGGATGCCTTCTGCTGTCATGGACTTGTTGTGAGACAGTCTTTTCTGCGTCTACTCGAGAAAGTGCGACCTACTGCAGTTTCCATTTCGCGTCTTTCGCATACATAACAACTTACATATCATGTTTGAATGGATATCGGCATATATGTATATATACTGGTTCTTTATATAACACTCTCACGGTTGATATCCGCATTTTGCATCATTAAACGATTTCATGTGCAATTTGCAGTTGTCGCGTTTATGAAATATTTATAGTACATTTTATTCAGAAAAAAGTCATGTTAAATTTTTTTATAAGTTTTTATATAAATACCTGAATGTTATATTCACTATGTTTTACGATAATCGTTACTATAAAGTCACTACATTGTCGCTTTAATTATCGAAAATAAAGTACATTATTCCTAAAAAAATTTTATTATTATTTATAGAAAAAATCTGGAATAAGTTGACGATTAAAATAATAGCTTAAATACCATGCAAAGTGAAATAACATAAGCAATAACTTCATAAATTTTCATTTTAAAATGTCAGCACAATAATCCATTTTTGCTCCAAATCAATTATACATTTCATTGACATTAATTTCGAGAAATCTGTTTAACAAATATTTACATGTAATTTTTTACATCAGTATGTTAAAATATTTATATAACATATCGTCGTTTGTTATAGACTATTGAAACGTTAATTACGTTATTCACACACGGAATTTCTCCTAAATTATCAAAAGCAATAATAAAATAATGAAGTTAATTTAAAATCTATAAACAAAAGTTTAATTCAATGTAAGTTCACGATAACTTGACGAGAAAATAATATTAACGAGAAAATTTGTGCTTAATTTTTATTATATAATTATTATTGTTATTTGCATTGAAATAATTTTATTATATTTACATACATTTCTTGATAAATCTTGCCTGGTGTGTCAAATGAACTTTTTTTGAACTGACAAGTGTAAGGTTATTAATACTGGTTTCAATAACATGCTAGTTCAACTTCAAATACCGTGACAAGATAATTTTATATGAGGGCACTGCAAGTAATTTTTAAAATTATTCATACATCATTGCATTTTGCAAATTGTATTTTTTTATATCATATTGGCTATAATTTTATTCTTTCAGCTTACTAATATTAATATGATGAATGGATATAAATCTTTTATATCATGTCAATGATCATGATAATGAAAACTAATGATTCATAAAAGTGTTGATGGAAATCGATTATAAGACAAAAATTGTGTATTATTTTGGCGCTGTGACACTTGTTAAGTGTTACAGGGATGCGATTATGCACAATCTATTTTGAACTTTCCATTTTCGCATTTCTTGGTGTGTGCACTTTGATCTCACTAACTAGAAGCGGTAAATATCAGTTCTGTAAGCAATAAAAAGTAATAATCTTCGAGAGCGATCAATCCTTCCCTCGTCTGATCCTAAGCGATCAACATGATTAAGTTGCGCGTTAAGAAATCGCAGATTCCTATTGCTTTCTAGTATTTGCCATTTTCCGCAACCAAAAACATTGAAATCTAGGACAGCAAAATATATTTTATAGGAGCATGCATATAATGCAGAATAGTCGGAATATTAAAATTTGTGAAAGGATAACGCTTAAATGATGCCAAGAAACATGCGCATTTCGAATTATGGAAAGAATTTTTAATATCTTTTCTGGAATTGAATCTCTCTCTTTTTTTCTCCTTCTCTCTCTATGTCATAGTTGCAAATGAGCCACCTGACAATTTATGCGATCGTCTCGAGAAATAGTTTGCTTCTGTCGGAAGATAATTGAGGCCTAGAAAGTGACGACGTCTTCACAGAGAAACTTCAAAGTACTGTAGTAAGAATGACGAGGCATCCTATTCGACGATTTATCACACATATTTAGATTTTGCGGAAATTCAACTCAAAATCGTCTCAAGTATTGCATCGACAAATCGATAAATAATTATAAAGCTTTGATGTGTGAGCGGAAATGCTAAAAATAAAAATTTCCTCCTTTTCCAAATGACATTTGTAGAAAGAAAACTTTTTGGAAACAAACACAAGAGTGCACAAAAAAATTAATTTTACTTTTGTTCTAAACATAATTTTAAAAGAATACTTTTATTTCTTTTTCTATATTTTTGTTTTAAAAATAATTTTAAGGGAATATTTTCACTTCTTTTTCTATTCTTTTAAATCTTTGAGTATATGAAGAACAATGTTTTCTAGACTCCTATACAGATTTCAAAGCTGCTAAAAACGAACAAAGACAATTGTGATGATATTTTGCAACCGACAGTTTATACTTATACATATATTTAACAAAACAATGTAATGCAAAATGAAGCCTATAGAGAGGGTCAGATACTTTAACGAACATATATATTTATTATTATATTAGAAACCACAAGTCATGTATAAATAAGTTTCAATAGATACGTAGCATTATATGTGCACTATTATATGTCGCTTAATATTATTGTAATTATAACAATTTCCGTGTTCAGAAACAGAGCACTCCGATTAATGCGATTTACACGAGAAATCCTCTTACTTTCGTATTATCTACCGGATGTTGCAGTAAATCACTTCATGAGTGTACGATATAATTGCGGATTTAACTTGTCGACTTGAATATTTTGAATTTTCAACGTTAAACACATCACAATGTTTTACAAATTTAATAAATCGCAAATTATTATAATTTAAAATAACAATTATTTAAATTTAATGGAAAATGATTTTATTATGATTGTTTTACAATCGTAAAACTTAATTTATTTTATAATTAAAAATTTTTTAAAAATATAAAACAATTGTGTGCATAAAATATAAAACAATTTATAAGCTTTTGTGCATCCACTAAATCCGTCTACTTTTCTAAATATATCGTACGCAATTTTCAAAAAAGTGATAGCAAAGGAAATGGAATATATAATTCATTCCAAACATTTAACGTCACAACATTCTCTTACTCGCTTGAAGCGATTATCGGTTTTCTAGGCAATTCAAAGCTCAAGGAACGAGTTTATAATATTCGTAGAGAAAAGGAGCTAGGAAACCGCGATTGGAATAAACGTTCCCCTTTTTTTCTACCTGTGGGAAACTCACAACCACTGGACTGCACTTAGCTTTTACGATAGTCATGCATTGCACGATAATCACCTTGATAAATATAGATAGTGTAATTGTTAAACGATGAGAAACCATTGTTGTTTTGATCAATGTTGATAATTGGAGAAAGAGCTGCTGCATCTCTCTGTTTTCATGTGACGTTATAACAAATTTATCTGTTTTTCTTAGTGCCAAAATAAAAAAATTAATGTGATTAAATTTTAATTATAGAGTAAAAATATATTCAAAGTTCAAACTAGTTTGATTTTTAAAATTTAACTGTTTTAATTTCAAATCTTTTTAAACTTTATGTTGAACTTTAACTATATTATTTATTGGTGAATCTATACTTTATAGAGTAGAGTAGAGTAGAGTTTCACGAATTAGTTTTATAGTATATGCTTTCAACTTCTTCAATGTATTATAATTTTTTGCGAACGGTACATATAAGTTCGTTTTATATAATCACTATTGTAATTAATTTATTTGTAAAGTATTTTGCTTAAAAGTTTGTAAGAGAAATATTTAAAAATATTTTCCATTTTTTTTAAATCTGGAAAAGATAAAATATACGTATTCTGTGTAGTACGAGTACTGTGTAGATTTTACTTCCTACATTATATTTTTCTACATTCAACCGTGCCCATATACATTTATTCAAAATCAGAATGTTGTAGATAAATAATGTTGATAATCACACTGTACTACTCTTATTTTACGCTCATGATTGCATAATTTGTTAGCATGCACGATCAGACGAGTGCATTAACTGACATAAAGTACCGCATAGTCGCTTATGCAACTTATATATGTATTCCTTCACTTTTCCACAAAAAGAAAGGCCAAAAGAAAGGCAAGTTTGGAATGTTTCTTCATAAAGAGCATTTTCCTTACTATATTTCGTAATATCTCCCATCAACGAAAATAATACATTTAATCAGATTATCTCGTATTATTTTAATTAATTATCTAAAATGTTATAATTTTCTTTATAAATAAATGTCATTTTTCCATTATCTAATTGTTTAAAAGAAAAACATTAATAGTTAAAAACGTTGTTCTTATTATATCATTTTAATTAATAAATTAAACTAACAAAAAGTAATTATTGCTACAATTACTATATATGTACATTATAATTAAAATATTACGTTAAAGTAAATTGAATTTTAAAGAAAAAATATCTTTTTTTAGAACTAAAAATTTATTCTTTTCTTTCTAGTATAAAAGAAAGATTTGAAGAAGCGACTAAATAAATGAAATCTAACAGAATAGAAAGTGTTCTAAAGTAAAAATAAATATTAATAGCATTAATTTTTATGCATTTGCTTAAGATTTTCAAAATTTTAGTTGTTATATAATTTATAGCTACAATTATGTATATAAAACTAAATTTTTTTCTATATATATGATAGTTATATGGTAGTATCTTTTTGTAATTGAGAAGTCAAATTATTATACCAAAATTTGCAATAATTTAAAAAAAATTCTATTATGCAAATAAAAATGATAACTTTATTTTCATGTAAAAGAGTCTCTGCATTAAATTTGGCACAATTAAATATTTCGATGACAATATAACATATATGTAATATTATACACACATTATGATAATATGTATATGACATTTTTTAAATTAGTTTTTTCTTGAGTCTGTTGGCATTAATGTTAATAGATGAAAATTTCTCTCAGAAATAATTAGTAGTATGTCTTTCTGCTCAAGAGAATCAACAAGAGAAACTTCACCTCTGGGGTCAGTCGAAATTCGCACTTTCCGTTTCACTGCCATTACTCGCGAAACCGCCTAGTGCATTTTCAACCTGATGTATTTCCAAGTGAAAAAGGATGAATCGGAAGCGATTTCCAAGGTGATTTAGCGCAGAAATATTTATTCGGAAAATTTTGCATGCTACAAAAAATTACGCTTGCTCATTGCGAATCTTTGCTGCTTCTTTCTACTGCCGAATTATTAAATATCATTAAGTATATTTGCATATATTTCTTTATACGATTAGCAAATTTGGCATAATTAATTCTACTTGTATCTCTAATGCTTAAATGATACACAAAAATTATATTATGTAATATTTAAAATCTACGCGAGATTAAAAGTATAATAAATATGATTCATAATAAATGAATGTCATTGTATCATTAAATATTTATTTATCCAAATAGGAATTTTTGATATATTATGCGATGTCATATGCAAATCGAATAGTAAAAGTGAATAATGGAAAAAAATTTTAAATATTTAATTTCAGTCAAAGAGAAATTGATTAATTAGATAATCACAAGACGACGTATCGTATCTTGATTTATAGAAAGGTTGAAATATTATAGTTTCACCTTCTATTCGAATTTCAAGAAAGCTTATTTAAAGGTAAATAAAATATAATAATTGTTTTTAATGAAATAATAATTATTATTTCTTTTCGTATCATAAAAAAATTTTAATCGAATCTTTTCTTCAAATCCTTAAGCAGAATAGTAAAAGATTATAAGAACATATATATATATATATATATATATATATATATATATATATAACAAAAAATGTACATTATTTCTAGAAATTAATATTGCAAGAAATATTGTAAGGAAAAACAATGTAACATTGCAACTTTTTTACTAACATTGGCTGTGTTCAGCAGAAAAAGCTGCTTTACAACTGTTGTAAAATTCGTGAGCCTGATTGGTATGCTCTTAATTTTGACTGAATCTAAGAGTATATACCAATCAGATTCACGAATTTTACAACAAAGCAGCTTTTCTTGCTGAACGCAACCATTGTAGCTTGTAAAACTGATCGATAAACGTAACTTTCTTCCCGATATAAGCATCGTATCCTTACGTGACGCGTTTCTCGTAATTTCTCTTCAATCGCTCGTAATCTATTTTGAATAGCATTTGATCGCCGATTATTAGCACTTATAGCAATTATAGCGATCAAGCGTTGTCGTCGTTAGATCGACCATGGAAGAAAGTAAAACGATGCGGTAACATTGAATATTTCCCGTTTCCACCTCAACTTTTAATTCGAGTCACGAACAAGATTGTTCGACGAAGCTTAAAGAAATAATATGACAGGAAATTAATTATTGAAAAGTTGCTTTAAGAAAGAAAAGCCTTTTTGTCGTAAACTTTGAGTTTGCGAGAAAGTAATAAAATGCGAGATTAATTTTTAATGTCGAAATAGCTGAATGATCTCATTTTACAAAAAGAGCGTAAAACGCTTAGTAATTTTGTTGTAAAATATATAATAAGTATTTCTGAGAGAATATATAAATGGGCATCATTATTCAATCATTTACACATTACTATAAATGATTGTTTTGTTGTGTTGTAATTTAGATGTGGAAGACACTAACGTCGTGAACATTTGCGTCGTAAAGATTGCAAAGACGGTTCGCGTGTAAAGATTCGTACAGTGTGATGTGTCGAAATCACAGTGGACTATTCTAGCAGTGGGATATTTTGTTAAATAACGTTTGCGTAAAGTGAAGCAGATTATTGGCCAACTGATAATTTGTCTGTCTCGTTTTACGATTATAATCTGTAATATTGCGTAAAAATACGTAAATTGGTTTGGACGAAAGAATAGGCTGTGTAAATTAGAGACATATGGTTCTATGATTACAGCCAATTGTCTATAATTATAGATTCGATTATCGATTATATTACTTAACTGACAATTGTGAGAAATTGGAATATAATAACAGAAATGTTATATATTATAGATACGATTAAAAAATGATTATAAAAGATATGTCGAGATCTCATCATTTCAATAGGCGAAATAATGTACATTTTTTTAAATGTTTATAATTATCACATGTATTTTACAGAACAGTTGTTAAGCGTTTGTATTCGAAATGCTTAACATAATATATACTTGCGAGATGAAAGTCAGCCTTTTTCTTCCGCATTATTCTGTTATCGTGATTTTAAAAATGCACAGTCTGGACAATAATTTAATTGGACAAATAGTATAGATGTAATTAGTTTGATATAATCGACGATTATTCTGTGATAAACCAATGCGTCGTATGTAATTAATTTCATTAAAATGAATAATGAATTTTCACTTAAGATAGCTGCTGATACGGATTTCTTTCCGACACACGTTTTACACTTTATTCTACTCTTCGAAGAACGTTCACAAGATTTCCAGCTAATAATAGATTGCATAATTTCCTCTCGCCCGAGAAATTAATTACATCTGTTCAACTGTTCCCACAAAATAATGAATTTTTGCTCGTGTCTTCACGCTATATTCGTTCTGTTATTCTCAGAGGAAGGTTTCTGGAGAAAGTGAAAGATCTTGTGGCATCCTTCACCTTCACCCATTGTCCTGTATATTTGCCTCGATCTTACTTTGTGTCCTCGAGAATAAGCAAAGATTGCGAGAAGATTTGATATATTTTCTTATCATATAGATCAATGGACAGACAGATAATGCGATTTCTTAATGCATTAATTAAAAATTCAAAAGACAGAGAGAAAGGGAAAGAGAGAAAAGAACTTGAGAAACATTATGTATGAACGGAAATAATTTCAAAAACTTAAAAAGAATGGATATACACAATTCTTTTGAATCGTATACACGAGTATATTTTGAAATAATTTTTAAGCATAAATATTCTATTTGCTATTACGTGATGTTGGGATAAATTTTAACAAATGCATTTCCCACACACGTACACGTAGTATGAATCACATTTAGAAGAATAATTTTGCATGTATTTATTCTCGATATGCTCTGAATATTCTCAACAAGAAAAAGAAATATGGAAGGAGAAGGGTATCGCAGCAATTGGAGCACTATTTCAACGAATGAAGGAACAATGAGGAAAAATTGCTTTTGCATTCCTGCTATCAAGTAATATTTGATTTATGACTTAGAAAGAATCTCTCTATGCGTGTTAAAAATGTTACAAAATGGCGATAAGTATATATGTATACATTTGTATTTGCGCTTATAATACACGTGTATGTGATTATATCAATAATTTTGTTATTTCAAAAAAACATTAAAATTGAGCAAATTGCACTATGCAGTGATATCGCCATGAAAGATTAAACATGTCTAAATTTAAAAAATCATAATTATTCTTATGTAAATCACAGAATAGAACGTGTATTTATGTGCTTTACTCATTTTTTAATCATAAAATATAATATTATACATGAGAAACTTTTCGTTATATGTGTTATTTTAGACATATTTTTAAAATGCACTTTAATTAATAATGAAAATATTTTTATCACGTAAGTGTATTTTATACACTTTCCTAATTATATAAAAATAATAAAGATGAGAGAAAGAGAGAGAGAGAAATATAATATGCAAATTTTAACACAAATGAGTCATGTTGTATGAGAATAATTATTACAAGCAAAATGCGTTATTGCAAATATCGATTGTATATCTAATTAGATGTATCTAATGTATGTAATGTATCAAAGATATTTCTCTTCTTCGACAAAAGTAAATGTTTTCCTGTTGTTTTCGCATTAGAAAGTTCTTGTTTATATACAGTGTATGTACATCGCCCGAGTGTCTCGAAAGAGGAGACAAACCGGAAGCTATTTCAACTGAATATCCGTCATACGTACATATTTCTTCTTATATGCGCACGAAATACTCTTTGCACCATACATGGAAACTTGAACGTTTTCTCAATGGTTTGAGTGAAAGGTTCTGCGATCGTTCCACACCGTTTGGATCCACTTCCGATATACCTTCTCAATTAACGACAATTACCTTTCGAGAGAGAATGCTCTCCTTTATCGATTTAATAAGAAGAAATTATTTATATAAAATTGTTTTCTCTTTTGCGGATATAAAAATTATTAAGATTACGATAGAAAGAAAAATATATACTTTTTATTTATATTAAAAATTTTGGAAATATTAAGATGCACTCTTCTTTTGTATACAATATAATTTTTTATATATTTATCAGAAATCATTTGACGATTACCGTATCTAAGGATTAATATTTTCTTAAAGTAAATCATTAAAAATTGTTTGCATTAGAGTTTTATATTGAAACAGAATCCTATAAATAATTTCGTGTATAATGTTTTCTAATTCATTCGAATGGAAATCGATTTCAGGGAGAGAAACTTAATAATCAGAATGAGAAGCCATTGAGAACAAGATATGCAAAATGGAATACATTAAACTAGAGACGTAGAAGATGCAATAGAAACGAGAGAAGAAATGAGAGAGAAACCAGATAGAGGGTCAAAAGTCATTCTGTTAGTGGGTAAGCACTCGTTCGTTCCTACTTTCGATGCATGCAATCTTTGTTTTCCTATCACGCTATTTGAATTTCTATAGTAATCATTAAACAGTTTGATTTAAAAGAAGATAAAAGAATAGCTGAATTAATATAAATATAAATAATTAAAATATATATATATATATATATATATTTATATATATATTTTTTAAAGCTTGCCGTAAAAGCACGATTAAATATAGTGATATAAGAAATTCGATGATAATTTTTCAATCATCAATTATCGAAAAATTTTCGCACACAAATAATGAGTTTCTTATAAGAGTCACTATAATATTTATTATATATTATTGCAACATTAAATTTATTTAGTTAGGAAGATTTTATGTTAACTGTAATGCAATATTCGAATACAAACAGGAGAATATGAAATGTGAAATGTGAATATGAATATTTACGACTCATTCGTTCTTATGACAGAAGACGAATAAAAAATATAATTAATGCAACGTGGGATTCTTTTTTTTTGTGTATGATTACTGTCTCGGCAGTGAAACTTCATCGAGATTATCGAGAAAGATAGTCCGAGAATTACCGCGAAGCAACAGGCACATTGGCAACGATCTGGTTACGTCACAGGCGAGGCAATTTCATTAAATCTGCATACATTCTAGTAATCTATGTGCCCGCGGCAAAATAGATATTAAAGCGAATCTGTAGAGAAATTTCGAAATTCAATCAAACATTAAAGACACTCATTACGGAAACGCATGTGAGAATGATGATTGATGGATCTTTGATGTCATCGAATACAAAGTCTGAATTGATCTGATCGAAACAAGATATAGTTATTATTTGATTTTTTTCTTCCAATCCCATAAATAGACATATGTATTAGTAATAAGTCCTATAACTATTAATATAACTCGTGGAAATAATTCCATTTCTATAAAAACGCATTAATTTTTTGTATTATTTCTCTTTTACTTTTTTTATATTTATTTATATCTACACACTGCATTTAATTTATATCTACTATATTGCTCGTAATAATTTAGAGATTATCATATAACATGTATCCTCAAATGTTATTTTCTTATTAACAATAGATTTTTGATACAAATTTTTAATGCAAATTTTATGTGTGGACACAAAAATTTCACGGCTATAAAATGTAAAAAAATAACGTAATTTTCTAATAAAGCTAGGTTTTCGCCATATATACTTCAATTTTCGTTCTTATTTGTACGATTTAATCACTATAATATGGCAATTTTGAAATAAGTATCGTGAAACATAAATATCGATTTTATTATCGAACAAATTGGAGTTGTAATCCGCGAATTAATGTTCTGTAAAGCTGCGAATAACTTCCATCTTGAGAGGGTTATCCTATCTCCTTATGATCGAAACAAGTGTGAAAAATATCGTATATTTATAGACTATTAATATTTATAGACATTTGATGTCTTTTTTTAGATATAAAAGAACTGCATTTTTTCTTGATAAAAATCAATGCGAAAATCTGCGATATTATATATTAATATTAATATTAATCTGTTTATTAAAATTATAGTATAAAATCGAATCACAATTAAATGTGCAAAAGATTAAATGAACATCACCGTCATTTTTATCCAATTACTTCCGTTATGCAAATTTTTCGTCGGTTATTTCAAGAAAGTTTTTTGATACAAGGGAAAGTTACGTGATAGAGTTCATTAAAGAAAATGAAAGTAATTCTCTCGAAAATCGTCATTCATCATCACTCGATAGTTTTCTTTAATTTTTCCAATTTAAGTTAGAAAACGTGCGAACATATGAAATATTGTAAAATATATACAATATAATCAAAAATTTAATTAAATTCTTTCTATATAATATATCAGATGTATTAGATAATGTTACAAATGCATTTCCTAATTTTAATTTTCATTTAATATAGTTTTCTAATTTCTCCAATTTAAGTTAGAAAACGTGCAAATATATGAAATATTGTAAAATGTAATCAAAAATTTAATTGAATTCTTTCTATATAATTAAATGCATTAGATAATGTTACAAATGCGTTTTCCTAATTTAAATTTCCATTTAATAATAAAATATATAGAATAGATATAAATTTCAGAGTATTACTCACTTGTTGAAAGTGCGACAAATCGGGATTTAAAATTGCAGGATCGACTTCAGCCGCTATAAAGATGTCCACCCGCAGTATCAACGTGGTCCATAGAAAACACAAGTATCTTCGTTTCATCGCGGAAAATAATTTCCTTTCTAGCTTTCAATCCCGATGTTCACACCACGACAAAGCACCCGTTGTATTCTTCTTTGAGTTTCACCAATTTTGGTACATCAGAATTTCCTGTATTAATTTACGGATACTTTCAGTAGCTTGTCTCTGTTGTTTACAATCCTCGTAAATGAAAATGAGATTACTTTCTTTTAACTATCTCGCTGAGATCCGATGTGAAGAAGACACGTTGCCCTTATTGTCTTAACGTGTTTGTTTCAACTTCTTTGATCTAATCAGTATCGTGTTTTCATCTAATGGCGCGGAAGAAATTCTCGCCTCTGCTCGTCTTTCAAGAGACTAGCATTGAATTCAGCACGGAACGTCTTCCTTCCTTTCTTCTTTCCTTCCTGTTTGAAAACAGGCGAGAGATCAGGAAGAGGCTGAGCCGCCAGTTGGATTTAACGAGTTTATACGTCGACGAGAACGAGTTCGGGACTGTTGAAGATCAGAAAACGTCCGAGAGTTTTACTTCTTCGATGTGGGAAGAGTTCTCGCGGTCCGTCAGGTGGGAGACAGCCACCAGGTAGAACGGTGAATGTTACGAATAAGGAACCCACTTCTTCTCTTGGTATTTTCCTCCGGTAAAATATGCTCTATAATATCGATTAAACAAGATAAAAATAAAGAGATCTTTCTCGCACATTCAATAACATATAAATCGAAGATTCTTTAAATTGAATGATAAAGTCAGTTTGATCATAAAATTATTTTATCAAAAAGCTAAAGTTATAGTTCACTAAAATTACATTTATATAATATATATAAGTAATATATAAAATAAATATACATTACTAATATATATAATAAAATCATAATCTTTATATTTATACACATGCAAATTATGTATCATAATTTGTAGCTTTTCAATAACTGTTTGATTAATTTTTTACCAGTTCGCACAATAAAAATATTGTCCTATTTTTGCATTTTAATTAAACTATTAGAAATTGTGCATTGCAATAAATATACTGCGTTTCACGCGCATGTCTTGCCATTACATAAGAAATTCGCGGATAAAATTATGGATAGATTAAGAAAGTGACACGTTTCAGTTTAATAAAGCGCAATAAACTTTCGGAAGATGAAAAAATATTTGCAAGAAGCAGTTGTTTAACTGCGACGACGATCGAAGCGGTAAAAAGAAACTCCTTTCGTATTCCGTTTCTTCATTACTAAGTAAAAGATCGAGAGAAAAACACTGTATAGGAAACATTTACTTGGGGAGGGGTCCGTACGATATTATTCAACATCGATCGAGATCGAACGGAAAACTTAAACGGACATTGGCCCATTATACAATTCCATCCAAAATAGTGTTCCGGAGAGCAAGCAATTGCGCGACGTGCTGTTTTAGAGCTACTTTTTTTCGTGCATCGCTTCCTGCGCATAATATAACGCAATTTTATTCGCAGCTCAGCAACGTTCTTGCAGAAATGTACCGCTTATTAATCTTTAAACGTTCGCTTTTACATTATGTAAATTTTAATAAAACTATTACGTCAGTTAACTTACAAATTGTGTTTAATACTTTAATGATTTTATCCATATGGATATTCTCCGTTATCTGTATGCTTAATAATTTTTTTAAATTCTTTTCTTTCTTTTGTCGATATATCATAAGAACGTGATAAAATAATATAAAATGAATACCGAGATGTCTCTTATTGGATCTTATATCATCATGAATATAGAGAGTTAACGTGAGTCTTACGAAAGCCCTATCATTACAAGTTAAAAAAATAGATCTTGGAATTTTAGTTAGAACGCGGAGCGTGTGAAGCAACCGAAGCGTGTTCGAGAGCAACGGGAAGAAGCCAGTTCGTGCAACGAAATGATGATTAATAATTTACGCAATGCAGCGATATTATTAAGGAATCAAGATCATGCGATACGTACTCGTTTGATCGGTGCCCATCGTAAAACGTTAACTTTCTGATTAAGCAGCTAAATTCTTCTCGGAATCGCTCCGGGCGACGAAAACGCGCCCGTTTACAACAAATCTTCCTTTCTCCACTCTCGATTGTATGACGGCGAGTTTCGTTTTGAATCGATTACCCACTTCGAAGAAGGATTCATGGGAAAGCTCGTCTCTGCGTTTAATAAAAGTATCTTCACACGTCTGATTGACTAATCTTGGTGACAAATTCCGTGAGTGCGCGCGCATCAACTTTCTCCCTGAAAACTTTGATAAAAGCCATCACATATCTTTTAACAATTTTAAAATTAATTTAAATAAACAATTTGTAATTATATTCCTGAAAAAAAGAAAATAATTAAAATCCATTGACATTTGCATGGATGAAACTTTGATATATAATCGTACACTATAGAAAGTTTGATATAGCTTATAAAAAACTCTTATTTTTTAATTATAATTGAATTAATATTTCAGCAAAGAAAAAACTTTTTATTTGAATACCTTAAAAAAACAACAATTTTTATTCGATAAACAAACATTTTAGTCTCAAAGTTTTATTTTTGATAGTAATAATGCTAATAATATCGTAGTAAGTAATAATACAGCGACTAACATAAAGTTTTAAGATAAAAAATGCACGTATATATATTCTCATATACTTACTCCTATATAATAGATATATAGTCATTCGTTTTGCAAAACTGTTTATTGTAGAAAAATATCCAACGTGCTAATTTAATATCATTTGCATTCTAAATATTATATGCGAAGTAAACGCATGCAGTTTTCCAAGTACATTACGAAATCTGGAAAACATAAATGATTAAACGAGATCAAGAATTTTCACATGATGGATAATTATTTATAATTTCAAGCTTGTGTATGTGTATGTTTGTTGCTCAATCTAACGCTGTATTTTATGAAGCTATTAAGATGTCGATATATGTGTATATAACGCTATATATGATATATTTTTTTTCTATATTATGATTTACTATTACAATTAATAGCTTGGTCTTGATATTTCAATAATTTTAAAATGTTTGGATTTTTATACATGTACCTTCATATACGCAAAATGATTTTGTCGATATCTTATTCATATTGATGTATATTTATTTGACTTGTCTCTTAATTCTCTAGAATTTCTTAGTTATTATATATGAGATAGAAAAATTCGCTATAAAGAAAAAAAAAGCATACAAAAGTATTTTTAAAAATAAGTAAATAAAATAATTATATATAAAAAAACAGTCGCACATAATTTAATTAATTTAATATTACGATATTATGACGCTTTTCGATCGAAGAATACCAATTAAGACATTAGGAGAGCCGCATTACGTAAGGTAGCATAATGTTGTCGTAAACTTATCGCGAATAAGACATCTGCCATGTCGCTACACGAAAAGTATTGTGTGGATATACGACTATATCATGTTTGGGAAAGAGGCTTTCCTGTCCGTGTACATGTGAGAATCCTCGTTAAAAAACGTTTCACTCGAATGAAAGGGAGCGGAAGCGATCTTAATGAGGCGAGAATTATGCGATTCCTTATACATATCGAGAGGTTTTCTCAAGTTTTCAGTAGTATATAAAAATTTAAAAAAAATATCGCACATAAATAACAATCGACCAATAAATATAAGGTGAAAGAAGGTGCTAGTTTAACGTGATCGTTAATGAGCGTTAATGAGATATAATCTACGTGATGCAATATATTAAATAACAATAATTCTATTGTAAAGAAAATGCTCGAACATTTTTTTTGTGCGTCTCATTCTTCGAGTTTGCGACTATCACCTTTGCAGACACTTTTCTGGTAGCCAAGGTAATTGCTCGGATAATTTGCCGCCAACGCGTTCGCCGACATCGTGGCCGCATTGCACCGCAATAATATCGCGTTGTAATATGGCAGTGCACTATACTTTCCAACTATCTAATTAGGTCACCAAATATGGTGACACACACACAAAGAAGAACGAATATTGAGAAGAGAAGAAAAGATGCAAGAGCAAGCTAATAATATTCTTTATTATTTGTAGAAAAAAAGTTTAATTTTTTTCCATCTTCATTTAGCGATCAATACCCTTTTCTATCAATGTGATGTAAATTTAATTATTGATTGTAACTTGTAGAACGCAACTAATATTAAAATATCAAATTTTATATTCTGTTATATATATGATATAATTATGTCGTTAGAAAACGTGAATTTTAATCATTTCTCATAAGTTGATGAGTGACTAAAAATAAGTTTAAATCATATTAATAAAAATGGACATGAGTAACGCGCGTGTACTTGTGTTATATTTTGCAAATAAAAGATTGAACATGTTCACAATTGAGATTCTATGCTGTATAATTTTTATTATTTTTATTTTTATTATTTCTGATCATTATTGTTAGTATAAATATATAAAATTTCATATTTTTTAATTAACAAAATATGATCTTAGAAAGAGATAAAAAAATCAAATGATATTTAATTTCCTTATATATCAAGATTTAAATATATAAAATAATAGTCAATAGAGCCTGGCCATCTTTTTTTGCTTTCCTCAATAAGTGAGACAATAAAATTATTATCAGTCTCAATATGGTAAAATAACTTTTTTTTTTTGAGAAACGAAAATTTTTAAAATCACATCAGTATTTAAACCCACCCAACCAAAATATTGCAGCTACATTGCCGCAACATTGCTGCAATGTTGTAATATTGCCACAATATTGCTTTGTTGGAAATAAATAAAATACATACACAGATTTCATAACTTGATTAACATATCGATATCAAGAAAGGATTATTGTATGTAATTGCAGGAAAATTTGATTTTGCTCTTCTTAAAATAGTTTCGAATAGAATAGTTTAATTTAAAACAAAATAATGCTCTGTTAAATCAAACATAAAATTCAGTGAGATTATATATTTATATATATATGTTTTATATATATATATTTATGAGATTATATATTTATATATATATGTTTTATATATATATTATATATTTATATATATATATATATATATATATATATATATATGTTTATATATGTATTCAAAACAAAGTTTACGCATACCGGTTTCTCCATCCTAAAAGCGGCCATTCTGTTAAACGGCAAAATTCCTCGAAGATTGTCGATGGTGAAAATCACTTAAAATCACTTACTCAAAATACTTATTGTTATATGCATATAATAGCAATTATAAGTAATATTTCATACGAACACTTAACATTTTACGTAAAAAAATCGCGAGAGTTTTTCGTGAACGAAATTCAATTTTTTAGACAGTAACAATCGAGAAAAGTAGAAAGACGGTTTGAAACCGACTCTGCGACTTCTCACGGCACATTTCACAACTAATTACGTTCGAATTTACCGACGAATGGTAATGAGATGATTGCAAATTGTCACAATTATTCACATTCCACAAATCTACTTTAAAATCCTCAACATTGCGAAAAATAAAATTCGTAATTCAGTAAACATTAATGAAATTATATATTAACTGCAATAATTATATTTAATATGCAAGATTTCTCAATATATTTCTTAAAAACGCTATTGAAATATCGTGAAAAATACTTAACACACATTTGATACATTTAAATATTTTAACATAGTAAAATTTACTTATTTAATATATTCTAATTTTTTTAATTCTCTTACAATAAAAAAAATTATGATGTAAAAATGTATATGTTACAATTTATAGTTACTTTATTAAAAAATGATAATAATAAGAAAAGAAAGTGAATAACAATGATAATCTCCAATTATCTCAATTATCTATATTATCTAAAAAAATTATGTAGATATTTATTTATATTAAAATAAGCTTTTACATTATAGAAATGCATTTGTAAGAAATAAAGCGTAGGAAATTAAACAAGTAACAAAAATGTATGAATGAGAATTATGTAATGAATAAAATTAATTACTAAACTTGCAAGCAATTAATAAATTTCAAATATAAGTAACTTCAAATATAAGTAAATAAGTTATATAATTACAAAATCTTTATATAAGAAAATTATATAAAAAGAAAGGAGGAAGAAAAGAAAGAAAGAAAAAAAAATAAAGATGTATAAAACTATATAATCACACGAGACTATATATACATAGTAAAATAGAAAACTGTCATGAATTTCATTGTATGTACAAAAAAAACTTTAAATTATATATTAACATTTCACCAAACAATCTGCCATTGGTCTGTTGTTGGGCATTTCTTATTAGTCTTACATAAACGATTGAATGTAGTTTCTGGTAAAAAACCAATAATCTCTCTATCTTCTTGTATTCTATATGTAAACGTTGATTGATGTGTCCCTATGAAATATCTAATAAAAAAGAAAAAGTTGTTTAAAATTTGCATATCTTACAATTGTTTATAGAAGATGGCTTATAAGAAAATAACCCTTATTCTTAGAATTATGTTTATAGTTAATTACTTATTACAATTTATATAAATACTCTTACCTGGCATATGAACAAATTATCTGATCAATAATGGCAATTCCACCATCTTTAAATTTACTGATCACATAATCAGACGGTACAAATTTCAAGACTTTGTATTGAGGCAAATATGACTTAAGTTCTTCAAATTCTAGAAATACCTATTATTTAATTTGTATAAATATAAAAAAAAATTTTAACAATTATGGAGAATTAATAGAATAGCTAAACTTATGTACCATGTTGTTCTCCATCTGTCGCAACAAACAACACAGTTAGTCCAAGCTTATCCATTTTTTCTTGCAATTGAGAAGCAGCATTCTTTATATTCGGTACTGACTTTTTATGGCCTACGATAAAATCACGTCTTCTAAGATGGACTGCTAAATATGGACCGCCCTTTGCATTTCGCCGACTCTAAAATTAAAGCAAACTGTTGCTTTATCAACACTCTCTAATAAAAGAATAAATAATAATTATTATAATATAACATACCTTTTCTTTAGTCCAATCTGCAGGTCGATCTGTGTTATCATTTTCATCTGTGGAATTCAAAAAAGATTTTCTATAATTTTTCGCAATATTATACAATTCGGAATTATATCGCATGCTGCGTCTGGCCTTCCAGTATTCTTTAGAGCCATATTCATCATGCAAGGCAATCTCCATATGATCAAACATTATAGATCTGTAAACAGAAAAGAAATTGTTTGAAATTTGCTTATCTTACAATTGTTTATAGAAGATGGCTTATGAGAAAATAGCTCTTATTCTTATAATTATATTCATAGTTAATTATTTAAATTTAATTTATTACAATACTAATAAAAGATGCTTTATTTTTTATAAAAAAAAATAACTAGATGAAAATACTTACCTATATTTGGTCGGTTTGAGATTTTGATAAAGATAAGATGCTGTGCCATGAAACTTGAGACATTTTACATTTTGAGTTGTAATATTACTGTAGCCCCAAAAAGGACTAGTGTATATGTATTGTTTTGATTTATAGTTCTGCAAAAAATCTTGAGAACAGTCTACTATTTCATTCTTATCTTCAAATTTACCAGTTTTGAACATTTCTTCATCATTTTGCAAAATATACACACAATCGAGTTGTATTTCTTTGTTTCCAGATGAATACTCTAAAATTACATTTCTAAAAAAATTTCTTAAATTTCTAAATTGTCTAATTCAAATAATACTACTAATTTAAAAAGAAAAAATATCAATATAAATGCATTATATATTTTTTGAATGTAATACTAAATAGAATAATGTTAGACATATTAAAAAGCAAAAGAAAAGATATTATATAAATAGGAATCATATTTTCCAGGCTATTAATTGAAAAAATATTCAAATACTTCTTTTGCAATAATTGTATGTGTAACAAATTTTCCATACATCTACTATAATTCTTCTTTAATTCTTTTAATAAATGATAAAGTAAAATATTCTCTGTAAATCTTTACATATATTTAAATATCTTTTATCTTATTTTAAAAAAGATATTCTCTTATTAATTTATGTTTCTCTGTATTTTCTTTTTCATTTTATATCCTATATATTAATTTCATGAAATATCAAATATAAAATTGAGAATCAATCTATATATATTTAAATTATATAAATATATTAGTCATCAATGAAATTTTTGCTATCATTTCTAATAAAAAATATAAAATTTATACCTTCCAGAAATTTATACATTTCAATAACTGGTATATATCGTTGCAGACTTGTTATATCAAAAAAAGTATTCCAGAATATATACTTTTGAAATTCTGTATTCTGACGTTGCCAATGATATAAATTACCTAAATCAAAATTGAAGAAATACATGATTATGAATATTATAGATTCTGTAAAATATATAATCTTTTATTTTCATAAAAATTACCCCATGGTGGTAAAACTAATTGCCACTGATATTCTTTGTCTCTTTCAATTAATCTTTTAAGAAAAACAGCAAGACGAACATACACATCTCTTCTCAGGTTGAAACCTTCTGGAGGATTTATATCGTAAAGGATGTAACTATGCATAAAAGAAACATATTATAAACCTTTATGTAAAAATATAAATAAAAATGTAGCATGTATAAATGATAATATTTTCTAAAATAAATCGCATGAAAATAAAATAATTCTAAAATTTTAAGCTTTTTTTAACTTATTTTTTCTAACGTATAAATTACATATACAATCTTTATTCTAACCGTTTTTGCGCAAAGTTGTTTCTAACAGAACACTTTTCCGAATTTTCGGCATATTTATCAGATACTTCGCAAAATTCAAGTTCATTGCCATTTACGATATATGCAAAAATTAAAATAATAATATGTAGAAGTTTAAATATAAGCATTTTTTTCAATTATTTATATATGTATACAAGTTTGTTCTTTTTACAGTTTTATAATCTTTTTTTATTAATTTTAGTTGGGAAATAACTAAAATCACTAGATTTACAAAGTACCGCAATCCATAAGATTCATTGGCCGCATTCAACGGACAGAATAGTTGGATAATATTACTAAATTTCCGATGCTGATTGGTCGGACCTGAAAATAGAAACCAATAGATGCTTTCCAATTGTTTAACACATCTTAATACAAATGTGCACAGGAAAGCACAAAGTGTAGCGATGTGCACGATTCAATTGAAACAAAATTGTACCATAGTATCTATATCATATATATAGTACTCCTATATTACCAGTTCTGTAGGAGGAATGAGCGAAAACATTACGGTTCAGACGATAGCTTCTCTCTCGCACGGTTAATTTATTGTAGCACTTTTGCGCATGCGTCAAATATATATGGCCATATATTGGCCATATAGCCATATATTGGCCATATGGCCAATTGGAACGCGACTTGTGTCGCCGTGTGCATAAAAGTGTCTAGGGATATCTCAATTGGAAAGCACCCAATCATGTTTGATTGCTACTCAACGGTTGAGTCCGCTGAATGCGACCAATAGTTACATAGTAACAATCGAACATGATTGGTCTCTACTTTCAGGTCCGACCAATCAGCGTCGAGTTACATCGGAAAATCTAGTAATGTTGCCCAATTGTTGAGTCCACTGAATATGGCCATTAAATGTCACTCATAAGTGTTTAGAGTTTTTCAACCAATCAGAAAGTTATATGTTGAATTGATCACTTGGGCTGAGGTCGGGAAGACGCTCTGGATGATTTGAAACATCATTCTATCTTTGTTCTACATTCCATGAGAATAAAGATAGAATGATGTTTCAAAGCATCCAGAGCGTCTTCCCGACCGTAGCCTTGGACAATCAAGCCCTCTTAGCACTTGTAAATAGTGAGCTAATAGGGATTTTTTTATCTACTCTCTTTGCTATGCGAGTGACGTGATTCCCATCTCTAATCTTCATATTCTTATTTCTAATCTTTGTGACATGTCCACATGCGTGGAGCTATACGTACTGACATACATGTTCGTAAAATATATATAAGATGGGATTGCCCGGCTTTTTGTATCGTGGCGAGTTTGATTTTACACAGGTTAATTGATGCTCTAAGATAATATACTTTGCATTATCTTTCATCTATTGTTATCACGCCAATTTTTGTTAAATATTCGTCGAGAGATTCATTTCTTAAACATTTAATTTGTCGAAATGACAATCGGCAACTAGCAAAGTTTGTAACAAATAATGCGTCGCGTAAAATCATGAAGCTGTACGAGGTAATTGATTTTCATAATTTGATGTTTTGGCAACCACAAAGTGATTTATATAATTATATCGAAATAGATACGTAATCTATATAAAAATATACAAACATATATACATATATATATATATATATATATATATATGTATATATATATATGTATGTATATAATTAATATCATGTCCTCTTATTAAACAGAATCCCGATGGCGTGCCTTTGGAAGAATTGCAATTAAATATTAAAGACGATGGAGTGATTGTTGTAATAAGTGCATTGGTATGTATTAATTTTTACACTATAATAATATAAAAGCTGTTAAAAAATTTATGATGATATAAATATTTTATAGTGATTGTATATATGTATATGCAGCAAATATTTAATATATTTAAATATTCCTACATATGATTAAACATATCATTAAACATTAAATTTTTTAGAATATAAAATGGACAGAGAAACGTTATTTTTTGCATTACAAAGCACCAGAAATATACAATGAAGATGGATCGGAAATTGTGGGTGCTAGGGAACATTGGATAGAAGTTACAAATTATATCACTGAAGATTTAAATTGGTTACTTAATCTTCCATTTTATAGGTACGATATATATCACTTGTATAATTTTTATATTATCGATATATACACACACACACTATATATAACTATATACACAACTGCTATATAGTTATCTCTTTCTTATTTAGATTTTGGTCCAATATTATATACAATACTTCAATTATAGATACATTAGTATCTTTTCTACAAGAGGCTCCACCTTTTTATGCATTAGAAAATTTTCCTAGCGAACCAGGAATGCTTGAAGCATTAGAAAAGCTTCATTACAATGTACTTATGGTTTTTGCACGTCTTGCTACAAACAAAGAAAATTCGACAGAATTCATGAGCCGTCCGTTCCTTGGAAATTTGTTATATGACAATTATATATTTACAATACCAATTATATTTGATTTATGTCAATTGTATGGTAGAGAAAATACTAAAGTCATAGAGAAAATCATATATAGCGTATTTACTCTGCAACCAATGTACAATGATGATCTTGAAAAGTCTGTTACATGTCTCATAAAGGTGATGTATGGTGCTTAGTAGTACAATTGAAAAGAATTTATTAACTTTTTGTTATATTTTGATTAATGATGTAATTATGAAAAATATTTATCTTTTACTTATATTTGTGATAATTATATAAAAATTATCACAAATATAAGTAGATATAATTCTATAGAAAAAATTCTTTTGTGAAATACATCAGTAATTATTGTGTGAAAAAATTAAATAAAATCTTGTCAACTATAAAATTATAGATTTATTTTTACAATATTTAATCAATACTTTTATTCATGTAGGCTTTTGAAAATGTCGAACGAAGATTCGAAGATTGTCTAGGCCACGCAAGTGGAGCAGTAGTGCTTTCAGAGAGAGAAAATGATTCCACCGAGATGACATTATATAATTTAGAGGACTTGATATTGTACATTCTAGATGTATCATCGACTCTTACTGTATTATTAAAAAGTTATTCTCCAGTAATTATTACATTTCATAAAGATGACTTCATCAACAAGTAAATAAATTTTATTTTATTACTTACATTTAATTAATAGAATTAGTAGATTTCATAATTTTTTTAGAAACACATTTGTATCTTTATTTTATTTTTTTAAGTCAATCTTTTTAATAATTAAAAATTATTAAGTTTATGGTCTCTATTATATTTATACATATATGTACATTTTGTTTAAATGATTTATCGTATTGTATTTTTGTTTTCTAGATTGGTTATATTTTATGGGAATACAATACCTGAGATGTATAAAAAATTAGACAAGTTAGCATATAATGACGAAAATATGCCAAAATACATCGAATTGAAACATCGTCTTGATGTAACTAGAGTGGAAGTGTTAAATCTTTATCGAATTATTGTCTATGAACCTATATTAAATATTCAGGAAAAAGTGTAAGCATGAGAAAATGTAGTTTTCTTAATATGTAAATATTCTAATTAAAGAGATGTAATTTAGTTGCTAATATTACTTTTATCTTTTTTAGGAACACAATAACAGAAAGTGAAGTACGAAATTATATAGATGAATATTTGAATTTACTGATGAATGCTATGACCGAAAAGGAATTTATTATCGATTATCATGAGTTTTATCCAATTAATGTCGATCTTGCAAATCTTTCAACACTCTGTCCTGAAATGTATCCTTTTTTTAAGAAATTTTTATATGTATATAATATATTTACATATTCTTTACATCACATAATATTCTTTCATGACAGTGATGCAATAAAATGTGATTACATCTTACAATCATTATATGCATCGATTGGAGATACTAAAACATTAGTTAATGCATCCCACAATAATACAAATGTAAGTTTTATAAATACATACAGATAATATTTATCATGTAAAAAATTTGTTATTATTATGTATGTAGATGGCTGTTGCTGAATCTAGCAGTGTTCAAAGTAATCAATGGGAAGGAAATTGCAATAATGTGAATTATGTAAACAATGAGATGGAATCCATTTCAAAAGATCCTGACAGATTGATGTCTCTTATCTCTAAAGTGAAAGAAATTTTGTGTGATTGTGGTGAAGGTTTTATAGAGGTAAAAATTTTATATAAAATGTATACTAAATTAATTTAATTATAAATAAAAATAATTAATTTTTAAAAACCAACTACTAATATATACACTTATCAACTAAAAACCATGTATATTTGTATAAATTTAAATGATATTATAAAACTTACAGCAATGTTTAAAACATTATAATTATGATGTTGCATCTGTAGTAAATGCAGTTCTGGAAAATGATAATTTACCATATAATTTGAAGGAATTAGATAGGACATTACCGTTACTTCTAGATCCAATGGTAACTAATAAAATAATTTTTATGCTGTCACAAGTTGTAAAGTAACAAAAATTAATTTACATTGTGTATCTTTAGGAAGCATCATCTATTGTAGATTCGGCAGTTCAAGATGGCATTCAAAGATTAAATGTTTTTGATAATGACGAATTTGACGTTATGACACGAGATGTCATAGACACATCAAAGATTCATGTAGGAAAAAAGTAAGTTATTAAATATTTATTTAAATAAATTAATATCGAAGACTTTTATTATTATACAATTCTAATTAAATACAATAGAATCTTCTATTCTGGAACAATTATTCTATTCTATAAATTGGAATAATTTTAATATGAAAGTGAATAAAACAAAGCAAGTAAAAGACAAAAATGTTTTCATTTTACATATGTATCATTAGAATAAAATAAGTGATACAGAATAAAATGAATATTAAAAAGAGATTCCAGAATAGACAAGTAATTCGATCCCTTTCTTGATAGTTTTTGAGAATAGACAAGTTTTATTGTGTGTTTTTTACCAGGAAAGATAAGTACAAAAATGCAAATGAAATGTTAGATGATAAATCTGAAATTAAGAAATGTCGGAAAGTTTACGAGAAATATAGCATTGTCGATAGTTATGATGATGAGTATGACGATACATATGACAGCCATAACATTGGTGGTAATGTACTGGATGATTCAGAAATAGACGCCAGATCATTTACTATTCCAAGGGTTAGTTTAAATATTTTATTTTTATCTTCAATCTACAATTTTATCTATATGTAAATTTTGCTTTTTATGCAAGTTTTTCTTTTTATTTAGATACTTCGTGCATACCATAAAAATGACGTTAGTTCCGAAGATGAAAGCGAAGTTGAAGATGAAAAGCCAGTGCAAAATGGTCATTTTGTACAAAATCCAGCGGAATTACGGGCAAAAATCGAGCAACAGAGACAATCAAGAGAAGGCAAAAATGCGCGTGATGTAGTTGGTATGTTATGAATTTATTTATTAATTTTTTTTAAACTATTTATATATAATCTCATAAAGCTATTAAACATACTATAATAAATATAAAATAAAAAAATCTTTATTTTTATTCCATAAGTATAGAAAAATTGTGCTGCTTCAAATATAGAAATTTGTCCTTTTTGTACATATTAGATTTAGCATTTTGAAATTGTATTCCACAATAAAAAATACAACAATATTAATTACAATATTAATACAGAACAATAACTTTAAGCACTCACACATGAGCAATCACTTGTATTTCTTTTTTATTCAATCTATTCGTTGGTCACTTTATAAATTAAATAAACAACATGTTAGATACAAAAGTTGGATAAAAATTTGCATTTTTATAAGTGTACATCTATCTTATATTTTAAATTTTTTGTTAAAGGCAAATCTAAAGGTCAAGGGCAAAATAAAGATGTCCTGATGAATAGACATAAGAAAAATGTGCACAAAAATACACAAGGCAATCACAATCGTCGCATAGGATCTCAAGTAAAAAAAAGACAAGGAATGATTCCATCTTAGATAGCGGCACATTTTCAAACGGCAAACGTGAGAAATCTACAATGTACATACTGCCAAGAGAGAGAGAGAAGCACAATGAATATATTTATATAATTATTATTAACATCATTCCAAAATAAAATAAAAGATACTCTTTTAACAATCCTTATCACCATCATTTATCTATTTGGTATTGTTATTCTTAACAAAGAACTTTAACAAAGGAATATATACTTTTATTTGAAAATAATGTCTTAAATATATATGTTTAAAGTTAAGATTTTTGAAATATTCCTGGAAAAATGTTAAACTTATTCAATGATCCTTTACTATAGTTAGCGCCCTCAACCTATTTAATTCAGTGCTTACAACTTGCTGATATTCCTCCTCGGTTACTGTTGAGCTCAATGTTAATTCGGAGGAACACCGAATAGGCATCAATTGGGTGTACAATTGCGTTGTATGCCCATAATAATTTAATTGTACCATAATCACAGCGTGAATGCTCGGATTAATATATTCTAGTCTTTTTTCGAGAAATGTCGGTAACTCTGAGAGTAATTGAGCGTGTACAGTCTTCAATTCTTTAGAAGCTGCTTCCTCTGCTCTGCGTTCTCGCTCTAATTTCGCGATATGATTTGCAGTTCTATCTTTCTTCTCTTGTAGTTTCTTCACACGATTATACAAATATCTCCATGTAGTCACTAAATCTTCGCGCTTTGCTAATGCTGCAGCAATAGTAGCAAATTCATTTCTCAATTTTTTCAGAGGTTCTATAAAGGTCTTATGGCACAGACTAGTTATTTCTTGAACGTTTTTTCCTACCTGATGATGTAAAGATATAATATAAACTATATTCTCTCGAGCAAGAATATGTAAAAATGTCACATACGTCAACTTACTTGTGCAGCGACAGAAAAATATTCTTCCACTATTCTTCTATAATCATCGTTATTCTGTGCTAATCCACAACTGATAAGATTCATGCTTAATCGTTGATCCGCTCTATCCAAATTTACTAGAGCTCCTATATATTTCTTCATTTCTTTAGTTAATTTTCTTATTGTGCTTTCAATACTTGAAACAAAGCATAAATATAATATTGTATTGCTCTTAAATGTTTTCAGAAAAAATGATAAATATAAATATAATTCTTTGTAAAAAGAAAAATATAATTATATTGCGTGGAAATGTACATATATATAAATTATTATAGAAAGAAGCTTATGCTAAAATATAATTGTTAGATATACATCAATTACAACAATTTCTATTAAATATACATACTAGATGAGTCTTTGAACAACGAGATCTAATTCTTGATCTTCCACATGGGATAAAAGTGGTGGCGCAAAAGTTGGTCTCTGAGTTAGATAGTTTTTCTTCAAAGGATTCCTATTTAGCATACAGTATATATTTTCTATAAACTTATAATTTAAATATATATATATATATATATATATATATATACATATAAAACACTTCACATTTTTAATAATTTTAATAATTAACCAAATTTATTAGTTTACCCACCACGTCATTTTGACGCTAATTAACAAAAGTTATTATAATAATTGTTCATGTCACACATAATAACTGTAAAACAAACTTATAAAAAAACACATTGTTGTTACTTATAATCTTCATTTGTATATTTTAATTATCATAAGCGATTCGTAAACGACATTTAATACATTTATATGTTGTGGTCTTTTCCTCTTCTATTTGCGCTTGCGCTTGCGGAACATCAGCTGATTAGAGGCGATCACAGTCGTCACAGTTCACAGTGGCGTCAGTGACATGATTGGAGTTAGCTTTTCAGATTTCACATTAGATCTAACAATTTACTGAAAGCTTGCGAGATCGCATAAGAAGTACAAAAGATGTTTCCGGCTTACGCACATTTGTCAGCTTACGACAGGCACAAGAAACTTATAAATGATTATTTGACATTTTATGGAAAATCTGTATCAAAGCGAGATACGTAAGTTAAATATTTTATTTTATAATTTGGAAATTTGATTTTACTAGGAAAATATATTTTTTGCCGCATATATTAAATCTTCATTTTGCTTAATTCCATTTTGTAAATACTCTTTATACAATTTTGCTTTTTTTTTACCTTTAGAGCTTGAATCTGTCAAGTATTCCTAAAAATATTTAGCCAATCTTTGGCTATTTTATTCTGATCATATTAATATGTATGTGTATAAATAAACAAATACGTTTATTTAATATCTATTACATTTCACAGATATTATGCAATTAATTAGATAATAATTACGTTATATATACGCTTGATAAAGTTTTAAATATTGAATATTATTTTTCCTTGTATGACATATCTTTCTGTTAATATAATTAATAGAATATACTGGTCATACTAATACAATTTGATCAAACATCTAAAAACTTTTTGTGATGCTTATTTAATCTGCTTCCAATAGCTTGCATCTAAATACATTCAAATAATTATTGAATAAATATTTTTCCTGGTTCAAACCATATATTCGTTAAATTTCAAATTGCTTATATTTGTTTTGAAATGTTATATCTTATTTTTTTTGAATGTCATATCTTATTTATCTCTCAAAAAACTTATTGGGATCTAATCAATGTTATCCTGTCCTTCAATTAGACATAGATGTTATTTATATCCTTTGTTTTAATTTACTTAATAAGATATAATATATTCAAAAAATTCATTTTTTACTTTAAAATCAGAAAATTTGATTACTACTTGATTGCTACTTCTTTATTTCCATCATGTTGAATCTTTTAAAATTTACTAATGTCTTTTCATTTTACCTTTCATATAGTTTGCAATGATCATTCTGATAATGATTATTCTTTTAAAATTTCATGTCATTGTTGATTTTCAATTAAATTCTGTTTCCTCCACTTGTTTTCAATTTCATTGTCATCTTTTTATTTCGTCACACATTACAATTCTTTTTCTACTATAAAAATTCCAATTTCTTATCTTTTTCTATATCTTTATATTATTCTTTATATCTTTCTTTACTTCGCACTGTTAATTCTTTACATTTCTCATAATTTTACTTTCTGTTTTTACTTTCTCTACTCATTTTATTTAAATTAGACATCAATAATAGTTAAATAATTGGGCTTTTTTATTGACATATATATATATATATATATATATATATATATATATACAAATTATTTTTGTTAGCTATTCAAGTTAGTTATTCAAGTTGAGCATACATTGCAAGTTGAGTTATATTAGCATGCTAGCAGTATCCTTGCCTTTTGTTGTAAATGCATTAAATACACATTGTTGTTAAATATCATCTGTTGTACATTACTTATATGTTGTATCTTACAAGAGAATATTATAATATTATTCTACTTTTTTGATGTATAAAATATAGCATAATGCATCTAAACAGAAAATAGACTTGTTATTTCTTAATAACACATCTTTGATAAATTCTACATTTCCTTGTGGCAAATTTATTATTAAATAAAAGTTGTAACTGCATAAACTTTATAACAACCAGATCTTGAAGTTTCGACCTGTTTTGAGGTCCCGGGACAAAACTGACTATGATGTCATCAAAGAGAATCACAAGTTTCTCTGGGATCAAGAAAAGGATATTCCAGATACATGGGGTGCAAAATTAGCTAAAAAATACTATGATAAATTATTTAAGGAATATTGCATATGCAATCTTACATATTATAAATATAATAAGGTGTGTATATGATATATTTCAATTTTATATCTTCTTTATCTCTATCTTACTTTATTATTTTATGCATACAAATTTGCATTTTAATTCGATTATAAAATTATTTTCATTATATGAGAGTACAATTTGTATAATATTTAGGTTGCTCTGAGATGGAGAACTGAAAAGGAAGTAATAGCTGGAAAAGGACAATTTGAATGTGGTAATAAAATGTGCAATAAAAAGGAAAATTTGCGTTCTTGGGAGCTGAATTTTGGTTATATAGAACATGGTGAAAAAAAGAATGCCTTAGTAAAATTAAGTATGTTATTAATTTGAAAGTAATTGTACATTGTAAGGGACTAAAGTAATGACTTGTTTTTATGTTAAGGGCTTTGTCCAGAATGTTCGATAAAACTTAATTATCGATCGCAAAAACGTGAGGTGAAAAGGAAAAAATGTTTGAAACGTTTGGGTACAAATTCGAAAAGTAATAATAATATGTCTGTTACATCCGATAATCAAGGATCCGATAAAGTAGAGACAGAGCCTAACACAACTGAGATACAAACTAATATGGAAGACATTGATACAGACGAATCAAATATTTGGAAAGAAAAACCAGCACAAGATATGGAAAAAACGAGAGAAAAAGAATTTGAAGAGTATTTGGCAGATTTGCTTATGTAAATATAATTGAGACTTTAATTATTATGCGTTTTATTGTGAATGAATATCAAATAAAATAATCTTGTTAGATTTACGATTCCTTTCTTGCATATATAGCTGTAATAACGCAAACACATCATTAATTATAAAATTGTTATAATTGTTAAAATATTTTATACGAAGAATATACGGAAACGCATCATAAAAGCATACATTTGATTTTGTTCATTATTGTATGTTCTGTTACATTGTATACAAAGAGAAGTAAAATATTGTCTTAATCTTTTCCAGCCTAAGGCATATGTTTGCTAATACAAGTTCAATAATTAGTTAGTATTTGTTATGAGGAATTAATTACAGTTAATACTTGTTAAGTAGGAAAGTTGATTAAGTAGGAAATATGATCAATCGTTTAAAAATTAATTGATTTAAAGAATACAATCGTATATTTTTGTTCTGTACATACTAACTTAAACCACAATTTATTTGGGGTTTGCTACATCTGGTATTTATTTCATCTTTTTCACGCTTCAATATATAAGCTTGTATTACATATAAAAAGAGTGGGCTAGTATTCAATTTTAGAATAAGTTTAATATCGTCAATATTTCTTACTATATCAACACTTTTTTTAATATAATACTCCTTAACTCTTAATAATAAAATGTAAAGTTATTCAGCATATACAATGCTAAAACAAAGTCTAATACATATTGTGTAATTCAATATCTAAATGTTTCATAATGTGAGCGTTGTGCGCTAATTGTTACATGAATGTCTTGCAAAATTATCTACTAGAAAATCAAATCTCATTTTTGCATTAACATGATATTTGAAAAATATAAATTTTTCTATATACATACTTTGGAACTAAATAACGTTAATGCGCGCAAGGTCATTATATATTATAATTCATATATATAATTGTTTGAAACGTGATATATCTTATTTAATAAGCTATATGTTATGTTTTATTCGCATTTCAACTTATAACCGACATATTTAAAACATAAGATATATCTTATTTAATAAGCTACATGTTATATTTTATTCAATTTTCAATCTATTTCAGTTACATGAGATGATAAAAGTAGTATCTCGTATTTGAAATAAAATATTATTTCAATTACAATTTGCGTTTTTTATACACGTTTTCCCTTGATTAGCTTGTTTCTGTGAATCACTATCTTCATCACTGCAATCCTCATCGTGCGTATGCGTAACGTTACGCGGCGTTTCTGGTCTTGCATGTGGAATTTGACTATTAAAATGATCCACATACAAATTCTTCTAAGCAAAAACATACAAAAAATTACATTTCGAGAATATTTATTATTAAAGCACAATTAATCTGCACTGATCAATTAATATATCAGCTATCATATGACAATGAAATATTGTTTTAAATACTTACGGAAAAAGGTCGATTATGTTCTTCTTCCTCATCTGCCAATTTAAATGTTCTAGAACGGCTTATCATTGGCGTTTCCATGACAAATCTTTGTTCGTGTGCTACCGTACTTTCATGTGGCATCTAAAAATATAATATAATACATACAATTTATAATGTATAAAATATAACATGAGATAAAAATTGTACACCCAAGTTTATCCCCAAATTTACAACTTACCAGCATAGCAGGTGCCCTGAACATGTATGAAAAAGGATAATAAATCAGATTCAAGAAAGTCGCCGCATATAGATCGGCGTACCTGACGACTTGACTGCTGAAAAACGTTTGTCTACTTCCACTGCGAAACAAGGAACCCATCATGCCATAAGCCAAGTCCATTTTGTGCGTGACATCTCTTATAGATGCGCGTAGCTTCGAGATATCGGGTTTTTCCTTTGTACTACTGTCTAAATTTCTGAATAAGGAGAAAATGATACGACAACATTAATAAAAACATACAAGTACAGTTCAGATTCATTCTTATTCCGACAAATGATAATGTATTAGCATTATCGTGTATATATGTATGATTATGTTGCTCACTTGTACATTTCTCCGAGCATAACGTCTAAACTTTGTAATTCGGCGAACAATTGACATTTATCGGTCCAAACGTGCAACTCTTGGACCAATTCAGGGACTATTAAAAATGTCCTCCAACCTCTTATTTTTTTACTTTTTAAAATATCACCAAATATATGATCACCAACATATAACACATCCTTTCCTTTTGCACCAATAAATTCTGTAAACACGTCGCACGAACCTCCTGAATATACTTCCCCTGTTTTAAATAAAATTAATTTGATTACGCAATAAAATTTTACTTATAATTACAAATAAAAAAAAATTTCTTAAATTATGTTTATCATATGTTTGATGTATCACCTGTGTGAAGTGGTCCTTTATGTGTACCAAGTTTTAAAGCGCCTGTCCTCGTATCCACTTGTCGCAGAATTGTCCCTTCTCCAAAGAACAATGGCTTTCTGGCATCTACCACAATTGCATCAAAATATGTTTTCCAATCTCTGTGCGGTTCATCAGGCTAAAATGAAAGAACATTGTACTTTTACTTTTATTTTACAAATAATACATGGGATGTTTTGTAAAAAGAGATTTCACATGAATGTGTATACAAAGTATTATGTTGTAAATTTACATGTTTAACCCCCTAGAATGATATTATTACTAATGGGATAATAAGATATACATATTTAAAAAAATATTAAGTTCACTTGTATAAAAATTTTAATAAATATTCATAACAGTTCTAAGAGATTGGCTATCATGTCGCGATTTTCACAAAATAAACTAACGTCGCTTTAAAGTTGTCATATAATTTTTTAAATTATTTATTTTTAATTCCTCTGCCTCTTATATATATATGTACTTTATTCGTACTTGATCAATTCGTGTGAAACAACTAATTTTTAAAACATGTAATAGAATATAAAAAAGAGAGAAAAAACATACCCTTGCACCATGTGGAAAATCGAATAAATAAGTCATAATTTTATCCGTGAAAACATAATCACTGTTAGTTAATAAAAATACTTTCGCTCCGCTCTCTCGGATTCTCGCAAGAAACATGGGCAATCGCTCGTCCTTCTTTACGTACTCGTCCAAATTCTCGATTGTCTTTGTCTTTAAATTACCGTGGAGGTGTATCCAATCTACCGCATTTCTGACATCCTGAAATATACTTTTAAAGCTCATAGTGAGCTCACCTTCTTTCACTCCAGTTTTTTCTCGGCTAAATTGGGGCGAATTTGTGAAAAAGTCTATCAGACAGGCTAGCAAATAGGTTTCCGGTAGATTGAATAAAGTATTGAGCACATAAACTCTAGACTCATCTAATTGTAGGAATTTGTTTGGATAAAGTTCATAGACCTGAGAACTGAAATAAAACAAATCAAGTAGAAAGTGAGGAATAAGAAATTGTCACACAAATTGTACAAAGAAAGAGTGAAATATAATATTTTTATCTCTTACTGTTTTAAGAACTCGAAACCATGGACACAAACTAAGATGTTTCCATAAGCATCTACTTTTAAAAGATTTCCATACAAGGTATCGAACCATAATCCACGAACGGGAAAACTGGGATCGTATTCGAAGGCCTTGATTTCCTGAGGATATCCCAAAGATACTAGACGATCCTTGAGCAGATTAAAACCCAATTGCTCGTACTGCGGCGATTTGTACTCTAAAACGTTCAATACAATGTAGTATATGTAATATTTTTCGTTTATTTTTTAGCTTTCTTCTTTAAAAGAAAAGATATATTTATCGAGAAATAATCACCTGCCAATGTGTAATCCATGTCAAAGCCATAAAACTTGATATTTTCCAAGTGAAGACTTCGATTGACGAAGATTCTGTAAGAAGAAAATTTGTCGATTGAGGAACATGATAAATTAATTATATTAATTTACGCTGAAAAATACGTGATTAATTTAATGAGTAGTGAAAAGAATTTAGCGACTTCTATTGTGTCTGTGGTGAGGATTTGTTGCGAGAGAGCGAAATACGATTCTTTCAAAATTTTCCTGTTGATATAAAAACGATAACCTTGGTAGTATCAGAATCAATTTTTGTGACTATGTCTTATATTGTCTCTCTGTGGATGTACGAAACATTTATTTTCTTTTTTTACTAACATTTAAGGCGGAAGATTATATTAAATTTAACAAGTAAGTATACTAAGGAAATATTGTGTGGGCCATTGAATAACAAAAAATTGCTATTTTTTTCTTCTTTTTTTATCTTTATAATAAATTTGCATCAATTATTATCAAAAAGGATCATATATTCTAAAATTAAATCTCTCTCTCTTTCCTTTCTTTTCATACAACACACACACACACACACACACACACACGCACTCGATACAATTTAATTCAATTTCCTCATAGTTAATAATGAAATAATGAGTCTTTCAATTACACTCGCAAAAGATTTATTTTAAACTTATTATTAATTTTAATTTAATATTTTGACCTTAAAATTTTATATTTAATATTTTATTATCTAATTAGCAGAAAAATTTAAATCTAGGTAAATTTTATTTAGCACATATTAAATTGAACATTCCTCGAAAAAGTCAGGCATCAGGAATTTTGTGCAAAGAATTCTGCTGGGAAAATTCATGCAAACTATAATGATTGTTTTCAATATGCAATGTTGTTGAATTAATTTTATCTTGAAACGTGTATAAGAAGACAAAAATGAGCTTCTTATCTTTGTTCGAAGCATTTGGGAATAATGCATTTTAAATTGATGCATGTTCTCATGCAATTCGACTTTCAAATATGTACATCAAAATTCCTCAAGTACTAAAAATAAACTTTATGACATTTTTTTATAGCATTAATTGCGATCACGAATTGACGGTAAAAGTTCAACACGAACAGTTCATTTCTCTATATCATAATTCCCTGAAATTCTTTTATCTTTACAATAAAATAAAAAAAACTTGAAATTTTTAATAGGAAATAAGATTAACGAGTCAGACACGCATAATAAAAATAATTATTAACACAAAAATATGATTTAAAGAGACATTGAAACAGAAAGAGAAAGAGAGAGAGAAATCGTCGATACAATATGCATTAGCTAATATTTTTTTCTTGATATTACAATCGAATTTCTTTTTTCGTTAATTATTTTTCCTGAAATTTATAGAAAAACTAATTAACGAAATAAACTAAACTAAAATGAAGAAACGGACAACTTACTCATTCTGCACGCAATATCGCGGATTCACAAAATTCGCAGTTGGCGAGGCATCGTCGTTTGTATTCTTCAACCACATTTTTCGCGAAATATCAACTAATCATCGATATCCTACGATCGATTTGCAGTTTTGTTATCCAATCATAATACAGAAATTATACAATAAAATCACAATTAAAGAAATAAATCATACAATGTGAAACAAAACATGTTCAGAAGAAACTTTAAATTTTCAATTTTTTAACAACATATACAATCAATATAACATAATATAACGATACGGAAAGAGATAAAATCGTCAAAGAAAAAGAAAATATTGCGATATCAGCTGATAAAATGATTTAAATTGTAGTTATGCGCGCGTGCACGTAAAAGAAATGTATGTTGAAAAGAAAGATGCATGTATATGTTCACATAAGAGAATTTTTTCCGTGACAAACTTTCTCAACGTATTGCGTAGATCATTCTCTGAATCCGAATATGACCACCGATTATTCTCTAATAACACACTCATTCAGTCGAGCTTAAAGCTTTCAATCCGTATTACCGCGATATTAATGACAATGCAGTAAAAGTAGCACATCGGAAGGAATGACAACGCGCATGTGTGAAAGGCGTTACTTTGTTGGAAAAACGACAATGATGTTGCCCGCTCAATGACCATACGTCAACTGGTCTGTGGCGAGTCGTCGGAGTCGATTAATACGCAACGATAGGAGCTAATTCATCGTCTTCCGGACACAAACCTCCCCCAAATCAACGATCGTGAATGCATGAATGTGTACAAGCGATTAAAACGAAATATATATATATATATATATATATATATATATATATATATATATGTGCGTGTGCGTGTGTGTGCGCGCAATTGACGTATATGTATGTAGGATGCACTTTACTTCGTAATTACGAATCGTATGTGCTATTAGTAGTGATAATTATTTTGGTGCGTATCAATATTAAGCGACGCGTTAATCGTCTCTGTGTTGTTTCTTTCTTTTTTTTCCTCCAATATACACTCAAGTATATAATGAGAGATATAAAACAAGTTGATCGTACTTTTATCAAAAGGCGGTATTTGGCGAATCTTGCAGGGAGCGATAACACGCGAAAACAGCAAGCACGCAAATCTATCCAAGTGAATCATATCACCTTGTGCTTGGTACACGTATGAGAAGTTGGCCAGTCTAATATTAGGATTGCTCGAAATCGTCGATTTCGATTTTACATGCAATCTATATGTTGTCGAAACAAAACTTAAAGTCGGACGTTTAACTCGGTTAACAATCGAACATGACCGAAAATTATATGTACCTATTTGTACGACAGCGTGACCTGAATATATATCACGCCAAAAAATGTATGCCTATTTATCTCATTATTAACTGTCGTCAAACGTAATTATTCAAATCAGATGTATATGTGTGGGCGCGTGCGCGAGCCTTGGAAAAACTTGAATAAATAATTGTGTTCAATGCTACATTTCTTCATTCTTTAGTCTTATACATATCACATGCGTAATCAGAGACGAAAAAAAGTAAATATAAGTATATATTATAAATAATATATATAATAATAATAATAATATATTATAAATAATATATATAATAAACAAATCTAATATATTATAAATAATATATTATAAAATGTCAGCGTATGTCATTGTGCAACTTAATAAATATTCCTGTCAGACTTTAAGGTGTAGAAAAAGATATATAAATATACAATTCATGTACAGAATTTCAAAGGATGAATACGAAGATTTTTTCTCAGAATTATATTTTTGCAAGGTCATTAAAGTTTCTTTTAACAAAACTGTATTTTAACTTCTTGTGTATTGCAGCTGAAATCGAGATAAATTTAATTGTGTATCACATCTATCTATGTATTTCATCTATCTATTTATGTAGAGTTGTGACGGGGATCCTCCTGTTGATCAATTTTTCACGTACGTAATCTTACTCAAGTACTCATTTAATTGTTCTTGGCATGACTTTCTTTTATCTCACGTTCCGATAATATAGATTTTTAGTTAAATCGGTCAGACTCTGCACAAGAGGATGCGTTCATATTGGAATGAAAGTCACACGTATACGTATCGTACTTTCACTGATTATTTATTCACTGCATCTATAGTGCGGTGTTTACGTGACATTTGCGTAAAATCATATTTTGACAATAATTTCCGAGCTAATTTATTTAACACTAATCATAAATATATAATTTTTAACTTGAAATATTCAATGGATATTATTAATCAAATTTTT
This sequence comes from Camponotus floridanus, assembly GCF_003227725.1. Lineage (NCBI taxonomy): Eukaryota > Metazoa > Arthropoda > Insecta > Hymenoptera > Formicidae > Camponotus > Camponotus floridanus. The sequence continues at coordinate 7,378,462 of NW_020229325.1, forward strand.
TTTTTAAATGAGATTTAAGTTGAGTTATTTGGGTTTCGCTTCACAATCGATAGATGAAAAAAATATAGAAAAAAATCCGAAATGCATATATATAAACACATGCGTATGTACACGTGTGTCTGTATTTACTTTTATTATTAATTACCAATTCTGTTTAACATAAATCGATCTTTATTCGAACAATAGTAGTTAAGATGTGATAAAGCAATTATACGAGTAACGTTAATAATTCGTTGCACGACGTGAATGCATTATGCGTGCGTTTATAATGCGTGATTTCAATATGAGAAATGTTGCTCAACAAATGTCGGCCACTAACATGAAACGAGTTGTGTTCATTGCATAAGTCTCGTCGTTGGTAAGTTTACAATTCAATGATAGATAAAGACGGTCATGATGGAATAGTCACATGTACATAAATATCTTTAAAAAAATATCTCTTTAACAGTAATAATCTAAATTTAAAAAAAAAATATATATATATATATATATATATATATATATGAGAGAGAGAGAGAGAGAAGGAGAATTTATTGGAGAGAGAAAGAGGAAAGATGTTATATAAAATAAAAAATGTAGAGATTGATAAAAAAAATGATTTTACATCACCTCATAAATGTATGTATAAAACTTCATTTTATTAGATCCCAAGATTTATCTACTGAGAATTAATATAAATTGGTCAAATTGATGAAACAACCTGTACATATCTATTATTTCTTTCTCCTTTTAGATCATATCTGATAAGAAGATTGGTTAAAATTGCGCAATCATAGTATTCTTAATCTCTCAATCAGAGATTGTTAATATATATATATTTATATATGTGAGTGTGTGTGTTGTGTTTTATACACATTAATTGTTCTGGAAAATCTAACAAGAGAAACACTATTTTATTATAGCGACACATTCCTATGAGGCAATATGTTGTTTGGTCACATTAGAACGTTAGTTATCGCTATTTGCTTACCGAAAGAAATTTGTTTGCGCAATATGCTGGAAGTTTTCAATCATTTTATCACAATTAACTTACAAATGCATCTTGATAGTTCTTAGCGGATTATGATGTACGTACAATAAAACACGAGAAATGCCATAGATAATTTTTTTAAAAGTCAATTCGCAATTATAATTTTTTCGTTACATCATAAATAAATTAAATGTATAAATTCAATATAAAGTGATAATTTGATTAATTCAAAGTATGTATAAATTAGCATACATATATATGTGAATTAATTTCTTTTGTTAATTTCAAGTAATAAATAGATTTTATTAATTTAATACTAATTTTATATTAATATGTATTTCATCAGAAAAACGAAAGAAAGAGAGAGAGAAACTTACACAATACTTTGTGTTTTCGTTTATAAAAAATATTTTTCATTTAATAAATGACAATGAGAGTATCCATGAGAATTATGAACAACGTCGAAAATGATTGCACGCAATGAAATAACTGCCGGTAGTATAATAAAGTCCTACGAAAGATTGTTAAGCACATTATTGTCGTGTAAGGACAAGCCCCTTCATTATCTAATAATACTATGAATACTATTGAGTGCATGAATTTATTGCAATTAATCTCTATTCTCTCTAAATTTTAATTCATTTCCTGCCATTTGTGCCATTCTCCAAAAACTACATTACAAAGATTTATTTTATATTAAAAGATTAAAAAGATTTATTTTATATCTTTCACTTATTTGTTTTTCAAGAAATTTATCTTATGTGTGATTTGAATATCTCTGTTTTATAAAAAGTCTCTTGTATAAAAACACAATGAAAACAAGATATATGTATATATATATTAATAAAAATGAACAACTTTGTTTAAGAAAAACATAAAATCAGATTTAATTAGGTCCATTTAAAGAAAAAAAATTTTGTTTTTTGAGTGTTGTAATAACTTTTTATTGCTATAGGTGATTATCTTATAATAATAAAATCTGTAAAAAGCTCTATATACTAGTCTAAATGTCGAATTCGATGAAATAATCGATCGCAAAATAATGTCTCGAAATGCACATCTCAGAACTCTTTTGAACCCACGTTATACAGTTCCATACGAACTCATTGAACTAAGCGCGTATTATCGAGAGATATATTTTTTCAGAATATGTAAAATCCTATATTTTTTCAATGTACAAACAAAATTTATCATTGTTTGTTCGTTGTCGTTATGGATAAGCTAAATGACTTCGATAGCATAACCGGTAATCGCATTGGAATATTACATGATATTCTAACAATAACAAACGATATCTTGGACGGAATGAGAAATAAAATGGGTTAAAATTAGGTTTAAAACTCTACATTACTGACCCGGGGCCAAATTCTATAATTGGAATAAAGCGAAAGGTTTGCGTGAGGTGAACACCGGTCTTATATGTCAAATACCGATCCTCGAGATCGTTCGTCACATATTGACAACAGCACGGAATTTGGTCCGCTTTAATCTCACTTAATGGAAAATCCTACATTTACCTGTGACCCAACTCGCGTTTATCAGTGCGGACGCCGTGAATGCCCTCGCTGTAGCTTTCCAGATCTTGTTCGCTACGATCGTTCCTCGTCAGTCCTACGTTAAGGCCGAGCATGGTACGGTGAATCGATTCCTCAGGAAATACGTTCGAATCATCCGGAAATCGCACTCTCGGCCCTACACCGTGAAATTCGAGTCTTTTTTTCGTTATGATTAAAGGATTCGCAATAATTAAATCACAAGATGCATATCTCTTCATATTAGAAATCTTTTGATAAAATCTCGTATGATAAAAATACTACATCTTTGATGAAAAGAAGAATGTAAGATAAAAAGTTCGAGTCTACATTACTTGGAATTAAATTTTACAATTCAAATATAGCAAAAAGTTCGCGTAGAGGACTGAATGATGTATTTCATACTTGAGATCTAAAATAAATGTGACAGATCCTGGACTTGTTCCATTGCAATCAACTCTTCAATTCGCTTCCGAAAAAACGCGATTTAAATAAAAATAATAATTTTGCGTATCGCTAATTAGCAAGATATCTCGTGCGGCTTATCTCTTTAAATGTTTCTTCTATCGCGGAGTAGCTGTGTTTTTCAGAGCAAATTCAAAGACCGATTGCATCGACTTATTGAGAGACAGATTAGCGCGATAATATGCATTAAATTAATTTAATTTTAAATTAATTCTTTCTTTGTATCTGTAGCTATATATCAGATCTATATCTATCTACATAACTAGATTGGTTTTCAAAATTTTTAATGATATTAGAGATACAGAATTTCCTTCTAAAGTTGACAAACTTTTGTCTCTAGATGAAAGTTTCTATTAATGCCAATAACAATGGTCAATGACAATTTGTTTTGTAATTGCATAATATTCCTTTAAATTATAATCTTCTCTTGCCTGACATTTTTATGTCAAATTAATATTATAGATACAGATAAAGTTACGACTCGAGAAAAATAACCAAGTAGATTTCAAATCTAATTAAGTTAGAATATAATCGAAACATGTATGAGACTAGTTATTGGCTATAAAATAACAAGCAGAATATTTCGAAGTTTGACTGGGCATAAACTGGTTATCATTTACTGATATCCATTTGACCTGATTAGTTTCTGGATATTTTCTAACTAGAAAATGCTTTTTTTAACACAACTTTAGTTATTAAAAAATAAAATGATTTACATACTTTTTAATTAGTAGTCATCTAGATATGATTTTATTCAAACAGAATTTTTTATCCAATTATCAAACAATTGTTGTTTAGTAAATCTAAAAAAAAGTAAAAAATACTTTTCATTATTCCGTTTTATTTTTTTTTATATCGTACGAGGAGAAATAAAAATTTATTACGCGACTTTCTGTCATGATACTTTATCACCATTTTCTGATATTAATTAAAAATTTATGAAAATATATTAAGCAAGTGTAATTAGCGGTTTCAAAATTATTATTTTATAATTTGGTCATTTTTAATTATTGTTTAACCTAATACTTAAAAGATGTCTAAACTACTGAGAAAAAATTTGCATATAATGTATAACAGTATTCGAAAAAAATAATTACCTATAGTGATGTCCGCTGACGTAATGACCACGTCGACGTTTTGACGATTCATAGCGAATTAATGACGATGCAAATCGTCGATTTCCGAAAGCTCAAACAAATAAGATGTATCGTGAAAACTGATCGCTGATAGTACTTTCCTTAACTCTGCGTCCAAGCGAATGACAATGTCGTAATGACGGAATGGAACAACGACTTTCGGTCGCGTCGTCAAACACAATTCTTTTTCTTATTCTCTCTCTCTCTTCCTGACACAGCAAAATGATAAGGACTCATCAGATCAACCGCAAGGGTCATTTGCGTGTCGATGACGATAACGATGAAGAAGAAAGGAATCGTGATTCACTTCCACATTAATATACAGAAACGTCAAATCGGGATAGATTTTTTCAGATCAAGAGATGCAGCAAGAGTGAATCAAAAATAGGCTTCCTGTAACAAACGTTACAGATGCGTTTTTCTATCTTTGATCTTGAAAAACTAAAAAAGGCAGAAGTGTTTAGATGTGTATTTTAGAATGTGAGATGTAAAATCCCGTGTCCTTAGAAAAAGATAATGCATGCGTCTGTGTATTTTTAATTATACATGTTATTTTGAAATTATTAATTTCGTGTAAATTTCTTTAACTTTTTTTTATCAAGCAATTATTATTTTTAAACAGAGAAGTTGAATTTAGTACAGTAATTTTTGTCGAGGTTTGATATAAAGCAAACTATAAATATTCTATAAATATTCACCTTAAAAATTGTATCTGCTTTTTAATTGGTTAAAAAAATGTGTATTTTTTTCTATGCTCCTTACTCAAATAGATATTTATTCAAAAGTGTAGTATTTTGAGCCGAAATTATTACCTTCATTCAAAAAAATATTTTGCTAATAGATAGATTTCTAGGTATCACAATAAAAAACTTATCGCTATTGTTTGTATTTGCTAGAACACTGTTCATAATATAAAAGAAAAACAAATTTATTATTTAGTAAATTCTAATAAAACTTTCTAACAAATTAAGTCTCATTGCCAAATATTGATCAATTAGATAAATATGAGTTTCAATGCTAGAACTAGAATGATTTTTGTGAAAAACGATTTTTCTGTGTATTGCACAGTTAAACTCTCTCTCTTTCTCTCTCTCTTATAACAAATCTGATTAACATAGACAGGCGCCACGGAAAGACTTTTTTTTAAATATCATTAATATAGTTTAGATATAAATTCTATCTCTGTCATATAGATTGATTAAGTGCAAAACATATGCGATATCACAATATTTGCTGATCATTTATCTATATCTTATAACAGTTAATTTTTCATACCAAGAAAATTGTTGCGTCGATGTTATTGCACGATCATTTTTAAGTGCTTCTTATAATTATTTGTGTACCAAATCATATTTTATCGCCGATATTAGCATAGATGCGAAAGAAGAAGAGGAAATGCGCCAAATATATATTTTTACAATCCAGAAATATATCGGGGGCAAAGTGTATCATTTAAACGAGTTATTTTTGTACGATACATATGAATTCACTTTCGAAAATGCGTAGGATTTGTATTTTTGATGCTGTCGCAAATATTAGAACGAATCGATATTAATTTGCAAATATTAGAAGCATAGTAATATAACACGCTTTTTTGGCATTTTTTCGACTATTAATCAAAATTTTAAAATAATTTAAAATCTTGTTGATGATATTACTTAAAAAGTGCTAGTTGATAACAAATTTTGATTGAATAAATATAAAGCTTTTGAATCAGCAATCTCGATATTTGAAATATGTATTAGTTTTTTTTTTTTTTTCAAAAATATACAATAGCATTTATAAATGTATACAAAAAATTCCACGTACATTTACGATTATATATTATGTGAATAAACATAAAGCATTATATTTGTAATCTATAAATTACATTCTGACATTTTTCGAAAATATTTCATTATCGAAAACAAAATTTTTACTTCAAATATATTGATAATCATTAAGCGTTATTTGCGAGCATGTACATTTTGTCCGTATCAAAAGTTTATTAGAAAGATACATTCGACATATATTTTATACACATACATACACACGCATGTATGTACATGTTTTTACATATTTAAAAAAATTATTTTTAGAATAAGCATCATAAATTAAATTAATTTGCGCGCGCAAGAAAATTCTAAACTATTCTCTTTACCGATTATAGATACTAATGTTTACTGTTATACCGTTTTACCTACTTTTTAATCTTGTGTAAAATTTTTTATACGCATTCAACGTTATTAAAAATTGATAGGCACCTTTGTTCTGCGCGAATCACAATATATGTATCTAGATATTTATTTTCAATACGTGTACATAGATTGATGAGTATTTAAAATAAATATACATTTGTCTCAACAGTGTCGATTTTTCGACATAAAGATAAAGATGTATGTTTCATATATATATCTATATACATAAACAGATATGAAAAAAACACATACACACTAACCTTTGGCTGGCTTGTCGGTACCATTTTTTGTTACCACTCGGATCATTCTCGTTTTGCGATGTAGTAAGCTCTGAGTTCTCCTGATCTCCATGCGCGTTACAATTTTCGAGCTCCATGATTAGCTGTAAAAAAATTTATACAACATTCAATTTGTATATAACCGTTTAATAAAATTTGTCTCTAAATATACTTGATGCTTTTTTCGAAAAAAATGGAATTAATAAAAGATTTATCACAAATATTTAATATTAATTAAAATTCTTTCCAAGTAACACTGATATAAAAATTTGTTCATTATCATTGATTTATATAACATATTAATTATTACATATTAAAATTATTACTGAAAAATCTGAAAAAAGCCACGGTATCAGCATAATGATAGTTATATATTGTTTATCGATACATTTGGCACGACTGCTTTGAATACCGCATCGTCATATATAGAAATTAAATTTTTACGAGATGATATAAACAATGTATACTTGATATAACAATGTATACTTTTGCACAAGTGTCATTTAAAAATAAAGAAAAGGAAAAGATTCGACAATGTCAATGTCTTTCGAGATCGTCACGAATAAATAAATATTATAAAAAGACCATTTTCCCATGTCTCTTTCTCCCTTTCTCCCTCTCTCTCTCTCTTTTTACCGCAATATAAAATGTAATTAAAAATAGAAAATTATATCCGCTCTTTTGTGATTCATAATTAATAAAGATATTAGCACTCGTGACGTTATCAGTTTCGCGACGTTATCATGGCAATTATCAAAACGGATTAATCCGTTCTTCAATGTATTTTTTTTATGTGAGAAGCGTGTGAGAGGAAGTTAAACAACTCGTTCTCGTGCTTATTTCATGTAAGAATAATCGTCAATATTATGTGGATCCAAAGCAAAAATGAACTTTCATTCTCCTACCTTGGTAGCAAGTATCTTTATCGCATACTTTTATGATGATCGTCATAAAAACTGATGATTCTCGACACTAACACCGATCTGTCATCCGAATATTTGACAGAGCGTCGCAACCTTACCCTCACCACTGCCTCGCGCGATGCAGATTCACTGCGTACTGAGGTCAATTCACTGAACTATGATAAATTCGGTCGCAGGTATGCCAATCGGACATAGCGAAAAGTTCCTAAAGCGTGTCTAACACGCGCGGCTCAATTCGGGCGGAAAGAAGAATTAAATGACATCTGCACAATTGAAAAATACTAATTATGATAATATGACAGAAACGGAATATTGATAATTTGTGTAAGGCATATATGTTTGCGATCAGTCTGTTCGTACAATAGATGTAGTAAACTTGAAGCTGTGAAATTAATCAATTATATTCAATTATTCTTTCTGCATTCAACTGCGATTGGTTAATTATCTTACTTGAGGTTTACTACACCTATTGTAAACCCGGCCTAAGAATGTACTCCGACATAAGTTTCGGAGCATTTGACCGATTGGAGCAAAGAAATCTTATCTCCCTAGCCTCGATTGGTTATTCGAACGAAGCGAATTTTTAGCGTCGAATAAAATACACGAGTTGAGCGTACCGATCAGTGTTGCCAATTTATATATATATATATATTTCTTATATCGTTGCGATACGTACCACGCGTACATACATATATACATTGTTATAATTAATATAAAGGAGGAAAATGGTGAAAGTTGCACAGAGATAAAATTGACTCTAGAAAATTAAAAATTTGTTACAGTATTTACATTCTTGGACAATTATAGCGCGGTAAATTACGAAATTTAAAAAAGTCAAATAATTTCCTGCTCTGGGTATATTCTCTAAAAAAAATTAAAGTTTAAAAATGCACGTGTAAAATTATTTCTAAAGTAATTTAGAAAATTATTAGAAAGCGTTACGCGACGTAAAAGCTCAAGGAAAGAAAAGAATTAGACGAGGGCATTCGATCGCTTTTACTTGAAGCTTGCAGCGTGCAAAGAACATGCGGCGGAAATAGGGTGCGAAAAGATGTAAAGCTGATATGGAATCGTAATACATAATATAAATATATATATATATATATATATATATATATATATATACATATGTATGTATGTATGTATGTATGTATATTTGATGTATGTATATATATACATATGCATTTAATATGCACCTGTCGGATAGTCGAGGCGCGAATAACACGCGAAGCACCCTGACCTGTAAGAGCGACGTCGGCGGCGTCGACGTCGGCGTCGTCAGCGGCTGCGACAGCGGACGAGGTCGTCCGTAGCGAGGGCCGTCGTCGAGCGAACGTCGTCGACGAGGCGATCCACGGAATAGCCGGAATAGTCGGGGTAGGAGGAGAAGGTAAAAAGCTGTGTCTCGCGGTTCTCGCGAGCCTCCACCACGCGTACGCGCTCCTCATCCTCGTCGTACTCGTCGATCGACGACGATTGAGCCAGGGCGATCGAGGGGCGCACGGACGTACGTACGTGTCGCCGCCGCATCTCAACGATTACGTCCCGCTCGCTCATCGCTATTGCGTAAAATTAATCCGATTTAGTCGGCGACCTCGCGGACGTGACATAACCTACGAATCGTAAAGTATCGTGCGTATCGCAAACTTCCCCCTCCCCTTGCCGCTTGTCCCCTCCCCCGACGACCTCGAGAGGGCGAGAGCGAGAGCGAGAGTCCGTTCTGCTCGTTTCGAGTCGAGCATCGCGCGAGATAGTTTCCGGGAAACTGATCCCTCTCGTTACCCTCGGGGGCGGTATCTCGACGAGAGGAAGCAGCGATACGCGTCGTCATCGCGGGTGTCGCGCGAGGCCGAGAAGAATGCGACGCGGCAACGCTCCCGTCGCCGTCGCGTCGCGTGGCCCAACCTACTTTTGATTCGTGCGAGTCGCTCCGACATGTGTCCGCGGTGATGCTCGGGGCTCTCCTCCAGCAGTGTATTCGCCGACAGTGAACGGTTCCGGGTATCGCACCGACGCACCCCCCCGCGCGCGCGCGCGCGCGGCGCCTCGACCCGCCCCGCCTCACCTCGCCCGCGTCACTTCGCCCCGCCTCGCCTCGCTTCGCCTCGCCTCGCCTCGTCTCGTCCGCTGCATCTCGAACGGGTATGGAATTTTGCGCGACGACAATCCGATGAACTTGGCGCGTCGACATAACCTTTAAACCGCATCTCTTTAAACGATCTCGTGATATCGTCGTTTCCTCGAGTCCTCGTTAATCGGCAGAGACTGTCGTTCTCGCGCGATCGCGACGAGATACTTATCGTCTCTCTTTTATTCTCGGCGGCCCGAAAGAAATCGCAACCACCCGTCAAGACACACGGCTGTCACGGCTTTGATTCGCTATCTGCTTGCGCGCGTTCGTTCTATCGCGAATCTTCATTCATTCGTTCGTTGCTACTTTATTCTCCTAGTATTTTACATACATACATACAACATATATACATACATACATGCACTACGTGTTTGTCGTATTGTATTTGACAATGTTCAGTTTGATTCTGTTCTGTATACTTTTGTTTTCGCGCGACGTTATATCGAGAATACAATCAGTTTTGTACCTTTAAGTTTACGATTGAGACGTATTAATAAATTTCGTTCTTCACGCAACAAATTTGTGTTTTTATTTCGTCGACTCGCACACTCTCGTACTCGTGTCACCTTCCATTTTTCCTTCATATCAATCTCGCACAGTCTTGTATATTATTCGTAAGTACCTATATATGCGTTCGAGAGAGGAACTTCTCTCACCCTTGTGTCCGCTTTGTTGTCGCGTTTGATATAAATACGTAATTTTCACCACGTTTAAAATTGTCACGTTTCTAATCGGATCTTCATATTGAGCGTACACAAAGCGACTAGGGTAAATAAAGTCCATTTTTTTAATTATTATTTATATAAATATTTTGTGCGTAAGATAATATAATTCGTCGCAAGACGTTCGTCCGCGATCAATCTCAGAGTTTCTATCGCTTACCACTTTTCCACTCTTGCACCGCTCACCTCTTTTGTTTCTTCACAAAATTACGCGATCGCGTAAATACGCCTATATGCCATACTTATACATGCTTTTTCGCTCTTGTTAATTTTCTCACTCGTTTATAAATCTTGTGAATGTGAAGCAATGCGGAAGCAGCGCGAGACAAGTGGTAAACAATAGAGTGCAAAGTAAAGACCAGAGCGAATATTACTGTGATCGTTATCCATCGTTCCTCCTACTAATCAAAGAGCGATGGTGTACTGAGAGATTAAACTTGAATTTGCGGAGAACTAGATAATTGAGAGACAATTCTTCGAGAAAATGAATAATCAAGCGTTCAGTTTGGCGGAGAGGCTCATACCTTCGACTTACGTGCAACAAGGTTTAAACGCCAAGAAATCTCGCGAGAATCTCATACGGCATTTTATCGAACATGTAAGTCCTAAATAATAACAAAGCTCGTTGTACATAGATAAGACAAAATTCGTGCTCTTTTCTCATGACATAATGTTTACCTCCAACAGCGGAAATGGCCGGAAGAAGGTTGGGACGATGCAACGATAGAAGCGTTCCTGTCGGATCTATCGCAAATGGATAGCAATAATTTCCCCTCGAATTGTAGCGTTGGTGAACGCGAAGCGAGAATTGTATCAAATATCGTCGCGAGACGACACTTTCGCATGGGACACGGCATAGGCAGATCCGGCGATCTAGAAGAAGTACAACCCAAAGCTGCTGGTAGCAGTTTAATGTATAAATTAACAAATTCTTTAGTGCTCGAAGTTATACGATATATGGGTACGCGAAATACACTTATTATAAACTTGATTTATTCGTAACTTTTGTCTCTTCTGTTTGATTAGTCTCGTCACCTAGAGAGCCTATATGTATCGAAAGAGAAGGGACAACTTTCCTTATTAATATTAATTAGTAATTAATTAGTATTTAATATTAATTAATTAGTAAATTTCACACGCATCTGTAACAAAAATGTACCCTTTGATTGCAGGGGTGAAGAGTATAGCGGGTTGCTTTCTATCCCCAATGGCTACAGGAATGAGCCTAGTTTTATGTATGCTAACGCTTAAACAAGACAGACCACGAGCGAAATACGTTTTATGGCCTAGAATCGATCAAAAATCTAGCTTCAAATCTATAATCACAGCCGGCTTAGAACCTATAGTTATCGAAATGCAAATAATAGGGGACGAATTGAAAACCGACATGCAAAGACTCGAAGCTCAAATGGCGGCTTTAGGCGAAAGCGTCGCTTGTGTACTTACAACAACCAGTTGCTTCGCACCCAGAGCGTGCGACTCTGTAGATGCTATCGCAGCCCTCTGCAGTCAATATAATATACCGCATTTGGTAAACAATGCATATGGGTAAGTCAAGAAAGATGTATCGTTCTTTTCAATCTCTATTCTTCCAGTTTGATATCTCGCTACTAAAACAACTAGTGCCATTTTTTTAATTTGAAACGTTTTTCACTCGAAATTTTATTAAATATTTTTTATTCGAATATATATATAGAATATATAGATATATATATATAATATATGATATATATGATATATATGATAGATATATATATATATATAGAATATATATATAGAATATATAGATAGAATGTTATTGGCTACTTTAGTTTCGAGATATTAAACGGAATATTCCTATTAAAAGTTATATTTTACTAAATATATTGCACTATACTCCTAAAAGCTTGCAGAGTACAAGATGCATGCATCTCATACAAGAAGCATCGAGAAAGGGTCGTGTAGATGCCTTTGTTCAAAGTACGGACAAGAATTTTCTAGTTCCAGTGGGTGGTGCTGTCATAGGTTCCTTTGACAAGACTCTCTTGGATCGCATATCGAAAATGTATCCGGGACGTGCGAGTGCGAGTTCTGTTATGGATGTAATGATAACGCTATTGAGTCTCGGAATGGCAGGGTACAAACAATTGATTGCTCAACGTAAGGAAATGTATTCTTATCTGAAAGAGGAATTGGGAAAATTAGCAACGAGACATGGAGAAAGGCTCTTGGATACTAAGGGCAATCCGATATCCATGGCTATGACTCTTCAGTGTCTAAGTCATCAACATGACAACAAGCAAGTTACTATGCTAGGATCAGTGCTATTTCTGCGTAATGTTAGCGGTACTAGAGTAATAACGACAACAGATTCTAAGCACATTGTTTCACATAAATTTGAAGGTACATACTTTAATTTATACGTAATATTTTCTAAAAATATACGCATTAAGTTTTTAAGATATTGTAATTTTTTTAAATAGTTTAATTATATGGATGGTATAATTTTTTTCATACACAAACGTCCACATACAATTATACTGTATTTTATATATCATATATTACGTGTGTATATATATATATATATATACATACATATATATATATATATATATGTGTGTGTGTGTGTGTGTGTGTGTGTGTGTGTGTAGAGGAATATTCCTTATAAATATCATATAATTGAGCAGCTATTTTAAATTTACTTTGTCGTACATTATTATCTTTGTCAAAGGTAATTTCCATTTTGTAATTTCATATTTTTGTTCCATTTGCTAAAATAGGCTGGGGCGCACACAACAGCAACTACAGAGTTCCGTATCTAACTGCTGCAGCAGCATTAGGTATGAAGAGATCTGATGTGGATGCATTTATACAAAGATTGGATAAAGCTTTAACAAAAGTAAGGAGGCGTTCAGCGCCAGTAACACCTACCGCTTCGCTCGCCGGTTCTAGCATCAATGGTGATGCAGGTGGTACTGGTGGACCAGGAGAATCTAGCACAGCCTCAACTAGTCGTGCAAGTAGCAAAGATAGTTTGAGAAAATGAACCGTAATCAACGCAACTGGCCAGTCTAACCAGCATATTAATATCAATTTGTAAGTAATTTATCGCTTACAAATTGGTATCTATAGCATGTTTCTGGGGAATGTAATTTGGCAGACACACAAAATTGTATTTATTTGTATATCGACCACGTGTTCATATATTGACAAAAGTTGTATGAAATCTGAAACAACATTGAAAATTTGAAGCTTTTACGAATTTAAAAGCACTTCAACACATTATGTAAAGTATTTCCTATGGAATGTAAAGAAAAATATATGAAAAAATTCCTCTCTAAAACATGATAATGAAACAGTGATCTATATATCAATTTTCATAGACACATGCTAGATACAAATATGCTGATTTGTCTGACCATTTGCGTTGAGATATTGTCAATTTAAACCATATACCAAAAAAGGATGACTTATGTTTCACAAACATTAAAGAGATCATCAAAATATTTGAGAAAAACGAAAAATAAAAAAAGACACAAACACACAAAGCATACTAGAATTCTTATGGCTCTATTTCACAAGAGATTTAAGTGATAGCGCTGGCCGCCGATTTAATAAAGTTAATGTGTTCTTTGTTAAAATGTACATGCTATTTATTTATTTTATTGAATATAATATTATATTTAATATTTACTAAGAGACATATATAAATAAGAATATAGGGAATGCTGAATTCTTATATTTCTTTTCACTTTATTGAGCTTCTTAATATAGTTTGATATAAAAATGTAAGACAGAAAGAAAAATAGAAAACATGTATTAATCAAAATAAATTTTTTGTATGCTTGCGTGCTTTATAAACTTTATCCTCTTTTAAGGAGCAAGTATAAAACTTACAATTCTATCAATGTAGCAGTATTCATTATTCACTAATTGTTTATATTTATTACGATATTATATTGAAACCTTTGATTTTTTTAAAGCAATTATTTCACTGGTATATGCTTAATTAAATTGATTTCTTATCAATCAATTAGTATTATAAATTTTTGTATCATATATAATTTAACATCTTTAAATGCAAAGACTTTGTGCATAAAATCAATTTTTTTTTTCATTCTTACGTAAACAGAATATATTTGTATTTATGACATTAGTAAAAAAAAACATATTATCTGTGAAAAAAAGAAAGCTGTAGTAAAATGTTTATGTGGGAATTATATACTATCATAGGAAAGTATATGACAAAATTTAGGGGTGCATAGTACACAATGACGCAACATGATATACGAAAATGTTGCATTGGATTTACAAAAAAAAAAAATAAAAAAACTGTAATATCTTCGTATATATAGACATTGTATGGTGATTTATTGTAAAAATGATAAGAATTTGGGACATAATATTGTATTACTGTTTTGTTTTCAATGCCAATAGTGTTATTTTAAATTGTGTATTCTATAATAAATAGAGTATATCGGAGCTAGAAGTATATTACGTGAATATAAATATTGTTTCAAATATTTAGCATATTTTGCAAACAAATTGACATAACATCGATTTACCACTACACCCAAACTAATTCACATTCACACACATATTTATACATACAAAAAAGATAATTCATATTTGCACAATTTATTGCATATATATGAAGGATAGTTTATTTAAAATTTTATGCAATTTAGAAAATTATATATCAAAGATGTATTTATGAATATTTAATGAAGAGATGAAGAAAAATGAAATTGATAGTGGGATTTTACAAATACACAATTCCCTTATCAATATTGTGTTAATGTTGTTAAAATTTTATTAAACATATATAATTTATGTGCCTGACACACTCTTTTTAGATTAGACATGTATTGCATTGCTTATTTATGGTTAAAATATTTATAAATTACTTTTTTTATGTGTATAAGAGTATAAAATTAATTATTAATTATTAATATCTCATTGATATATTGATAATAGTGCACGATCCTAAATTGTCAAAATTTTCGGAATATATTATAAAATTATAAGGAAAAAAACAGTGATACACAGATTAGCATTTAATTAAATGCTTAGTTATGATAGCTTATTAGGATGACAAATGTTAATCAAGATTTTGTGAGAAGCTCCTAGTAATATTTATCATTATTCGATACATTATCCTATTAATAATTATAGATTTATATTATATTTCTAAATTAATTATACTCACTATATCCTTTATATCAAAAATACTTCTTTAACATATATATGTATATGTATGCAAGTATACTTTTCTTTTCTAAAATCTATTACAATTTAGAGAGTGTTCTATATTTCTCTTTAGCCATCCTTTATCAATGGATTACGTTCGGATTTATATATATATATATGTACACAAAGAGAGAGAAAGAGAATTACATTATATTGCATATTCCAGCTTTAAATTTTATGAAAAATTTCCTTTTCACACACATATTATTTATTTTTATTTCACAAGAACGAATATTACATATACAGAAGAAATCTAGGATGTAGTAAAAGAATTGCAAGATTACTGTTATAAGATGATCATATATATAACGCTACAATAGGAAATATGTACATTGACGTTATTTAATAAAGATTAATATATGTATATATATATATATATGTATGTATAATATATATACATATATTAATATATTAAATTGAATAGAACAATTTTTATATCAAGCATCATATGTATCTTGGTGTATTCAAATGCTCTATTACAGAAATTATTAATTAATTTATATAATTTATGTTAATGAATTTATATTGCGCATTAAAAAAAACACTCATTATATACATACATATATATATATTAAAACGCTTATTCTTTAATTTATATATCACATTAAATTATTTTATATATTAGATATTAAATCTTCTTGAAGAACAATAAACAAATCATTCTATATGCATGTATATATGTATATATACATATGCATATATGTAATGATAATAGATATTCTTTAGAACAAACATACAATCTTATAACTCGTACTGGTAATATTCCTATGTAAATAAAGAAATTAACACATTTGATTTTTGTTCACATTTCCAGTTTGGTTTTGTACAATGAATAGCTTATTTTTATATACATTGTTAAGCTTTTCACCCAACAACGACATTTGTATGTGCATCTAATTTTCCTTTTTAAGTTTCACACGTCCGATATTTGAACATTTTTCATCATTATTGTCTTTTGTAATGATAAATAATATTCTAACAGATAGACAGCGAATGTGTTGATTCAAAGTGCACCTACCTGTTTTCATAAGAATAATGTATTTATGTAAGGAATAATATACAAAGAGATATGCCAACATCGATTCTTATGATATATATTATTAATTTAGCACATTGGTATATATTGTGTGTGTGTGCAACGTAATTACGGCTTATTGAATAAATATGAATACACACACACATACACATGCAAACAGGATAATTATTCACATACAACTGTGTTTTGGAAACGAAACACATTTGGGGGTTTTTAATATATATCTAAAAAGTACACTTTTTGCTGACATTGTATATACGTGGTTGTTTTAACAACAAAATTTTTCATGACTCATTTAAGATATGTAAAAGTTTCACAGCCACATAATTAAGCTAAACACAACAATATAGGCATTGATATATGATATTGCCTATCTGCCTATATATATTGCATATGCTATCATACGATAAACAATATCTTTTCGATCACAGGTAGTTTATTATTTATAAGACAATGTTTGGCATTCAAATATTTATGTAGAAAGTAAGCGAAAAAAGAAAAAAAAGATGTACAGAACTAGTTGTGAAAAAATGAACAAAATGAATGAAATTGGTCAAATGAATATGAAAGGAATGAACTATCCTCTCGAATTTTTATGCTTTTAGAAATTACATTACATTACATTATGTGCGGCCTTTTTTTCATTTGACAATTTAAGTATAAGAGAGAGTACGAGCTGAATATTAATCAAACGATAGAACAAGAACATGAACATGTAAACAGCATAACGTACGAACTCTTCCCTAATGTGATTATATATATATACCGTGTAATAGTTAACGCTTTATTTGTATAATATATACAATTCTATTGGATAAATAAATATAAAAACTGTTAAGTAATATATTTTGTTGATTTAAAAAGTTCTTGTAATGCTTAGATGTACTATTTATACCGCTTACCATATTAGCATAAACTTTGAAAATTTTATTTATTAGCGTGAACTTTAATATTTTGAGTGTCTTTGATTTTTATCAGATTATTAACTATCTTTATGCATATACAAGGGTAAAGGATATCGCACACATATATAGATGGATGAGATAAAATATATAAATAATAATATATAAATACACCACACACGCGCACACACACATATATATATTATATACACACGCGCGCGCGCATATATATATATATATATATATATATATATATATATATGTGTCTTATCTCTTATATTTATATATATATATTTTTTTTTTATATCTATAATCTTGTATATGCATACAAATATGCTTACACAGTGTGTGTCGTTGATTTGAAACGCGAGGTATATCAAATACCAAGGTGTATACACTTATACACGTACCGGTGGCATGGTATCGATAGAAACATGAAAGAATTGTAAAAATCCTATATCATTCAGTTTATCTTAAGTAAATAAGTACTTAAGTAACATTTGTGCGACTGTGATATATACCATTAAGTGTATTATGTATATTTACCGTTTATAAATTTTCGTAAAATTTTTAAAAGCAACGTGAAAAGCGATCGACGAGGGATAACCTAAGTTGACATATGTGCCATATTCGAAAAAAAGTACAGTATTAATTATAAGTACGATTCGTACGATTTCAACGACTTTAAACATTGTAGAGAAAATTATGTCTAGTCTTTTTCATTTTATTACATAAAGTTTCTTTACGACTCTTGATGAACAAATTTTTTATGTCATCTTTTATTTAGATAGCTTTGCGATTTAATGCGTTAGGTTAGGTTTGATGTAAAATGGGATGTGTGTTTATTTAATTTTTTTATCTACTATTGTAAAGTAATATATTTTGTTATCATGTAACGTTAAGCATTAATATGTATATATATGAAAAATAATATTATGTAATTATATTTAGACAACGTGAATTAACGAGATTAATAGAGATTTGCAGCGTGTCTAATAAGTCGTATACATAATCAATGAAAATTCTTTGCGTATGTAAAAACGTAAGTAAAAGATACATATAATTTTTAACATAACTTTTTATTATTTTTTAATACAGCTGTACAAGTCAATGAAAAAAGGATATTAAATTTGAAAGATAAAAAGGAATTATAAACAAGTCTACATACATGATACTAAAAAATAAATAGAAAAATTCCTCTCAACTTTAGAATCATTTTATTGCGCTACAGTTTATTTAAGTCTCTCTATTTATTGATTACACTTTAATTTATATATACTCCTAAATATTCTTTAATCTTTTTTTAGATTGCTGTATATATATATATTGCTCTACATGTGACTTGTAATAAAGGTCTGTATGTATGTGTAAAGTGTAATATATTGATATTCTTTTTATTCCAGTATAATTAAAATGGCAAGAAGCAAAACACAAGAAAAACACACAAAGATAAAAGCTAAACTTGTGAATGCAAGTTCTGCTAAGACAAGTAACAATTTACCATTATCAATGAATTCTGCAATTGGTGTTATATGTATTGCCATTGCAGTTTGGTTTGTAGCTAAAGGATATCTTGAAACAAGAGTAAATACTCCATATAATGTAGAAAAGGTATGTAAATTATTGCAAATACAATCATGATTATATAACGTATAAAATTGATTATGTTACAAGCTAATATCTCTAAAAATATAAAAGATACTTTTGATTGTTATATTATATTTTATTTTTTTATCGATATATTATTTTATCTTATTAATTAATTTTTTCGTAAATGTGGAAATTTATCAAAAACTTAATTAGAACAAGAAAAAGCATGTGAAATTTTTTTGAAATTTAAATGAAAATGAGTAGAATACACATGGAATACACATGCAATTTAAAATATTATATAAATTGAATAACTTGGGCTTGAGTAATTTTTCAAAATTTGTCTACAAAAAGTTGCCAATTGTATTATTGTTTAACAAATTACTTAATATAAGAAATTTAAAAAAATATGTTTTTTGTAACAAAAATAAAATGTAATGATCAAATGTTTATTTCTTATTCTAGTTTTAGAAATATTGGTTTATGACATGTTGAAATATATATTTTTTCTACATACAAGGTCTGTAAATAAAGTAATGAGACTTTTTCGAGATGAACTTTTATTTATAATTTAACTCTGTCTCCTTCAAAATAGTTCCCTTGGGAAGCCACACAGTGCCTGAGACGTTGTTTCCAGTCTTCATAGCAGTGCTGGAACTCAGAAATCCGAATGGCCTTCAGCTGGTCGGTTACAGCCGCTTTTACTTTTTCGTATCAAAATGATGTCCTTTGAGATGAGTTTCCAATCTCGGGAAGAGAATGAAGTCACAGGGACTCAGGTCAGGCGAATACGGGAACTGGAGAACGACAGAAATGTTTTTCCGTGCCAAAAACTCCGTAATCGAAAGCACGGAAAAACATTTCTGTCGTCTCCCCAGCTCCCGTATTCGTCTGACCTGAGACTTCTTTCTTTTCCCGAGATTGAAAACTCATCTCAAAGGACATCACTTTGATACGACCGAAAACGTAAAAGCAGCTATAATCGACCAGCTGAAGGCCATTCAGATTTCTGAGTTCCGGCACTGCTATAAGGACTATATATATAGAGATATATATATATATATATATATATATATATATATATATATATAGAGATAGATAGATAAATAGATAGGTAGATAGATAGATAGATGGATAGATGGAGTCAAATATAATTGTAAACTTACATCAACTTGAATATTGTTTGAAAATTAGCTAGTTACTACATCTGGTTTGGACATTCCGGATAGATATTGGGGCACTTATAGATCTGGTGTGTATTTTGGTTTAAAAACAAGAGATCCGCATTCTTTGGTGACTGGTTTAATGTGGTATTTTCCACGTTCTCTACGATACGACGGAAACGGATTCAGACATTGGTGTGATCAAGGTGATAAATTAAACAGGTACTGTAAGAATCTCTTTAATTTTAGTCGGATAAAAATTTTGCCGATATGGCTAATCAAAGTTTAAATGGCAGATATGCATGGCTGGAGCATGACGGACGAACGTTTGGTGTTCAAGAAATAGTAGATAATTCTGTAGTTATAAAAACAACATTTGTCAAGAGACCTGGCGGATACCATGGTGGTGACTGGACTGCAAGAATTGCAGTATTGCCAGAGAAAGAATACGATAAAGGGGAAGAAGTATCGCTGTTATTTTATACCGCTATTGAAGAAAGCACAAGAGGTTGGATAAAGGCTAATCTAGGAGATTATAATCGTTTAACGGGAATAGAGGGAAACACGAAAGGATTAGGATCCTTCATTATAAACCTGAATTTAATAAATGGTACCATAGAAGAACATTCCTTTCTCGCAACAGTCGCGTCTGGTCTAAATGTATTAAAAGAAACTGTTTTGCAAAATCTTCGCATTGCGACCGAAAAGGGATCTATGGAGAAACACGTAGTTTTAGCTGGTGAACAGCTGCTCTTATTGTCCGACGGCAAGAAAGAGGATCCAAATTTCGTAGTTACTCAAGTAACGGGAAGAGCTCCTTTCGAGATTGAAGTTAGTTACGAATCTGGCAGCTTCAGTAATAGAATAGACAAACTAACGGGGAAAAATTACGACGAGGCTCTCGAGAAGCAAAGGCAATTATTTTCGACAAAATTTGAAAGTGTTTTCAAATTAAAATCCAAAGGATATACAGACGACGAAATAACATTCGCAAAGATGGCATTCTCAAATCTCGTAGGTTCAATAGGTTATTTCTATGGGACTTCGCAAGTGCAAAGTACGTATACCCAGGAACCCGTGCCTTATTGGAAAGCACCTTTGTATACCGCTGTACCCAGCAGAAGTTTCTTCCCTCGTGGTTTTCTGTGGGACGAAGGTTTTCACGGTTTACTCATCTCAATCTGGGACACGGAAATAGAGTTGGACATTATAAGTCATTGGTTTGATCTGATGAATGTCGAAGGATGGATTCCAAGAGAAATGATTTTGGGCCAAGAGGCTCTGGCTAAAGTGCCCGAAGAATTTGTTACTCAGATCAATACAAACGCTAATCCGCCCACGTTCTTCCTAACGCTGGATTTTATACTCCAGCATAAAGAACACGAATTATTGAAACATAATTTTCAACTGCTCGACAAACTATATCCACGCTTGCAGACGTGGTTCTCGTGGTTCAATGTCACGCAAATCGGCGATTTACCCGGCACATATAGATGGCGAGGCAGAGATGAGACGACTAATAGAGAATTAAATCCCAAAACGCTTACATCCGGTCTGGATGATTACCCTAGGGCTTCGCATCCGAATGTGATCGAGCGTCATGTCGACTTGCGTTGCTGGATCGCGTTTGCTGCTCGAGTTATGGCTAAACTCGCCGAAACGCTGAACTATTCTACTAACAAATATGAAGAAACTTCTCAGTATCTATCCGATAATAACTTGTTGAACAAACTGCATTGGTCATCGAATACACAAATGTATTCCGATTACGGTTTACATACCGATAAAGTAATTTTACGGAAATCCGCATTACCACCTCACAAACAGCGATCTCATACGCAATCTTTGGAAATGTTACGCGTCGTATTGGAGGATCCGTCTTTAAAATACGTCGATACAACCTTTGGATATGTGTCGCTGTTCCCTTTCATTCTACAGATCATTGACCCTGACTCACCACAGTTGGGGAAAGTACTGCAAGATCTACGGGATCCCGATTTATTGTGGACCAAATATGGATTGCGCTCACTCGCGAAAACATCACCGCTATATATGAAATTCAATACGGAACATGACCCGCCTTACTGGCGCGGTCCTATTTGGATAAATCTCAATTATTTGACGGTACGGGCCGCGTATCATTATTCTAACGTGAAGGGTTTATATCGAGAAAACGCGAGAAAGATATATGAAGAGTTGAGAAAGAATTTGATACAAAATATTATTAAGCAATATAAAAAAACTGGATATTTGTGGGAACATTATGACGATTCCGATGGGAAAGGCAAAGGAAGTCATCCCTTTACTGGTTGGACTTCCTTGGTTGTATTACTTATGGCAGAAATATATTAAATGTTTTCTAACGCGAGTGTACGTACATACATACACATATATATTTCATTTAAATCTTATTATTAGAAACTTTTTTACAGAAAGTAGAATTTTAAAAGATGCTGTGAAATGTTTGCTTAAAATTATTAAATAGAATTTATTGATGTAACACACATACACGCATGTACATACGCGTGTACGTGCACGCACGCACACACATATACAATTATATATAATATATACACTATTTTTAATTAATTATATGTGTATATATAATTAATATATATGTACAATTTATTGTTATGTATATTATCTTTTATATTGCGTTATTTTAATAATATTTCATTTGAAAAAAAAAATTACAGAGATGCGCATAGAGCATTTATATTATATAATTGCGCATAGAGCATTTATATTATATAATTTGTAAAATGTACAATAATGTATATCTAATGTATCATTCTCTCCTTTTCCCTCTCCCTTCCTCTTCCTACAGTTTCTCCTTCTCTCCTTTTTTTTTTGATACTATTAAAAAAAATCAGAGGAAATATTTTTGTGTAAATATTCAAAATGAAAGCGAATATCTCTCTGTACATAGAAATAAGATAGTATTTAAATATAATAATTGATAATATAAATTTTTTCGATGGTACATTGTAGTTGAGTAGAATATTCTGTATGTCACATGAAAAAATAAATTTTTGATAAAATTTTTTTATTTTGATATTTGTATTGAATAAATTTAGTTTCTCTCTTGATAATACTATATGAAAACTTTGTAAAATATAAAAAATTCGTATTATGTAGATGTAACATCAATTAAGAGATAATATTCAATGCTAATTATGAAGAGAGAAAGGAATATATATTCAGTAAATCTAGGCTGTTTAACTTATTCAAGTTATCTCTGATAAAATATTTTATTATTTTATATCGTTGTAATATGTATTTTTTGAATTAATAATAAGTACACATATAATTAAACAACAAATATTTATTTTCATGATTGCGCACGTTATATTTTCATAATTCTTTCGTTAATTCTTCCATTTCTTAAATCTGCTTTTGAAATAAAAATGTATGTTTCGAATATATTCGCGCCGACGGAATTAATCCAAATACCGAAATTGGTAGAGATGGTATACGCATGAAAAGAATGTAATGTCACATTTTTCAAAAGAATAGCTGTGATTGGTCAGTGACGTTTAGTAATCTATCTCAAGTCCGTATTACGCTACAGGTTGACCAATCAGAGCGAAGCAAGTTGCCGGCCGGAAATTCTGATTAGTCAATTCCAATTCTGATTAATTATTCGAAAACGCCCTAAAACTCGATCCAATTTTCAAATAAATCTTTGCTCTTTGGCTCATTTTGCTTGCACTTTCTACGCTTTTTTCTTCCAACGTTCAAAGCATTTACACAAAATCGTCTCGTTTCAAATGCAAGCAATTTTCAGTAGCAAGAAAAGATTTCACGCATAAAACTCACATGTACAATGGCGAATTTAACAATATCTAACCTAATATCGAATAAGAATTAGCTGTAACCTAACCTAAATATGTTATCTAATTAAATTTTATTTTGTAGTTGGTACTCCTGCTCGCGACGCTCTCCTCGAAACGATTCTCACATCGCGGGACCGCTGATGACTCTCTTCAGACGTCTGCAGACGCCTTGCCCTTACCTCATTCAGTGAACAAGTGTATGCTCGTAAAATTACGATTGTGACTTTTCGAGTGAAATAAAATCGCGTGGACGTTTCTATTTTGTATTATGGAGCCGTACGACGTAATCGTCAATCAGCCGGTGGTTATCGATAACGTAAGTGCCTGCCGTTCAATTTCTCTTGCATCCATGCTATCGAGAGGGAGAGAGAGAGAGAGAGAAAGAGAAACGATGTGTCAAACTTCATTGAGCAATGTCGCTCGCCAACATCGACAAGAATATATAAATAATTTTCGCTCAAAAGAAAATACAATTTTCCTCCACTTATGTTACTGTTTGTATTTATAAAAATTCTGTTTGTATTTATATAAATTATATTGAATTTTGGTTGCAAATGCTATTGAGAATTATCGTCGATATTATCAGCGGTTCAATCGATGATGATATTAACGGGATACAGGATAAATTCTCTCTCTCTCTCCAGTTTAGAATTGAGAGTGTTATATACGCTCCTGTTTTTGTTCCGTTCAGGGATCTGGTGTGATTAAGGCGGGGTTTGCGGGCGACCAGATACCAAAATGTAGATTTCCAAATTAGTAAGTATCAAACATGAGAACATTAATTATTATAATTAATTATTATTATTTATGATGGTGTTCCTTTTCGATTGATTGATAAATAGTAAGTTGTTGTAATAATATAAAATGTACATTTTTATCCTAAGAACAAAATGTTTTTATAGCAGAAAACGATATCGATACTTGAGTATTTTAATTCATTACAAGTAAAAGTTACAATAGTAATACATTTTCAATTTGTGTAGACAATTATATACTTTATAGAATAATAATTAAATTTAGTAGAAATACATTCAATATTATTAAAATAACTTGCTATCTCTAAAGAAATTTCTTATAAATAAGAAATAATCTGTAATTTGTACTTTTTCTTAATTTATACATTAATATGATCTATCAGTTAGAATTAAAATTTAAAATTTAATGCATAATTTTTTTCTATAGTATTGGAAGGCCAAAACATGTACGTGTTATGGCTGGTGCTTTAGAGGGAGATCTATTTGTGGGTCCAATAGCTGAGGAACATCGTGGCCTTTTATCCCTTCGATATCCAATGGAACATGGCATAGTCACAGATTGGAATGATATGGAACGCATTTGGTCTTATGTCTATAGTAAAGATCAGTTGGCGACATTTAGCGAGGAGCATCCTGTCTTACTTACAGAAGCACCTTTAAATCCGAGAAAGAATCGTGAAAAGGCAGCTGAAATATTTTTTGAAACGTTTAATGTTCCAGCTTTATTTGTTTCTATGCAGGCTGTACTTAGTTTGTAAGTAATATTTTATAATAAGCAGGAAAGATAATTTAAAAGTAATTTTTTTATTATAGAAATTTATGTAATCTTGTAATTATGTAGAGTAGATTTTTGACAATCAAAAGATTTTTTTTTTACTTTTAACAATAATTACTATTAACAATAATGGTTTTTGTTATCTAGTAGTATTGATATTTTTTGTGTTAATTTTTTAAAAAATTTTTAATAAATATAACAAGAGGGAATTTATATTATATTTTTTATTATTAATTAATACAGATATGCAACAGGTAGAACCACAGGAGTGGTTTTAGATGCTGGCGATGGTGTTACACATGCTGTACCTATTTATGAAGGTTTTGCTATGCCTCACAGTATAATGCGAGTTGATATAGCAGGACGTGATGTTACAAGGCATCTTAGATTACTTTTACGCAAGGAAGGTATTAATTTCAAGACTACGGCGGAATTTGAAATTGTCAGAATAATTAAAGAACGAGCGTGCTATCTTGCTAGCAATCCACAAAAGGAAGAAACGATAGAAACGGAAAAATTTCAATATGTATTACCTGATGGTAGTCATTTGGAGGTAATAATATCAATCAAAAAAAACATTTAATTAGACAAAATGAAGTGTATTATTTCAAATGTGACTAATTCTCACCTGTAAATCATCTTTAATGTAGATTGGTCCGGCACGATTTAGGGCTCCTGAAGTGTTATTTAGACCAGACTTGATAGGTGAGGAATGTGAAGGCCTTCATGAAGTATTAACATACTCCATTCAGAAGTCCGATTTGGACTTGAGGAAAGTTTTATTCCAAAATATTGTACTCTCGGGAGGATCAACATTATTTCGCGTAAGCAGGAAAATCTTATATTTTTATTATATATATTTAAAAAGACATTCTTGTAATAATATAATAAAATTTTCTAACATTTTAGGGTTTTGGTGATAGATTATTATCAGAAATTCGCAGGATGTCCCCAAAAGACATTAAAATAAGGGTAAGAAAATAAGAAAAAAAAAAGACAAATTTCAAATAAATATAAAAAAGTGAACAATTCAGTGCATTTATAGTGTTGTATAGATTATGTATATTTCTGTTGCAACAGATATCTGCACCCCAAGAACGATTGTATAGTACTTGGATTGGTGGTTCCATTTTGGCTTCTTTAGACACTTTTAAAAAGATGTGGGTGAGTAAAAGAGAATTCGATGAAGATGGTATACGGGCTATTCATCGTAAGACATTTTGAATTTAGAGAACCTTTCGAGAATGTTATATATCGCGAATAATTTTATTATATCAATATGAAATAATGGCACACTCGGCACAATAACAAAATATATTGCGGCAAATATATTCTTAATTATTTATTTATATAATCGCGCGCGCGCGCCTGTATAATTTCTATATTATATTTCAAGGGATTATTTTTATATTTCTAATCATATTTTTGAGACCTCTAATTGAGTCTTTATTGTTGTTAAAAACTGTTGAGTTATGTTATATGAATTCATATCATATTAAATTATGGTGACAGAATTATGAAACTATATGAATTTTCCTCTTGCAAAGTATATAGAAATATATATATAAAATTTTTTTTAATAAATTGTTTTTTATACAACTACTATTTATATTTGATAATATAGATTAGTAAAATATATTCTTTTTTTGATTTGTACATTAATAAATAGCTGTAAAATTTAATTGCTATAAGGTATATTTTTTTGTGGTATAACATACTTGCAAATAATTATTTAATATATTTTATAGCAATTCATATTACTAATGCAAATAATGCTATAAAGAATAGAAAAAAATTTACATTTTTTGCAAGTATAGAAATTTGTAAAATGTATCGTTTTTGGCATTATAATTTAATATGATTGCAATGAGGAAGATAAGATCTCTAAAGGTCAGTTACATATATAAAAGCAGTTTGTAATGTCAATATCACATAATTTGGACCTATACATGGTTTCAATATATAATTAAATGTACATTAGATATTTGCAAACTGCAAGATGCAAAAAGAAATAAAAACAAGCATTAATGTCTTTTATAGAAATGTAAATAATATCTTTTGGAATCAAATGAATTAAGAGGTCAAATCTGTAAAATCTTAAATTTTCAATTTTAAAATTTATTTATATATTTGATTGTGCTCACATACACATGCATACTCACACACAATACTGTCATATATATTACAGCAGAGTACAATTTTTATTAATAAAAGTGCTATGTTTCGTCGATTTAATATAATGAAAGAAAATATTCTGTAATTTCCATGTGCAGCAACATTTATGCAAAGCATTTGTAAATATGTACGCTTTTCCTAAAATAAATCTACATAGTCTTTATAAATGCATGTGATTAAAATATAGATTTTTACAATTGTATTGTAACATCGAGATTTGTAGCTTTATATTAAGTAATTGTTTCCAACACATTTTGTATCACGTACATCATTAATAATTTTTGAAATGTATTAAATGCTGAAAGAACACAAAATATCAGTTTATTTATTATTTAAATAATTTATTTCAATTGCGATAAAGGAAAGAATAATTTATAGACGTTGGTTAGAAAATTTATTAATTTTTTCATCATTGCACAAGGAAACAAGATTATATTGAAAATTGATACGTAGTAATACAATTATAGATCAGATTCAATTATATAATTATTTGTTGTATTTATTTATTATATGTAATGTATATTGTCCGCACTAGTCTGTGAAAAGGAATCTCGCGAGCAAAATATTTGCTTGTTGACAATTATTATATATTTTAATATATCGTATATAACGAAAAATAAAATATGAAATGCTGCAATGCAGAAATGCAAATGTTTAGAAAATGTGTTTCAATATTTTATTTAAAGAAAAATCCGCAAGAGATATCTATATTAAAACTAATGTAACAAGAGTGTTTGTACCATTTTTAATTATTTAACAAATGTATTTTTATTTAAATAAGCAATTGTGTACGGTTTAGAAAATATACGTAAAATACGTCACTAAATCTCGTGTAATCACAATATAATCTTGATTTTATAATTTCTTTGTGGTTTTAAGACTACGAAAATATTTAAAAATATTTAATGTATTTTACCAATTATATAATATATTATTAAAACAATGATGTTGGAATGCAATATGAAACGCGTTTAAAATAACTGGATTCTGGAATATGGATTAAAATTCAAAATTTCGTTCAAATTGTAGGGTGTATTGATCGATTGATCAAAACATTTTTGTAACTCTAGAAATTCTCTATCCGATAGCCAATGAGTATGTGCGTGCGAAATATCGAAATTGTTATACAAATGCGTCATCAGTCGGGAATAGATAAAGCATGAAGCTCGAGAATTGGACGGTAATCATTTCGCTATCTTTTATTTCTTTATAGAAAAAATGAAAAGTGAAAAATTTCGTTAAAAAAGATAATAAACGTTCTAGCTGTGTCTAGTTATTTATACGTTATGACCGATTTTCATGGTCGGTTCATACATTTAAGACTATTTTAATGTAAACATTTTCATGTGTATGTTTATATATAAATAGAGAGCTATATTTAAAAATTGGAAAGAAAAGAGCAAAAAGAATAACTTGTATTAGCCTGAGAAGAACATGTAAAAGGAAAGAAAAGTCAATGGTAATACCTTCCTCGTAAAAATCACAATAGTTTTGCCAATTCTTTTGTATATAATAATGTAAGCATGGGAGAAAGCTCGGCTTCTACGTATGAATGAATATTTATTTCCTTTTTTTGCGTGACGGTTGATTTACAACGCGCGATTACTTTTGACAGCTCGATTTCGCGACGCGCGCCCTCTATCGGTGGCGAGAACGCGACCTTTCGGGCGGAGTCGGGCGCGCCTTCGGTGACGGCGACTGACGTCATGGCGCAAGATGGCCGCCGGTATCGGGAATGGTGTAGCGTAGACGAGGCTGGGCGGTAGAAACGAGTTCCCGGGGAATAGGTGTGTCGGTGTTTCGGCGTCGCGTGCTAGATAACACGCCGTCGGGATGATGCCCAGCCGCGTCGTTGTCGTCGTCGTCGTCGTCGCCGCCGCCGCGACGGGCTGAGTTCGGAGTTTCGGCGCCGCTCGCCCGTTCGCTCGCTCGCTCGCTCGCCCGTCGCCCGCTCGCCCGTTCGTCGGTTCGCCAGCGAGCTAGCTCGCCAGCTCGTCGGTGCAGTGCTCCTCGTACGAATCGTACGTGCGAATAGGTGCCGCGTTTCGTCTCCCTCTCTCTTTCCTTCTTTTTTTATTCTCTCTCTCTCTTTCTCTCTCTTCTCTCTCTCTCTCTCTCCCCCTCTGCCTTTGCTCTTTCTCTTTCTCTCTCTCGTCGCTACTGGGAATATAGGTAATCAAACGTGTCACGCAAGATTTTTCCTCTTTGTACAGGAGTCGAGAGGACTCTCGACTCTCTTCCGCGAATCTCCTTTACCGTGTATTTTTTTCGGGAGAAGGACGGTCCTCTCGCAAAGTCGGGCGATTAAAAATGGAAACGAGAGCCAAGAGTGAAAATCGGAGCACAGATTGACGTTTGCCGAGAGAGATCTGAGAGAGAGAGAGGTGGCGCCGGCTTTCTCGCGAGCGATAACCACGCTCCGTCCCGAGCTCCACGAGTCCCGGCCCCGGCTACCGAAAGCCCGATCGAAAATTGCGATATTACTTGTGAGCGTCTCCCTTTCTTTACTCTTCTCTCTTTCTCTCTTCCGTCGTGTTTCGTGGAATTGCCCGGGACATACACCTCGATATTAATTTCAATATTGCTCTCCAGCCCACTGTATTGTGCTATCGCCGTTATTAAATCATCATCGTATCACGAGCAACCTACTACTATTATGGTGATTATTATACTCACGTAATAAAGAACGGATTGATTTGGCAAAATGGCATTTCGGAGCATCGAAATACGAGCGAATCGAGCGGAAAAGGGAGAGTGACAGAAGTATCGTGTCACAGAAAGAACAATTTTAAAAGAAGAGGACCAAAGACAGAGAAGAAGGAAGCTGGAGAATGCTCTTAGAAATTTGCGAAAACAAGATTAAACCGATTGTGAGACACACACACACACACACAGTTCAATGTCTTGTGAAACGAGAGATTTCATTGAAAGCGAATCGATCGCGAGAGTAAATTTGCGCCTCGAGATTTATTTACAAGAATAAGAGCAACGATGAAAATGCAGACATGAAAAAAATTGTTGGACGATCCAGACGATTGATTCCTTTTTGAAAGATGAGCGAAGACTTTGACCTATTTATCGTGCCGCGAATCGAGAACTCGCAAATTCAAATAAAGAGATGTATCGATTTTGCTAAATTTGACATAGACACAAATTTGCACATCGCAAGGTGTCATTGTGCGTCACAATCTGAAAAAATTACGAGTGTCATTGTATCTCTGAAACCAGAGCGAAGCGAAAGAGAAGAATATATTCAAAGAGCAAAACTTGTACATTTCTTCAAATGCTGAATAGCCACTAAGAGAGAAAGGGAGAAAAAAAGAAAGGACTGATAAGATAAACGATAATCTTTGAATTTGACTGATTGCGCGCGCTCTCTTTTTTTTCCTGCGTGACTGAGAGTCGCAAGATTTAATGTAACATTTGTAATCGAGTCGAGATTCACCCGCGGTCAAAGAAGAGAAGGTGCGCGTCATCGGTGAAGCAAATGCACCGCGATCACGCGGATGTCATTGGAGTCGTAAGGAATAAACGCACGCGAGGAGAGAAAGCTTCTTCTTCAATTCACTGACACTGAGCAATTTCACTTTTTGCCCATGCTACTAGATGGTCTTCAGAGTATTTGACATTCCAAAGGAAGGGAATGGAGTGAATAATTTCAGCAGAGGATTCTCTCAACAATTCAAAAATGTTATAAGATGGAGGGGAGTCCGATGCTTTACGTAGAGAGCGCAATAATTGCGTTCGAGGATCGCTCAAGAGTGGGCAGGACCACAGGACAAGGTTGATATATCCTAGAGGTGAGCCACAAGGGCAGTCAGGACGTCCAACGATGCTGCGAAGGCTGTAATTTAAATTATAATAATTAGAGCTGATTCTACAGACTCACGATTTCTGAACGGCTCAGCTTAAGTTTTGCGAAGCCGGAGCTTCTTGCGAAGGTGGGATAAAGGTTGAAATACCGCATGCCACGGTTTTCGGCTAAAGCAAGCAAAGAGGAGAGAAAGCGTGTAGAGCGATCGAGTAATTGATCGGGCGGAGAGCTAGAATGCGACGAGAGGCAAACACGAGGGCGAGAGAAAGAGGAGAAGGAAGCGAAGGGAGGGGAAAGCGCGAGAGAACGAGATAAGCGCGATCGGGAATAACGAGATATCGGTTCGGGTCCAGAGGAGCGCGCGCACGAGAGGAATTCCTGCCGATTTCCGCTTCCTCACCTTGCCTCGTATCTCTGCGTGTGTGTGTGTGTGAGTGTGCGAGCGTGCGAGTGTGCGCGTGTGCGGCGTGTCATTCTTTCGCGTACATGTCACGCGGCATCTCGCGTAGCGTTGTACAGCACGTGCGCGCGCTGTATGTGCGTGTGCGTGCGTGTGCGTGTGCGCGCGATGTGTGCGTCACCGACGATGATCTCGTAGATCCGATGCGGGTGCGGGAATAACGAGAGAGAGAAAAAAAAAGTAGAATCTTGACGAGAATAACGAGCACGACGTACAACTCGCAAAATGTGGAATATGATGTGCGACGTGATGCCGACGATCGCGGAGGACAGCATGAGCCAGCGGAGCTCGCAATTCTCCAACGAAGAGGGAAACTTTGAGCAGTTGATGGTGCAAATGCTGGACGAGCGTGATAAGATGATGGAGACGATGCGCGAGCATCAGGAACGACTGCAAGACACGGAGACGCGGCTGGCGGAGGTCGAGAAGGAACGAGACGCTCTCAATCGACAGCTTAACGCGAATATTCCTCAGGTAAGTTAATCCTCTCTCTCTTTTTTTCTTTTTTTTACCTCCATCAAGTCAAATATTCGTATAAACAATTATCAAAATCTAACGTAAATGAAAGAAACGATTCTTTGAAAATCGTGAAATAAAAAGGTAAAAAGTGCCAACTAGAAATGAATATATTAATATAACGTGTTATTCGCGAGCATGCTTGATGCTAATTATCGTCCTGCGATTACGGTCGCGGAATTTCATAACATGTTAAATAGGCGTCAACAGTTTGAAACGATGTGGAATTGCTCGTTGAACGATCGAAATCGATGAATCGCAATGAAACTTTAGACGGGTCCGACACTATAACGATGCAATGTTCAATTTGCGAGAGTCTCCCAAAGACTGCTTTTAATTGCGTACGCGAGCCATCGTCGACTGGCGAACGCTTCTCGTAAACGCTTACGTAACGTTGTAACGTTGTAAAAGTGATTTAACGCAAACTGTACTCACGCGCGCGCGTATCGCCTTTGTATTTGTCCCACTTTTCGCGAGATATGCACGTTCCTAACATCGTAATTAACTTCTTGTTTAATGCGTTTTACTTTACCATTTAAACGCTCATTCGTACTCCTGTTTCTCTAAAACAAGCATACATATTTCTCATTTCAATTAATTTTTTTTCGAAACAAGAAATTTTTTTCTTCCTCGCGCGTTAAAGAAACATCCAAGATGCATCGAATCTTTTCGCCGATAGGCCTAATGTGACGATAAAAAATATCGCTCCTTTTGACTGATCGACGATTGAAAATTTATCAATTTTCTCCCCAATAAAGTTTCAGCTATTCAAATAAATGTCTGACAAAGCTCCCTTTATTCTTCGTTAATTTAACGTTTTTTTTTAAAATTAATTTCCTTAGTTTAACAAAACACACATACGCGTACACATACCTGTATATATATATATATATATATATTAAAATGTGTCCTTTAATAGTAGCTGATATAATGTTTGTGTATTCAATAATATTAACGTTTCTTTAAAAATTAATTTCGTTAGTTTAACAAAACACACATATCTGTATATATATTTTAAAATGTGCCCTTCAACAGTAGCTGATACAATGTCTGTGTATTCAATAACATTAATATTCTTTTTTCTGTAATACTTGAGAAATATACCTTTTTGTTTGCGTTGCATGATTCAGTTGCTTCATGCTCGCAAATGAAAAGAATCGATCATCTTTGACGCGCGCACATTGGATATAGATACGTATCATCGTAATGGACATTGATAGTAATAGATAATGCATGCGGTGCGGTAACAAAATTAGCGTCAAAAGAGAAATGAACTGCAATTTCGAATATATATGGACATAATTTTATGTCGATCACTCTTTGCGTTTAATTACCCGCAAAAACTTTTCCCTCTAGACTTTTATATTTTTATTGAAATATTTTATTTTTTCAAGCACTCTATATATTACTTTTTACAATTAATTAGGCTTAATATATTAGCTCTAATCTGATCATTCTTCGAGTTGAGTGAGAGATTCTTTTAAATGTACCAGTGTATAACTATGCTATAGCGGAAAGTATACCATATATAAATATTTATAATTGATGAAAAATCGAGGTATATTTTATATTTTTTTAAGAATAAATTGCGGCATGTTTCTTGCAAAGAAAACAACGTGTACAATGTGTACAATGTATATATTTGTCGCGCCTTTTTTCATTTGCAATTCAAGTCTCTTGTCATCTAGGAAGTTGCTCGATGACACACGATACGATATGACGATATGTACTTTTTTACATGCCTCGTAGCCTGGAGGAAACGATGGTTGCAAAATCTTATAGACGCATCATAGCATTACTTCGAAACGGCTACTTTTGTGAATATAATAAAATAAAAATTCTCCCATTTTCACGGAATTTTATTTTTTACTTTTTACATGTATATACATGTTACTCGTGTAAATGTGAAAATGATTGAATAGATGAAGATAGCGCGATTTTGTCGCAGTCTCTTTCAATTTAACGTTATTCATATATAATCGAGAAAAAATGGATGTTTTTGGAGATAATAAATTTCTTAGCGTGGCGACATTAAAAAATTACCTGGGGCTATAATTCACGATTGAATTGTATACAAAAGTCTCTGTTATCTTTCTATTAAATTCAAATTAATTCAAAATTTTGTTGAAACAAAAATTTCATTTTTAAAGTTCTTAATTTAAATTATATTATATTAAATTAAAAATATTAATTCTTTTTTTAACTTTTTTATTCATTAGTATTATATGTATATAATGTAATATTTTTTTTAAAGATAGAGATTGTAGAACAATAATTAGACTTGATCGTTAGCGTAATGTTTTGCCAACTATTTTTTATGTATTTTAGTTTCTTAACACAAAACATGCATTTTTTATTTTGTTAAATGACACGCATTTTATGTAATTATACTTGTAATAAATATTAATTATATCATGAAAAGTGAATTGCTTTCACAATGTGAAATGTGCGCGCACAAGAGAGAGAGAGAGAGATTGCTAAATTAAACTTTATAAAACTGTTTTAAATCGAAAATTTTATTTTTAATCACTTAATCACATTTACATTTATATTTTAAAAGGAGAAAAATTGTATATTTAAAATATTTAAGGAATGTGAGAGGGGGAGAGAGAGAGAATGAGAATATATACGTATAATGTGTACATATACAGTTGTGTATGTATGTAGTTCTTGTATATACATATATTTCATACAGAATATGTTTTCTAAATATAGATTTGAAACAGTTTGGAAAAATGAACTTTTCGATTATACGAGGATGTGTGTAATTAGTTAAGCTAGTCTTTTCCTGCTTTTCTGCAAATAAGATAACTTTTGTTGCAGAATTTAATGTTGAGCTGTCAAAATAATAACTATTTATATTTTTCGGTAAATTTTTTTTATTCTTCGCAGGTCTCTCTCTTAAGCCAGAAAGAATTTAATTATTTTAAAAGTTTTTACGTCTCTCATATAAATTTGACAAATTTCTTATGTCATTAAGTATTTTTAAATAATTTTGTAATTTGTATTGAAATATAATTTGTGTTGTAATGTGTGAAAAAAATTTTTTTCGCGGAAAACTGATTGCTTCATGAAGAATTAATTAAATTAATAAGTGAGAAAAAACAAAAGAGGAAATTATTAATAACTATATTTTTTTTAATTTTCGGATAATTTTTTTTATTAATTTATGAAATATTGCATAAACGATTGTACACATCAATTTTTAATAATAATAATTTTAATAGTTATTCTAATTTTAATAATTAAATAATAATTAAATTTCATAATTAATGAACTGATCAGTTTTTATTAATTAATGAATCTTTATTAATTATTGACTAATAACATTTTGTTCGATTAATATATCTATATATATATAGGAGGAATATTCCAATACAATGTCAAGAATGTTGATCATGTGCTTAATTAGTGAAATATCTCGAACTTTCATCATAATTAGGATACGCGTTTACACATAGTTCAATTAATCGATTATATATATCTTACTTATATCTTACCTATATTACCATTTATGTATTTGTATGTGTATAAACATATATTTATTTATATTTGTATTTATATTTAACCCTTATAAGCACTTTTACGTATAGATACTTGTTGAAAGTATATAACATTCATAAAGGGAGAAGAATAATTCTTGTTAAATTACATTTAAGTGTCAAATGTAAGACAATACAAATACAAATAATTTAAGCCTGATTAATGAATATATTATATCTTTAAGCGTATACAAAGTCGTAACACACTATTATGATTTTAATATATTCTTTGAACCATTTTACTTGACAAAAATTCCTAAGCATTAATATAGTTTTCGAATTATAAACTATTTAAGAGAAAAGTTACTGAATTAAATTTTGTGACAACTAATAAAATCACATTCCTCCGTCATTTTTTAAATAGACTTTAATGAAATTTTTAATTTAGTAAAATTAAATTTTTTAAAAATTATTTAAAGGTAACTACACACATACATGCATACATAGATATAACATAATAAAAGATATAATATGTATATATGTATATATATATATATATATATTTATATTTATATATCGTAATATGTACATATATATGTTAATTTCTTCTTAGCGAAAATGTCTAATAACTTTGTTTAAGAGAAAAGAAGTTAATTCTCTCTTTTTCTAAATTTCCTACATACATACACATATTTATATGAATAATATATGAATATATTATATCAACTGATATCAATAAATATGTATATATACTTGCATCATACTTGAACAAAAATAATTAGCGTCGATTGCGTGATTGTTTTATGAATGTATCATAAACAATACGAGATATATACAAGAATAACAAAATATGCTACACAACATACATACAACATACATAACAAAAATCGTATTGATTCTTTCGTAGACCTGTTGCATGTTCTCCATCGTTCAAACAGCAACGAGTTTTAAAGGATTTGAACAATTAGCATGTCTCTACTTATCATTAACATATCGATACTGAAGAGTTTAGAACCTGATAATTAAGTAAAGAATAAGGGAAGCTAAACAAACTGAAAAAAGGATGAGACTGAAAGAAGAATTTTTTATGAATCTCTTATTGTTCCCATCTATTGTATTAATATGTTGCAAGTATTAGATAGCATACATAATAGACACAATAAACTGTCTCTGATATTACAGAAGAATTCAAGACTTTCAATGAATTTTTTTTCGTTGCAGTTTTTTTTCTAAAATTGATTTTTTCGACAAAATTCTTTGAGATATCTATAATTTTCAGGCAATTAATGCTTAAAAAGTTTTTAGCAAACTTTAAAGAAGAAACTCGATAATGAAATTATATTATTGAATTCAATTTTATATAAATTGACATTGTTTTAATAAAATTTTAATTTAAAGCTTTTTATACATCATTTATAAAATTGAAAATATTAATGATTTTCCTTCATTATTTCACTAAAGAAAAATTTCCAAATTGATCAAAAATCTTTGATTTGAAAAAAAAATTATTTTAGATGATTTAAAATATTTTTTTAAATAATTTGGTTAAATTATATAGGCTTTCATCGTAAAGGAATAAGTAAAATTTGTGTTTATACTTTTCTGAGACGACATAATTTGATATTTAATTATTTTAATTCTTATTAGAGTAGACATATATTCACACTTGAAAAATATACATACCTGTTGAATCTCAATGAATTTGAATATTTTATTGAAAAATATTGAATACTGGATTTTTTCTGGAAAAGCGAAAAGTATTTTCTACTCGACATTTTGTGCCGAATTATTATTTATACATATTATATGTGTAAAGTTTGCGCTTGTACTAACATACATTCGTAAAGCAAGAAAATGTTAATCGATATGTTTCAATGTCGAATCGAGAGCGGAACGTTTCATATATCCTATAACAGTTATGTAAGAGCTTTTTCTTTGATTTTTTTCACTTAACGAACAGCGATATCTTCGTTTAATAGAATCTACAATTCTGAAGATTTGTTTAGGCTAAATATAATTTGGATTATTCATGTATTATTGTTTTAATCGTGAAAAATTACACAAATAGTATAATAGACAATAACTCAAATAATATGCGTGGACGCAACAATATATATATATATATATATATATATATATATATATATATATAATGCTTTTAGCAATCTTTATTTGATAATATGCATTTTTTTAAGTTTTTACACAGTTATTAAAATATTTAAAAATTCTTATTAATATATTAATATATTCTTAAATTAAAATTTTACTAGAAATCTCATTAATATATAGAAGAAAAAGAAAAATATATAATCTATTCAACAATAAAATACGCATTCATATATTGTATTTTATTGAATACAATATTATATAATGCATGGAGATTGCCACATAATTTCCAACATGTTTTTTGCTCTCTTTCCGTGTATGTCCACAATTTTTATCTTTTTATACTTTTGGCGACGAAAGAACGGAAGTTTTCGCACGCGAGCAGCATTCTCGGACACGATCAATAATCACGTGCAATCCCTGGATATTCTTTCTTGCTATCGCTAAAAGTCGCGAAAAATGTCTCCATAGTTGCATTCCTCGAAAATTAATCATTTGTAGACATACATTAAAGTGTATACTTTGCATATGACATTGATTTTGAACTTCTCCGATTCTATTAGTTTCAACTTGAGTTTCAAATAGGCGTAAAGTAACATTTTTCATTTGTTTGAAAGAAAATTATTTTCTTAAACGTCTTGCAATTAAAATTGTTTACATATTTTACACATGATATATCTCTAAAAAAAGAACCTTGTTTGCCACCATGTATAATGAGAAATGATCGGTATCGCCAATTTTTTTCCACGCTCAACAATATTAGTGCAAAAATATTAAAATTAATGCAATTTGGAAGTTGCGATATTTAATATCATTTCGGACAAGATGAAAACTTGGATTTTAAAACACAAAATAAATTACTAAAATTGCTGTAAGACGATGAAAGATGTATGAATATATTTTGTTTGAATTGCAAGTAAACGCCAAATTTTTTTCAAGATTACAACTTGTATTTTCTTCTTATTTAGAGTAGAGTTTTTGCTTTCACGAGGAGACGATAAATCTTATTGTGAGAAAATTGACCGACATTTATAATGTTAGATTTTATAATTTTGAGAAATGCATGCTTCTGTGCTTTACGTCTGATTTAGATGATTATTATCGTACTTTTTAATGATATTTTTTATGAAAAGAAAATGTAAAATTTTTAACATCATGTCACACATATGCACAGAAATATCAAGCATGGAAATGGATAAATGCTCAAGTTTTATTCTTTATCATATTTGGTTAGACAGTAAAAGTTTTTATTTTTATCGAGTTTTGTTTCAAATAAGATAGGAAGATGAGATCATTTTAGGCTTCTTCACAAAGAGAATTGTATGTGTGAGAAAAATTTGAAAAATTTTTGAAAAATTTACATGTATAAAATATTATTAAAGCGTATGCTTCAACTAGTAATAATTTATAACAAGATCACATAATATTGTTACATTATACGCATGTACGTTACATTATAAATAAAACGTATCGAATAATGAAAGGGGGAGGAGGAGAGAGAGAGAGAGAGAAAGAGAGAGACGGATGAAATGAAAAATTTACATTGATAAAGGGACAAAAATTTGTGAAACAACGAGCACACGAGCGAGCGAGTGCAATGTACCGGGTGTACGCGCTTACAGTCGATCAATACCCACCCCACCATCCGTTCACCAGCGCATGAATGAACTTCGCCTTTTACACCCTACTCGCGTTTGGGATGTTGGAAATAGTACATGGTACGTAGTTTTTTACTTACCCCCGTACACATTCTGTAAGGTAGTATCGATGGGCTTACTTTGCGCGATGATGTGCCGTTTTAATTAGTTGACTATCTTAGCATACTAATTGATGATATTATAAGGTATATTCGCAAAAGTAAGTCTTTTCACTTAAATTTATTTTTTCATTTATCAAATGACGAGTTTATTTTAATAGTAAAAGATCAGCGATAAAGACATGTATTTTCTCGAATCAAACAACAAATCAAGATTTATTGAAGATGCATGAAATGTAAACGAAAAAAATATTGTGCACACTGTAAACAGTTTGCAGACAGCGATCGTGGACATTGTACGCGAGATTGATATAAAATGTTTAAGATTTATTAAATATTGAATGTAAAAAATTGGTCACAACGATTGGTCAATAACGATAGACAATGATTGTTTAATCAACTATGATAAGAATGAGTGGAATTGAATATAATTCGAAAGAGCATATCTGTATAAATATACATTTATACGACTAGGTTTAAATTTGGAATCGTCGTTGACGAAAGGGAAATATCGTCGAGTGTGTTTACACGTAGCCACAATGCCAAGCCCTGTTGGCCTTCCGTCTGTGGTGTATATTACGACTTCCAGAAACGGCTTTGCATCTCACAAGTTGATGTGAGTCAATAACGCCTCGCTCCGGCTGCAACGATCATTCGCGCCGAGTCTTATGATGAAACTACTCGCAGAATCTCTTTCCATAAAGAATTCCATTATTACGATATATACATACATATCGGATATATACACGTACGATAGAATTAATTTGTGAAAAATTATTACACGATATTTTTACGCTCTTTGTCAATCATGAAAGTTTAATTTAAACGTTATTTACGTTTGTCACTTTAATGTACCAAACGTTAAACGTAGGCGATTGCAATAGCGTAAAATTATAAAAAAGTAATTAAATATTGCAGAAACATATAAAAATATATATCGAAAAAAATTAATATACGTTAAACATAGGCGATTGCAATAGCGTAAAATTATAAAAAAGTAATTAAATATTGCAAAAACATATAAAAATATATATCGAAAAAAATTAATATAAAATGTATCAAATATATCTATATAGTTATTATTTGACGAATTGCAAAAATATGAATTATATGCTTTTTTTAATCGCACAGCGCGCGATTAAGCGCGACACGAAATGTGTAATCTGTCATCGTAATGGTCATCGAAGGAATGTGTGGGTAGACACTTTCTCTTAACTGAATGCCATTTGATTAAAGAACCGTACTGTCGATGCAGTGGCAATCAACTATAATGATGTCGTCGAAAGCAACGTAACAGGTATGCATAGCTATGCATCCTCTACCTCTTTCGTCGCTGTTGCATCTCGCGCATCTACCCAACTAATATAAGTAATCAGATATATACACACACGCACATATATAAATATGTATATAGAGGGTGTATCTGAAATGAACATTAAACTTTAGGAGCGTATTCTAGAGGTCAAAATAAGACTTTTTTTCTTATGAACATGGGCATCCGCAAATGAACCCCCCTTCGAGCTAAAATTCGAAAATGTGTGAAATTGACCAAACACTCGCAACGCAAATTTATTTATCTGTCAAGAGAGGGTGACGTCAAAATCTTTTTTTTCTGAAATACAGCCAATTTTTAATTTTTTCCCCAAACTTTAGGGGCCTCTAAGCTCATGTTCATAAGAAAAAAAAGTCTTATTTTGACCTCCAGAATACGTTCCTAAAGTTTAGTGCATCATTTCAGATACACCCTGTATATATTTATATTTATATACCTTTGGTGTAGAGGTGAGGAAGGAAAGAGATATCCAGAACATCGCACGTGCGTACCAGTTTTATCCGAGATCGTTAAACTTAATACACCTGCGTCTTGAGCGTGTCGAGGAATTGGATTACGCGAATATCATTCCCACCATTTTAATTCAGGGCATCGTCTATGGCGAATATACGATTATGTATGTTATATAAAATGCAATAATTCTACTTTTACTTTTTCAAGTTTATTATGCTATGTTTTAAAATTTATTTTATATTTATTTTTTATTCTTATACATGAAAATTGAATAATTTTGACATTTTAGAACATTTCTCTTGACAGTTTATGTAGCATCGTTTCGATTGTATAGCATCGTAAACAATTTTATTCTGTATAATTTATTCATTTTATTTTATTTTTTTTAAAGTGATTTATTTTAAATTTAAGTAAATTTTGACCACATTTAATTCTTTTAATTCTTTATTTAACTCTTCACATCACACTCAGCATCTCATAAGGAATTGAAAAAATTCCTCTCTGAAGTAAATTCAAATATGAAATGTGCCAAGTATCTGAATTTTTTTATATTTCTTTTTATTCTACTGATAGAAATTATTATATCGTTTAACTTTATTATATCGTTTAACTGATTTTGTATTGTTTCAATGTGCAGTTAATTTGAATCCACTCATGTGAACAAAGCTGGCATAAAACAGTGATTCAATCGACATGAGATACGAAATGTACATTTTAATTATTACATTGTTCTTTTCCTTTTCCTCACTATGATTCTTTGTATCATTCTTTAGTTACTTTGTCTTATCTGCCTTCACATACGTTACGTTATTGCCAATAATTTCATTAATTAGATTAATTTTTGCGATATCTATGTAATTCATTCCAATATTATTATTCCGATATTATTATTCCGATATTATTATTATTGTCTCAAATCGGGTTCTCTTCAAATCAAATGAACAAATATAAATGATTGCGAATAAATATCAATGGAGAAAATTTTAAGAAAAATTGTCTGACACAAAATTTTATATAAAAAATTTAAATTATTTATAAATTTTTAAACTATTCTAGATATATATATATATATATATATATATATATATATAATAAAATAGATTACATAATAATTATTCTAAAGATTATATAATGATTTTCCTTTTTCAAACTCATTCACTGAAATTGATGTGTGCTCGTTTGCTTGATCTAGATCCGACTTTATTGTAGTATTGTGAACACACATAAAAAGATAGGTTCCTAAATTTTATAATAATTTTTTGATACGATAATATGGTATATTTTGTTCTTACGAATATTCTTAAACCGATTCTATACAACATTATGATTAATGCATCGTGCCAAATGCATTAGCATATTGATATGAATTCACATAATTGATATTCACATAATATGTCCAATATTAATAATATGAATATGGACTAATAGTAAAATAAACTTTAGCAAATACTCTCCAATTGATTAAAATAGACAGCAAGAATAAGATAATAATCGCAGATACTGTTGTAATTACTTTTTGTATCGCAGTATCTTGTATCAGTATCCACTAAATAATAAACAGAAAAAACAACGATTAAGGGAAATATTAGATGGTATTTTTAAAGAGAAGCACAGATTAAAAATTGACTAAAAAAATTAATTTATTGCTTTAATTTGAAACGCATGTTTCTTTACCAAATTTTTTAAATAAAACTTGATTTGCAATTTTTTAAAATTCTTTATATAAATAAATAAATAAATATTCATAGACGTGTGCAGGGAAATTCCTAGTGAAATGACGAGTGATACATTATAACGCCCAATTTATATACGCCCAATTATTTAGATAGTATTTACAATTAGATAAAATATGATAAAATACTATTAGTGGATCAACGTTGGCCATCTTTTCTGATATT
The DNA here is from genome assembly GCF_003227725.1 of Camponotus floridanus. Classification (NCBI taxonomy): domain Eukaryota; kingdom Metazoa; phylum Arthropoda; class Insecta; order Hymenoptera; family Formicidae; genus Camponotus; species Camponotus floridanus. Next base: position 7,422,075 of record NW_020229325.1, read on the forward strand.
GTTCCAAAAACTCACAAATGTTGTTCAATGCCAACATTGACGATGTATTATCGTAAATTGATCATGTGAAATTTATAAGTACATAACATTTGACTAATACGTGCCAACATTGACATATATTGATTCCGACACGTGGACTCATCTGGCCTTATGTATATCTTTCAACAACTTTTTAATATCATTATTTTTTTATATCAATATATTACGTCATAATGTCGCATCACATTTTGCATTGCATTTTGTAAATTGCATTTAGTAAATAAAACAAAATGGATATTTTTGTATGTTCGAATAATAGAGATGCGGAATGTGCGTAACGACCGCTGCATAGTTTCTAATCCGCAGTACACGCGTGCGGTTGTATGGGAAACACACGTTCAGTGTCCAACTATAATTCCTATGTGGTTAGGTTTGCCAATTATGGCAAGCATGTGTTTGGACATGATTAACACCGAAATAGAATAGCTACTATCGGTTTATCGTCATGCGACATGATTCTCTGCATTCTATTTAGAATCTTTGGCATATACGTGGTCTAATTTTTTTATAATCAAAATTTCCAATTATAATCAAAATTTCCAATATTTTAGGCAAAATAATAAAACTTTATTTCCATGTGTAGATATTTAGTGCGAATATAAAAAATATTTAATATATATTTATAATTATCTAAAGATAATTTGTGAAAGATGTTACTATTCATGGATTGTTTATTTTATACAATTGGTATACAATCTGTTTGTATATATTTATTTATCATGCGGTTCAAATAAAACTTATGACCGTTTGATTCTCGAAAATATATCTTTTTATTGCTAGTTTCCTACAATTAAAGTGAATTTATTTCGCGTATTTATTTGATAAGGAAATTTAGTGTTAAAAAACTTGTTTGCAAGTGAATTCTGATCCACATATTATAAAAATTATTAGATTTATGTGCGACATTTAAATTCTCACATAGTTTATAATAGTGTAACAGACTATTCATAAATCCAGTAGTGTGCAAATGTAGTTTTTTGCAAGAAACATGAGAACGTGCAACTCTCTGCATATCGATATGGTGAAATTATATACATTATGTGTGCATGACAGAAATTGAAAATTTGTTCTTTATCGTCGAATTAAGAACAAAGTAGACTTCCACATTCAAGTAGAATACCGCTTTCCCTCTATCACTATTTTCGTAACTTTATCGCATATATCAAGACACACACACACACACACACATATCTGTATATATATATATGTGTGCACGTAACGTTAACATTTTTTAACTGATGATAGATAAGAATGTTTAAAAAGATTAAGAACACGACTGTAAACGCGCAATATATTTGTGAATATTGCAATATTATTAGATAGTAAAATCGGTGATCGTGCAAAAAAAAAAACATTTACATGAAAAGCAGGAAATTAATATATTTTATTGTTAATTATTTATTTTAATCCATGCTTTTCGGCTTTGGATGGGACTTGGTTTACAATACATTTCTTATCCTCCATTTATGTATCCACCCTCTTGCTAACCCTATCTCTCTACTCCTTTAATCCCCCTAGTCGCTTTCAACTTATTGTTAGTAATATCTATCTTAATTATCCTGTTTTCTTTTCTTGTTTATAAATTCCTCATTTCTCTTTTTTCTTCTTTGATCCCTTCATATGAGTCTCCTTTTTCTCTTCTCACTGGCCCATTTATTTCCTGATCATTTTCTCGTCTTCCTCTGTATTTCATTTGTTATCTTTGTTATCTTTCCGCTTTGTTTTAATTCTATGTCTAATTTCCTCTTCACTTTCTTCTTCTCCTTCTATTTCTCCATTGATGCTTTATATCCTTCGGTTCTTATTCTATATTTCCATGTTTTCTTTTTCAGATTTTCTTCTTCGCTTCTTTTCATTTCTTCTTCTTTTCTCCTTGTTCTTTTCTTTTCTTTTCTTTCTGTGGTTCTCCTCTTCATCCTGTATATTTGTTTTTCTTTTTCTCTTTTCTTTTTTCTTTAGCTCCTTTTTGTTTACTTTCTCTCGGCATTTGCCTTGATTTCTTCTTCTTTTTTCTTGCTTCTTATTCTATTGATCTTTTTATTCGTGCTTCTTCCTCTTCTCTTTGCTTTCTTTATGCTCTCTTCTTTTTTTCACCATTCCATTTTTTGTTTCTTGACCATTTTTCCCTCTTTTCCGTATTCCATTTAACTTTCTCTTATTTGTTATTCCCCCTTTTATCTTATTTCCTGTATATTTGTTCTTTTTTTTTCTCTTTTTTTCTCTTTAGCTCTTGTTAATTTATTCTTCATCGTCTTTTGTTTTAATTATTCCGTTTGTGCTTCTTACTCTTCTCTTTGCTTCCTTTATGCGATTCTTCTTTTTTTGGACGTTTCCTTCCCTTTCCCCATATTCCAGCTTTCTCTAACTCTCCACCTTTTAATTTATCTTCCAATTTGCCTTCCTCTTCTTTTGCTATTCTCTACCATTTTTTTTATCCTATTTATTTATGTCCTCTTTATGTTTTATCTTTTTTCTTCTTTTCTATTTCTCTTTAACTCCTCCTGACTTGTTCTCCATCACTAGCTCTTAATTTTTCCTCTTCTCTCTATTCTCTCTTCTTTTTTTTATGTATCCACTATGTTTTGTATAATTCTCTTCTCTGCCTGTATTTTACTCCGACTTCAATTTCCTTCTCCTTCTAACTTCCTTTGTTTCTGATTCTTCCTTTCCTCTTCTTCTTATTTTCAATTGCAATTTTTATCCCTTCATCGTATCCCCTGAGCTGTTCTTGTTTTCTCTATCTTGCTTACTTTTTTCTCTCTTTCTTTCCAGTTTCTCTCTCCCTTATCTAAATCAAGGTCTAATGCTATTTTTTCTCCCTCATTTCTCTAAACATTCTAGCATTCTAATACTCTAATATTCCTGGTGTTCCTGTATCTAACATATCTAATATCATGATTCTCAAAATCCAAACTGAAACGAAAATAGAGACAAAATCAATTTCAAAACTCAAAATCAAAAATCGAGAGCAGCATCAATATCAATATCAAGAATTACATCAAAACTAAAAATCAGAAATCATACATTATCATTCGCGAATCAGAAATAAAAGATCGCAACAAACGCATGATATCATTTAAATCGGAAACCAAAATATAAAATCAATATATAATTTCAGTACATAGTTTCTTAGCTTATAAAATACAAATTGCCTATCTAAATAATACCAGGAAATTAAGGTATTTAAAAATTACATTTGATTTGAGAATCAAATTGACATTTCAGAGATTTACTAAATAAATACAAATAAAATGATACAAGTAAATATTTTCACGCAATTAAAATAATCCGATAATAGTTTTATTATCATTTATATAATATTAATATAATATTTATATAATATTAACATAATATGATGTTTTCTGTATAGGAATTCTCGCAACTGACAAAAGAATTGGCAGCGGCACGAGAGAGTATCTTGGAAAGGGAAGAGGAAATTTCCGAATTAAAGGCAGAACGAAACAACACACGCGTGCGTAACCAAAGTGTTTTCATTTTTTTAAAATTCTTATAACCTCTTGAGGCCCTTTTCTAGATTCTTTGATTTCTTTATTTTCTCTCCTAATAAATAAATATTCAAAAATCTTTAAAATACACAATAGATATAATGAGCAAATATAACGATAAAAATAAAAATTGAAATCATAAAGAAAAATTGAAATTATAATTAATTGACGTGACTTGATTAGTGTAGCGTAATTTATCGTTTCTTGCAGCTCTTGCTCGAACATCTGGAGTGTTTAGTATCACGACATGAACGATCGCTCAGGATGACAGTTGTAAAACGTCAAGCCGCCGCACAATCTGGCGTATCGTCGGAGGTAGAGGTACTCAAAGCTTTGAAAAGTCTTTTCGAACATCACAAGGCTTTGGATGAAAAGGTATGCGTGTTCTATCTGGTATTGCTATTTGTCTTTCATCTGTTATTTATGTTATATTCTGATATTGCAATTTATCGCAAATCAAGGATAATTGATTTATTAAATCTTCTTTCTTTTTTTAATAAGTATGAGAGATAAATGAATATTTTGGAAAGATAATTGAATGACTTTTTTAACGATTAATCTCTTGATTATGCATCAAAAAGTTTGATGAAATTACGGGCAAACAAAATAGAAATATATCATAATTATGACGCGCGTATTACTCGATTTATGATTTTCATCTCGCGATCGATACATGTGTATCGAAAAATCAATCATTCAAAAAATCATTTAATTATCTTTTCAAAATATTTAGTTCCTCTCATACTTAAAAAAGAAAAATTTTTTAAAATTTATAGATAAAAAAAGAAAAAGAAAAATTTATAAATAAAGTCGTATATATATAAAATCATACATATGCGGCAAAAAAACTTGCGTGTACGCTCGTATCAATTTGCTATACGTTTAAGCAATATCACGAAATGATAATGAAGCAATGCACATGCAATGACGCTACATCATATCATTGTACTGTTTAAATATATGTCAAACATTTGCGGCTTGTTATGCATCGAGTGCTTTTCAATATAAAACAAAACAACAGTTTTAAATCAACAATGAGAATGCCTCATCATTATTTATTTAAAATTTCCTTCATGTTAGCGAAAATATGTACGCGTGCATAAACGACATGTATGAATTGATAAAGAGTTAATGTTGCTGAACTTTTAGGTACGTGAACGTTTACGCGTGGCCCTTGAAAGGAATACGAGTCTCGAGGAAGAGCTAGCCCATACCAAAGAAGAAGTAAGTTTTGCGTTTTATTAAGTTAAAAGACTCAAGACACTTTCTCAGTAAAAATTTAATTGAGACTTCAAAATCACATGAATGTGTATCAAAGTTTCTTTCTCTCGAGAGAATGAGAGAGGAAGTAAAATGTATAACGACCGATCGACACCGATTATTATCGCTATCTGATGCAAACCCCGTGTGGTTGTAGCTCCAGCAGTATAAAGTAAGCGGGCATCCACCAAAAGCTATAGAAGATAGACCAAAAGAGAACGGGCAGGCGGACGAAGGTCAACAGCAGAATAAGGTATCAAAAACAAATTGTCAATTTGGATTTTAATCAAAATATGTGTGCACTCACAACATTCACAGATATTCACATATAAACACGTCGCTTTCATATCTCGTACCGATCATGGATAAATGGAAATGTTTAAAATTTGTTTGAGAAATGCACTTTGTGGAACTTTTTCTCACTTTGCATGTTTCTCACGTTTAGCATATACCTCCCGCTCTTATTCTCCTACCTATTTGTTAACGTTTAGAACTTTTTTTTTTATTTTTTTATTTATTGTCAAAGTCTCTGTATCGAAAGCTTCTAGTGTGAGTAATAGATGTGAGTCGAAAAAGAAAAAGATTTTTTTCCGGTAATATATATATTTGCCTTCTCTTAAAATATTTCATATCGATGAATTTTTCGCTGTAATTTTAGAATCATATCTCACGTCTCTCGTGTTATCATTTCATCGAAACATTTTTCATATTTCACATCATAGAAAAATATTAAAGATTGCATAAAGCGGCACATAAGATGATGTCATGACCATGTCAGCATATCATCATATCGTCACTACTACTACGTTTATGTATCTGTTCCTCAAAATCAATTAAAAGTGCACTTTTATTTGATGATAAATGATAGTGAGTCATTTTTTCTGTTTTTAACTCATCGACTCGCTGAATTCATACGAATGTATCTACCGTAGTGTCGTGCATGATAGTCGTACAATCGCGTAGTTGTCTATACGTAGTTTTTTGGAAAGTGTGCGGCGATGCAGGACAGGCAATGCGAGCGAGGCATTCTGAATGTAGTGTTGTGATCGGGCAGAATGAGACTCAGCAGACAACGAGCCAACAGCATCAGCAACACCAATCGCAGCAACAACAACAACAACAACAACCGGTACAAAAACCAGGTACAGAGAAGTCCACTGAAGTCGGCAGTAGACTGAGCAATGGAAGTCTTGATCTCGCCGAGCAGGATTCAGCAGTACGAGTAATAGACTTGCAAGCCACTCTCGACAAGCAGGTACGAATTAGTATTAGTATATTACGGTGGAAAGTGGCTATATATAGAAAAATTCAACTGTCACAAAACATCAGGTAGTCTTTCATCTCTGTATGCAAATATATGTAAAAAAACTATGATAAATTTTCATATATAATCTTATCATCGCAACACACACACTTTTAATTTTCTTTTAATCACACATGCGCGCACGCGCAAATTGATGAAGTGAATATTATTTCGATTATTTTCGATTTTGCATGAATTTTATTCACTTTACGCACAATGTTAAGCATAAACGTGTGATTCAAATCAGGAAAGTATTAGATAATATTCATCTTGCGAGCTATCTCGATATAATTATGTTAAGTATATTTTTATATCGTATAGATATTCTATTAGCTTGTATTATTACAATTCTCTAAGAAATGTTATATCAAAAATAATTTATAAAAGCACTTAATGTACACATCTCATCTTACATCTGTTTACTTTTTTATAGAGTGCATGAGAAAATTTCTTAGTAAATAACATGCTATAGATTTTAAATCTTTCAATTTGTAAGAAATGAAGTTATTTGTAGCTCATAGAATTATTTTTTATTAATTTATTAATTAAACACACGACTGTGTATATACGCATTCGTACCTACTTATAAAATGTCTTAAAAAGATTGTGTGAATATACTATAGACGACAGATTTTTTCAAATCGGTCTTTTTCTTTTTAACGAAAATGTCAAAGCATCGATATATTTTCAAGTTATAAACGATTGAGAAAGAAGGAATTTTTAAAACGAATAAAACAAAATTATAAACTTATTGTTACTTATTGTTAGAGAGTAAAAAATTTTTTTTAATATAAAATTATAATTTTAAATTTATTCTCGTTAGAGTTGCAAAGATTCATAAAAATCCTAACCATAGATAACAATCTTGCTCAACATTTCTGTTGATACAAAAATTGATTTCAAATTAGTTAAAAAGCTGTCTAGCAACATTTTTCAGATATCTTGCATTGAACCTTATTTAACTTATGTAATTTAATTTAACATCAAATACCTATATAACCGTTAATATTATAACACGTAAAAAATACCTTTCTCGATGATTATTAATATAATATCTTTAATGGTGCCTATGGCATGTGGAATGAACAATAAATATTCATGTTAAATATTGTTTTGTAATTGAGTAGTTATATATTGCATGACTAGTAATTAAGTATAGATTTTACTTTGGTCAATATTTCTTGTTTAAAAAGCTTTGCCGTTTTCTTAATGTAAGAAATGCAGAACAAATATTAGAAACGATTGATACATGTATGAATATACACGTATGAATATACGCATATGAAAACTTTTCTAAATTAGTCTTTTAGCGTCATATAGGATAATTGTCGTAAGATTTAACGAAGGGTTTTGCATACTTGAATTACATATACCTCTCGATCTCTACACGATCTGCTTGAACAGTTTTTTTTTTTAATAATTGGTATAATCGATATAAAATATTGCAAATATCATTATAGAGTTCGGAATTAAGTACGTGGCAACGACGAGTAGCGGAACTAAGCGGACGTGTTGCCGAATTAGAGGAAACACTGTCAAAAACACAAAAGGATCTCTTAAAGGCACAGGAAGCAGGTCTCAAACTGCAAAGAGATTTGCGGGAGAATGCAGCGCAAAAAGAGGATCAAGAGGAGCGAATAATAACTCTAGAAAAACGATATCTCAGTGCTCAACGGGAGTCCACTAGTCTTCATGACCTTAATGAAAAATTGGAGCAGGAATTGCAGCATAAAAAAGCTCAATTGAAGGTAATTTGATTAATCTTTTCATTTGTTATATCTTTATTATAATTGTGTATATATAATATACACACAATGATATTATGATTAATTGAATATATAATGTTATTCAAGCTCCAAGAGGAGAAAATCGCTGCTATACAGGAGAAATTAGAACTCGCGGAACAGAAATTAGCTCAATATGCTAAATTACCAGAAATGGAAGAGCAATTGAAACAGAGGATGGAGGCTCTGACGCAGGTGAGGAGGCCCAACCAGGTACGCAGGGGAATCATGTCACGTCACATCTCGTTAATTTTCCCTCTTTTTTTTATTCCTCTGCACTTTAACGTTTCTGAGATACAATTTGTGTCTAGAGAGCTTTCTTGATATGCATCGTTATTGCAAAATGTTCTGATTATGTTTGAGTTGATTTCAGATAAATGAAAAAAACAATAATAATTTGCTGCTCCATGTGTCTTACATCACTATACTTTATGTATACATACATGATACATAATAATAGCATTCGATTCATGTATATTTATAATGCAGATTGATTATTTTTATGTATTGCAGTATGTTTTTGCAACAATTTAAAATACACAAATTGTCTGATACTAAAGCTAAATTTACAGATTCAATTTATTTGCATTAAGAGAGAAAATTTAGTTATATAATTTCTTTATTTTTGAAAATTAATTACACATTCTATTTTATATGATTTGCGAATTGATACAATGCAGCATGTGTGAATAGTGGAAATCAACTTGGTCTACAAAATCTACTACTTCTGCAAGTGATGAATATGTTTCAATTACCATCATTCATAGTTTATGAATAGTGTGTTTCATTCTTGAATGTTTATTGATTAATATCATATGTATGTATGTATGTATGCGTGCGTGCGTGCGTGCGTGTGTGCGTATGTGCGTGCGTGTATGCGTGTGTGTGTGCGTGCGTGCGTGCGTGCGTGCGTGCGTGCGTGCGTGCGTGCATACTTGCGTGTACGTGCGTGTGCGTGTGCGTGTGTGTGTATGCGTGCGTATATACATTTATTTTTGTGCGTTCATTCTCTCTTTTTTCTTCTTGCTCATCTGAATATAACGCGCTCTTATTCTCTTGCTGTATTTCCATTTTAGAATGTCAATCTCATTTAGATCATATAGAAAGAATTATTAGAATAATTATATAGAATAAATTATAAATTAATACATTATATGCGTTTATTAATTTATTGCCTTAAATTACATTTCGATGTAATGCATATTCTAATTATAATTATGAGAAATATTGATATAATATCAAAGTTTATTAAAGAGATTTTAAAGAAATCATTTTGTAAATATCACAGTTTTATAAAAAGCTTTATAAAATACATGTCATTATAAAAGAAAGAAAGTCGACATAATGTTATAAATCACCATTGATTTATAACAGATAATTTTAATTATGTAAAAATTTAAGCAGGCTCAGGAGAGGCATGGTAGCGCAGAGGATAGAATCCAAAGACTGGAGGCACAATTGGAAGAAAAAAATGCAGAAGTAATGCGCGTTAATCAACGGCTTAAGATGAATGAGGAGCATAATACGCGTCTTAGCACAACCGTTGATAAACTTTTATCTGGTAATTTTTTTTTTCTGACAATGTTTTCTTTACATTAGACTTTCCTACAATTATTTATACTTATATATATACTTATATAAGCATTTTTAGCTCTTTCGAATCTTTTTCTCCATTACTTACTATAGTTATCTCTTTGAATTATATAACTTTTTGTGGATATGTAACACTCCTTTATAAATGTTTGATAAGTAGGACAGATATTTAAACATGGCTCCTATTTACTTTTATACATACAATGGTTATTCAACATGCTTTTAAAAAAATATATATATATGTATATAATGTGTGTGTTTGTGTGTATGTGTGTGTGTGTGTGTGTATCACGTATGAAGAATTTTACACATAAAGTGTTTTAAGAGTTTAAATTTTTGTTTAGAATCTAATGAAAGATTACAAGTACATTTGAAAGAAAGGATGCACGCATTGGAAGAGAAGAATGCTCTTACTCAGGAACTCGAGAAGACGAGAAAGATAGCGGAAGATCTGCAAAATGAAAAGACTGACATTGTTAAGGAATTAGGAAAAGCGCGCTTAGAAATTGACAATGTTAAAAGACAAATGCTCCAGCAGGAGATTGCATTTAATATTCAACAAACGGACGCGTTGACGAGAAGTTTATCTCCGAATGCTGTAGATCCAGGTTCCTTTTCAAGGAGTGCAAGTCATAGCAGTTTTGATACGCACTCATTGCCTAGAAGAGGTAAACGATCTATGGAAGAAGATTCATCAAAGGTACTGCACATCTTTTACATATCAAAAAATATAAAAATTATTTATCAATTGCACATATTTGAAATTGTAACATGAATTTTGATGCTCTCTAGAATTATGTTGCACGAACTTTGGCGGAGCAGGAATGGGAAAAACTGCAACAAGCACATGTACTTGCCAACGTTCAACAAGCGTTTGATGTTTCGAGCGACGCAGAGGGTGACGGAGATAATGAAAGTATTTTCAGTTGTGCAGCAGATGTAATTAGCCCTACTGGACATACAGATGCTCAAACATTGGCATTGATGCTGCAAGAACAATTGGATGCTATTAATAAGGAAATTAGATTAATTCAGGTGAATAAATATTTTGGTATACGAATATATTTTGCGTAAACTAAATTCTGAAATTCGTTAATATGAAACGATTAAAATAGAATATATCACATATTTGACAAATTACTTTTTATTTGTACAATCTTTTTTATCTCTGCATGCAGTACTGAAAAATCAACAGACTATAATGTAATTTTCAAGTTTTTCTAAGCAATTGAAAATTGGAGGACTTTTTGATTACTAAATTTATATATACTTTTTTACATTTAATTTTAAGCAAAAACTTTAATGTTAACAATTCAGTAATTAAAGTTTTTCAGTAAAAATTAATTATACTTTATGAATAGAAGTGTAATTTTACAAAAAATAATTGCGTTTATTTTTATTAGGAAAAAATTAACTCTTACTCGAGCCAAGAAATTGTAACATATCATGAATTCATAAATTATCTACTTTATTTTGTTTTATATTTTTTATTTATTCTATGATTTTGTACGCATTTCGAAATTAGTTTAATTTTATAGGAAGAAAAGCAGAGTACGGAAGCGCGTGCAGAAGAATTAGAATCTCGCGTCGGCAGCCTTGAGCATATGAATCTATTAGCGAGAGGACGGAGCCTCGAACGAGCATCACCGCCATTGAGTGGTCGATCCACTCCAAAATCACATCATAGCCCTAATAGAGATTATTTGCACAAGTACCACACCGTTAGTAATCACGTAATATTGCTAATTTTACAATACTTATACAATAATTATATAGTTTAATTATAATTTAAGCAAATTCTGATTACATTGTTCATAATACTATGTACTTTCTCCTTCATGTAGGCACCCGCGTCAATGTCTCCAGCGCATTTACATCAATATGCCGCTTCTTTAGCTAGTCCGGGCCAATTGTCAGAATCTCTTCCTGCTAGCCAGGTTTGTCAACAAGTTTCAGTTTTATTATTATTAATCTAGAGAAGAGTGTAAAAGAGTGTAAAAGATTCATCATTGCTTATATCATGTTTATTATTTATTTAATATCTACAGAATAATATCTATTTTCTGTGACAGTTACAATTGTCAGGGGAAGAATTACACTCGGTTAGCGAAAGAGATGGTACCGGCGGTGCGGGAAGTGGTGGTAGCGATGCAGCTTCTCCTCTAACAGCTAGGTCACTGAGATTGGAACGAGTGGTTCAAGCGTTGGCTCACAGTCAAGAAGAACTTAGAAGGTATGTATATTTGTAATTTTACAAAATTTTCGAATCTCTAATCAATTTGACGCTACGTTGATTGTATATGCTTTCACATAATGCTTTTATATATATTTATAATGTAAATTATATCATTTCTGGCACTCTTTTCCTTTTGGCAATTACATCTTTAAAAGTCACAGCATTTAATTTTATTTTTACAATTATAGAGATGGGCGAAAATATTGTACATAACAATACTGTACAGAAAATATTGCGCCATGATCTTGATCTAATGTGGGGAAACCCTAATTATTAATCTTAATTGTTAATCTGTTATCTCTTAATTATATTGCTTCTACGGAAAGATGGGCCTAGCCAGAATTTATCTCTATAACATCATCTCTTAAATTATTCGTACTTTTCATTGTTTATGCTATCAGACGTACCGGACAGAGTGGATTTCCAAGCAGTGGTTTCCCCACGCACAGGTTAATTAAAGATATTAATATTGCATGTAAATGGCATTATTATATGCCGCTGTGCACGACACATTTGAATAGCTCCTGCGGGCATGAGATGAACGACTTTGAAATTAAAGCAAGTCACATTGATGGTAACATATTTGTTCATCGTTTTTAGAATCGCTACATTACTCACTTGAAATCATAGAATTTATACAGATATATATATATAAATTCTATGATTTCAAGTGAGTAATGTAGCGATTCTAAAAATGATGATATACATATATAGTATGTATCGTTTACATGCTTACAGTAACGATTCACGAGCACAGTGGCACAAATAAAGCGCCCGATAGATCTGATAAATATAAAATCCCAGAAGGGATCGATAGCTCCTTTTCCCGTTCATCGTACATTCAAGCCTGCCCAATTCATGATCGTGATAAACATCGCGATCTTCGACAGACCAAGTTACTTGCGGAATCGAGAGAATTGGATTTGATGTATGCAATGTGTCGGTCCGTTTCATGCATAAGATTATTCCGTGTATAAAAGCAAAAACAAAGATTACAAAGATATAATGTATTAAATATTGGATAAAATATGTAGCGACGCAAAATGTAATATAATTTAATTAATATTGAAATTGTCGTTCTTCTTGTCTAAAGCACAAAATTTTTTAATTCTAATATGCAACAATTATATCTTTGTAATCACTTGTCTTTACCGATTTACATGATAATTTCATATTATTACAGTAGCTAATCGGCAATATTTCCAGATTTGTATGTCTAATATGTAATACTGAGTAGGTACTATATTTGTTCTTATTACTGTAGATATACGAGTACATAAATATTATTGAATATTATGTAAAAGTAAGATATCATTAGAGAGAAGTATAGGTAAAGAATATTTTCTTTTTCTCTTCTTTCTGTTTATGTATTTGTGTATATATATATATATATATATATATATATATATATATATATATAATGATTTATTAGATATGCTTATATTGATTGTATTAATTTGATGATTCACTGATATATTTTTTTTTATTTTTAATATATTGTATACGCTCATATGTGTGTGTGTGTATGTTCACATATACATATACATATATATTGTATATATAACGTTATGGCTATTGCATATGATTGCATCACAATTCACTCGAATCTGTAAGTTTCTGTCTTTGAGCAGTGCAGAAAGTATAGTATAAAACTAAAAAATAAGCGATACAACACAGTCTTCTTTTCATTTTCTCATTTATTATAATGCAAAAGCAGTAAAGAATAAATTTGATAAAGATGATTTTTTACCGCGCTAAGTAATATGTTATGCGTAAGGTATAATGTTAAAATAATAATTCATAGCAATAAATATATTGAGGTGAAAAAAAGAGTAGAAAATGAAGAGAAGAAAGTAAAAAAAAGGGTAGAAAAAACGAATATTTTCGCGCGATTGTAGTAGCATCGATTAGAGTAGAAATAGAAATTAGATTAGCGCTCCATGCAGCAGGCATGGGCAGCATAACAACGGCGCACTGAATTCTGGAACTCCCCCTTCCCCATTGTCCTCACGCCACAGCAGCCAGGACAGTTTGCACAAGAACAACTTCTCCAGCGTCGGACTGCCTATTGGACAATTGTCGACGTCACATTTGCACATGCAATCAACCATGAGTCCCGCTACGGCAGCTGCGGTCGCAGCTGCTCAAAAAAAGAAAGGCATTAAAAGCAGTCTTGGTAGATTTTTCAGTAAGAAGGAAAAGGTGAGAAATTTTCCTATTTAAATTCCTAATAATATGCAAATTTCTATATCCTATGGGCTACATATATAGGATATAAAAATTTGTAAAAAAAATGAAGTTTTTTTATGAAGATTTCTGAGACGCTTTTTGAAAATGTTTTTACAGATAGATAAGAACATGTTTTATATGATTATTTTCATCACTTTCTATTTTATTATTAATCTTTTAAGAGATGTGATTTTATATGTAAAGAGAATTACAATATTTAATTTTCGAATAATCATAAATACGTTAGTATTATATAGCTAATTTTACATTTATAGTTAATTTTAATATAACTAAATTTTTCAATCATCATATAAAATTTTAAGTAAGTATAAATACATTGAGAAGAGAGAGAGAAAGAGAGACACAGAGTGTAGAAACACACGTATCACATGAAATGTATTGTGAGCGTAGTATAAATGTCAATAAAATAAATATAAAATAATAAAAAAATTTTTTTACAAATGATTAATGCATCTCAGGTATCTTGATGGGAAGATTTATTGTGAAATTTTATAAACTTCAATACATCGATTGTGTATGATATAGAAAAAAAATGAAATATGTTGAAATGAGTTTGATTATTCTCCAACGTGATTGTAAAATATTATCTATGAGATAATCGTCATATCTTTTATTATTAGATTAAAGGGAAAGACACACCAATGCCTGGAGATGTACCAGGTATGGGAGGTGCAAGTACGCCAGCTGATCCTGATTATGGGGACAGCGTATCTGTAGCTGGTACACTTGGAAGCAAAAGTGATTTCGATCGTAGGAAAAAGAAGAGGTATTTACATCAAAATTATAAAAATCTCCTATATATTTTAATTTTTTTAACAAATATAATTTATTAAATTAGAAAATTAGAAAAAAATGATAATGTAATTTATAATTTAATTAATAATTTTTTTGTGCACGGAAACCTCAAGAGTAAACCATGAAAGAATATTTCATTGTATCCCTTCGATGCGTTAAGCCAAATGATAAGTCATTCCCAAATAATATGAAAAGAGATAACGATCCAATCGCACAGCAAGCTGCGGACGCAAACTCTCTTCCAGCGGCACAGAAAAAACACGCGAATCTCGTGAATAACCATCGTGTGAAACGATATTTTCTACGGTTTTGAACGTAACAAAAGTGAGGAAACGAGATTCAGTTAGAATCTCGATTTTTATTCTTGCGAGGTTTCATGTGTATATATATATATATATATATATATATATATATATATATATATATCTTTTGTTTTACCTTTAACTACAGCAACAATTAGTACTTGTTAAACACACTTGTTAATATTTTCGTGTCTACCCTCAGTTGTCTAAATTGCCACTGAGTTTCAAATTATTGCAAATATAAAGGAGAAATAATATTTTCTCCAAAGAGTTATATATGTATTGTATTATAAATTAAACTTTTTTTTGTTAAAATGCTTTTTCTTAGATTTGCATTATATAGACGGCAGTTATCATCCACATACCGCAGTATATTATGCGTAAAAAATTGTTAAAACCTTATTACACTATATGTGTATAATAATATTGGACTTACGATGATAATTCATATAATAATTATAATTATTACAATCCTTGGCATATTTATTTTAGTCCGAGTATGTTTGGTAGTATGTTGGACTCTTCGCGGCATGAGCTCTTAGCAGAAGCAATGAAAGCAGGAACGCCCTTTGCCCTATGGAATGGACCAACGGTAGTCGCATGGTTGGAGCTGTGGGTGGGCATGCCGACGTGGTATGTCGCTGCTTGCCGAGCAAACGTCAAAAGCGGTGCTATCATGAGTGCTCTTAGCGATACCGAGATTCAAAGAGAGATTGGCATAAGGTACAAAGAAATTCACGCTTGCCTAAAAACAATCGCATCGTCCAATAACTCGAGATTACTTTGAATTCTTATGGTAAACATTATAAAAGTTGTATAATATTATAATTATTCTTTATACATTTGTACTTTTTCACACAACAGCAATCCCTTGCATCGATTAAAGCTGAGATTAGCCATTCAAGAGATGGTGTCGCTTACGAGTCCGTCAGCGCCAAAAACCTCTCGCACAACATTAGCATTTGGTGATATGAATCACGAGTGGATAGGTAATGTTTGGTTACCGAGTCTCGGATTGCCTCAATACCGATCCACTTTCATGGAGTGCCTTGTTGATGCTAGAATGCTCGATCATCTTACAAAGAAAGATCTTCGTGGTCAACTGAGAATGGTTGACAGCTTCCACAGGTAAAGTGCAGAGAGATTAATGTTGAATGAGGCAATCTTATAGATTATAAGAGGCAAATCATCTAAGAGAAATAAGTTTACACGATTAATGTATTAATATTAATTATTATCGTTGTTCATTATTACTACATTACTATTTCTTATTACTTTTATAATTATTATTATTGTCAATTACAATTATTATTAATACATTACAGAACAAGTTTGCAGTATGGTATTTCCTGTTTAAAACGACTAAATTATGATAGACAACAATTAGAAGAAAGAAGACGAGTGGCAGAAAGTGCCAATATAGATGTACTCGTATGGAGTAACGATCGCGTTATAAGATGGGTACAGTCGATTGGTTTGAAGGTTGGTTGGATATCCTCCGATATTTTGTTGCAATTGATCATACATATTTGGAAAATTTATATCAATTTTTTCTTAGGAATATGGAAATAATCTCTTGGAGTCGGGTGTGCATGGTGCACTTATAGCTCTAGATGAAAGTTTCGATGCAAATAGTTTTGCGTTAACTTTACAAATTCCCACACAAAATACGCAGGTAAATACGCGACATGTATTTACAGAGTTTTATCTTGCACTATACTATTGCATTTACTTTACAAACTCAAACAAATGCGCCATTTTGTCCTTATAGGCAAGACAATTACTAGAAATGGAATTTTCAAATCTATTAACGGTAGCGACAGAGAGACGACTGGATGAGAATAGTAGCCTGAAATCCTGATCCAGTACGTCAAGTCGACTGTCTCATATTCAACCACATCACGTCTAGTCCAAAACCCCAGCTATCGCTACTATCTATGCGCAAATGTGTTGTAAAAGTTGTAAGAGCTTTAAATATCATATTAGGAATAATCTTCACATACGACAAATGTGACAAATGTGACATTTTTTTGGTAACACCGAGGTGTGTTTTAACATAAAACTGTTAAGAGATAAGCTTACACAATACATTCGATACTAGGAATGCATTTTATGTCGCACGTGCATCAATTTATATATGTCGCATACCTCTTGACGAAAAGAGGAAGAGATAGTTATTCCGGACAATTTTTCATATAGATATCGAAATGTAGCAGGCAGTCGTTGTTATTATATATTATTAAAGAGATATTTTATAATAGTACTCCTTTCGAAAACTCGAAATATCAGTTGCAAATAATTATGACAATAATTCTCCTTGAGTTGGCTTGGTTTTTTTGTAAAATTGATAATCCGTAGTCTTTCAGTATTAACGTCGCGTAATAGAATACATTCGTTATGTCGCGAATATTATATACCGCGTTCGTATGACAGCGTGTACTTATAACACTCGGTAAATACTTGAAGCAACGTAAATTAACTTTATATCGCGTACAAAGATATAGTAGAGAGTCTCTAGGATATACCGTTGCTTTTGAAGAAATGTGAAGTTGCAAGATATCGTGTAATACAATCAGGAAAGTGAATTACATAAAAAAGAACTGGAGTAAATTTTTTTATACATAATTTTATTTTGTTTTATTTTTTCTTTATCGAATTTAGATTAAATGAATGAATTCTGCTAAGATTAGAGCTAGACATCTGAATAAAAGCAATAAATATAAGGTTTTATTTATAACATAATAAAAGTTAAGCTTAATATGTTTTACTATAATTCTTTTTCATTAAAACTTGATTCTTTCAGTAACTTAAATTAGTTTAAATTAAACAAGAATGTGTCCTTATTATTTATTTATTGTTTGACAACAATAAAATGTTTAAATATATACTTTTTTTAATCGTAGAAAAATAATTTGAAGAAAAGGATATCTGTTTAAAAAGCGTCCATTTAATAGTTGGAAAAATTTTTTTAACATTACAAATTTTTCATATTTTTCATATATACAGGGTGTTTTAGACCATCCATTTAAAAACTAGAGAAGTGGTTATTTCAAAAAAGTAAAAACATTTTCTTTATAAATCGGGTGCGCTCTATCGAGTGATGATATTTTCAACTTCTAGTTCCAGCCGAAAATAGGCGATTCAGACCGCAAGTACATTTTTTAAAACGGAACTCCCTATTTTTCATTGCATATTCTTGTAGCTTATCTCGAGGGCTTTCCAAAACACTATAATAAATTATATAATAAATTATATAATAAATTATTTTTCCACAAAGTACTTTTCCAGTTATGAAGCTTGAAGTCATTTCTTAATTTACATACACCATAAAATATCTTGTAAAATATTCATTTTTTGATTATCTTACCTTAATACTTTTATGTACAAAATAATGAGAGGAATCAATTGTAAAGAAAACATACAGTTGTTTTTAAGAAAAAATATGGAATTATTAATTGCAAATTACATATTTTTTCTTAGAAACAACTATGTGTTTTCTTTACACCAATTGATTTCTCTCATTATTTTGTACATAAAAGTATTAAGGTAAGATAATCGAAAAATGAATATTTTACAAGATATTTTATGGTTTACGTAAAATTAAGAAATGACTTCAAGCCTTATAACTCGAAAAGTACTTCATGGAGAACTAATTTATTATAGTGTTTTAGAAAGCTCTCGAGATAAGTTACAAGAATATATAATAAAAATAGGGGGTTCCGTTTAAAAAAATGCACTTCCGGTCTGAATCGCCTATTTCCGGCCGGAACCAGAAGTTGAAAATATCACTATTCGACAGAGCGCATTTATAAAGAAAATGTTATTACTTTTTTGAAATAACCACTTCTCTAGTTTTTAAATGGGTGGTACGGATGGTCTGAAACACCCTGTATATATGTATCATTGAAAACAAGAGATATTTTTTACACATTCTTGATTTATTTTATGTAAATCGATTCTCCTAGTCAACTTGCATATAAAAATATTAAGGGGGAGAGAGAGGTGTAAGATCACATAAAAATATTAAGATGTAAGATCACACATTGGTAAACAAATAGTTTACAGGATACATTATATTTTTTATATTTCAGTATATCCTGACACACGTATATACATATGAGATATCAGATAGAGAAACCATTTTTTTCCAATAACTTTAATACTTTCTCATGGACAGAATAATTAACGATTAATCGATTAATGCGAAGAAAATATATAAATGAATTTTTCAAAAATAGTTACATATTGCATTTGTGCGAAAATAAAATTGCCAATTAAGTCTGCCTATTATATTGTGTAATAAAAAAAATATATAAAGGATTACTTAAAATTACAATGATATTAAGATAAGAAAATTTGTTGCTTACTTTTTCGTTGAATCATTTCCTTCCCGCTTGTATTAACTATGGGACATCTTGTAAATACCATATATCAAGGAGACTGCGTCCTATGTTTCTGTATCTATAAGATTGAGCTCTGTAAGCATGAACTCTGTACACATAGAATTTACAAATTATTACTTTTTACGTAATCAGAGCTCCAGAGTATCATTCATTTTTCTCCATTATTTCGATGAATTTGAAATACCTCCAGGCAATGTATGTTAGCGCATACACACACACACACACACACACACACACACACACATTATATATATATATAATGAAATTATATACGAATGAAGAGAGAAGTGCGATTGATGTGCTATTTACCAAAAGAATTATGAGAATGGACATTTTATACTATAAGATATTTGGAAATGGTTGTACAATGTGTGTTAGTAAATGTGTTATATAAGATTAGACGACTCAATTACATTTCGTAAATGGGGGGCTACCGACCAATTTTATGCATAATGATTATAATAATCGGATATTATATAATATTTTCGGCGAGCGGTGTCCATTATCATGGATATTATTACTACCGCATTACATTACATTTTGCGTAATGTAACATTGCGGAAGAAAAATCGCTTCATTTACGCGAGCGCGCGCGCAGGTACTTTTATATATTATCTCCTTTAGATACATATAAGTATATAGCTCATTGTTAATAAAGACACGGTCGGTAGCAGAATAATGCAAAATGTATTATATAATTGTGCAGCAAGAAAACTGTACGATCGCATGGAGGGGGGGAATTGACCATAGCGACAATTAAGTATACTATGTAGAAATGAGATGTTGCTGAAGACAATGATCACGCGTGATGGTAATCATTATTATTGCCAATTATATAAATATCATATAAAGCTGAAGATGCGGCGAAAGACTGATGTGAGACATTGATGGTTATTGTAAAAATGAACTGATCGGGAAAGATGGAGAAAAAGAAAGAGAGACGATCACAATAAGGACGATAAGTTATAAATGCTGATGTTGTTAATGTTGTTGATACTTGAGCAATCATTGTTGTTGATTGTTTGTTTTCCATGAACATATATACTCTTCTCGCAAGCTGTTCTATTCATCGTAGGCTCCATGGCTCTGCACGATCTTCCGAACGGGCGTAAACGTACCAAATAATTTCTACCAAAGACTTTACAAAAGTAAATATACATTGATTTGTTGTCGATTATACGCGATTTATCGACGCTTCTGATCGGAGAGTAATATGTTGAGATATTGCGTTCTATCGATATATGTGGTTTTTCTCTTCTCATACCTGTATATTCATCATCATACCCCCATCGATCGATCGATCGAGGTACATTTTAAAAGAAATAATCGGACATACCGTTGCATTGATCCAAAGTAACTTATGCTACCTCAATACCGAAGTATGGCGATATTTGTTTTCGCAGACGCATAAAGCGTCGATTCATCGTTTCGCATGTCCCGTACTTTTCAAATTGCAATTGATGTACATATACATTGTGCGACTGACTCGATAATTCATGCACAAGTGTAACAGGAATTTGATAAAATAAGAATAAAAGGCACATGCACATATTTATTCGTTTACTTTGCTGTATAGTACGTTTATGCAATAGTATAATTATTTTCAACGCAATGGAAATGTGTGCATGTGCGTCGTGTGCGTGTGCGTGTGCGTGTATGCGTATGTGCGCGAGTGATGTTACTTTTGCACGCAATAAATCTTCATTTTTCGCAAAGTGTCGATAATATCGTACGAATTGTCGCGGAACTTGTATGTTTCTTGTAGCTTTCGTTCCAATTTCTGTACTTTTCTTTACTACAACGATAGAAATTAATAGGAAAATTGTTGTGCGTATATATTATTTTCTACGCATAAATATGGATGTGTATGAAAATGTTAAATGCGTTTTACGGAACATGGCCGTCTCTCCCCTTCGGAAGAGTCTGCAGCATAAGTGTAAAGTGACTGAACATTACTTTTAATGTGTGATAGTTAATAGTGTCTATAGACATTCCAGAAGGACCTTCCAAAAGAAAAAAAAATAATCGCATATATGCACGTCATGGATTAGTATGTATTAGCTTCGCGCGACGCCTTCTATGTATCTAGATATAAATATAAATGTATACATAATGATATAAAAAGTACCGCAAAGTTTGGCTTTTACAATTGATCGGATAGAAAAGTGGAATAAGCGCAGACAACAGAAATATTTGTAGACGATTCCGCTTGTGGGTGTATATTTTTCCTGGAAACGATTTAATTTTGCGTCTTGTTGTCATCAAAAGTCTATGTACATTATACGTGTGTAACGTTACAATCGACATCAAATATTTTTACATGGACTTTCATTGAAATGATACACATCGAAATGGACCGTGTCGCGCCACCCGTCATCGTTATCGATAAAGCCCAATTTCTTTGGCATAATTAATAACGAATAATTTAATCGCTTATATTGTTTTAATTACTGGTATATAATTCGTGTCCCCGTGTTTAAATGCATAACGAGAGTCTTTGAAATCTTGCGGTATTTATTATCTTTATGACATTTCCAGCAATCTTTCTCGTTTCTTCTCTTCTTCTTGTTCAAAATCGCTGCAGTTTTGCCAATTTATTTCAGTTTTATTTCGCTTTTATTTAACGTTGACAAATTTTTCATTCAAAATTAGATTGAATTTCGATAACGCCGATGACGGTGATTGTCGGTTAATATTAATCGTATACATAGGAAGTAGTAGGAATGCGGACAATGACATTGTCTTGTGCGTTTTGTCATGTACATAGATTTTTATACTACGTCGACCTGTTTCAATTTGATTTGCGTGATTCCATTTTGTACGTTCAATTATTCATTTATACGTGTCTGTTTTCTTCGTTGCAATTTTATATCGATTCATATATTGTCTTCAGCAATAATAGATGTGTTCCCACGATTAAGTTCGAACTCGACATCGAATGTAATCGATTCATCTTTGTCCTCTTTTAAACACATAATATTGTAAAAAAATCCTAATTATGATTTTACAGATACACAATCATACGCGTGTATGCACACGCGCACACACACACGCATACATATATTCGATGGAAGAACATTTACAATAATGCGAAACATATAAATAACATTAATCAATCGTGATATCGATTATTTGATGAAAAAATCGAGCTGAAAAAAGGATTCCAACATTATTTCGGTGTTTTTTGTATGATATATATATATATATATATATATATATATATATATATATACATATATATATATATATATATATATATATATATATATATGAGCGTTGCTGCTATATGCTATTAATAATTGTATATAAGTATGCGCGCGTCTACGCACGTGCATATATGTATATGGATATGATATAGGTATATACATACATATATATACATGCATGCATATACACATACATACATGTGTGTGTGGCGTGTGTAAAATTTATGTGTGTGTGCGTGCGTGTGTGTGTATGCATATATATATGTATACGTACATGTATATATACACATTAAATAGATTTATCGACTTTTTTGCACAATCTATACAGTGCGATTGACACTCTTCTAATGTGTAAATGAAATGTGTAATATAATTTTTCATTGAATCATCGGGCATTAAATACAAGTCGCACAGCGATCGTACTAATTTCGACACAAGCGTTTTGCCCCAAATCAACTAAAGAAGGTATGAAAGAAAGAATTTGTTAGTCTCAAGTGAATTTATAATTGAAATTCTAATTAAGAAATAAAAATTGTATAGATAGAACTCATTTTAATGCAAATAGAATGAGGAAAATTTAAATATGAGGAACATTGATTGTGAAAAGATACAATAGATAATTCTACTTTTCTCTCTTTTAATACATTTTTTTATTATCCAGAGTAGGAAACAGCTATACGAATGTGTTGTATGTACAAGTTTACATTTCATATTCAATGTCCCTCGATATAAATGCCTAAACCGTCAGTAATAAATGGTATTCGTTTGTTATGTTATATATATAATGTTACTTGTGCGCATCTCACAGGTAATAGTGCCAGCAGACGAAATTAAAAAAAAAAACAATTAGACGCTGGAGACGCAAAAAGTAACATCTCTTAAATATGAAGTAGTATATAATTAGTTGTATTATATATATGTATATGATACAAGGGGAAGAAAAAGGTGCACTACATCTTATCAAGTATTAAATTAATGAACAGAGTAACGCATTGTGCATAGTTTTTAATAGATTTGTTATATCACCCTCTATAAGTGTATCGATAACCAAAGGTTATACAATACTATACTAGGTTGAGGGTTACTTGATCAACAATAAGGATTTTATACAAATTTTACAAATAGATATGAAAGATATTTAATACTATGAGAGATATGCAGCTATTCTAAATTTTATAACAATAATTTAGTATCTCGTTTTTTTTTATAATTTACTACTGATTTATTTAAAAAAAAATAATAATTTACATAAACTAGGTGAAATTTATTTTAATGAATAATTAAAATTAATAATAAATAATGTAAAGCATTATATGTGTTAATGATCCTAAATGTATAGCTGTTTAATACATAAAGATTTTATATATATACATATATATATATATATATATATATATATATGTATGTGTATGTATGTATATGTATATATGTGTATATGTACAAATGAAAGACTTGTAATAGAATATTTCTAAAAAAAAAATGTACAAGAGTGCACTGTGCAACATTGTATGAATGATTCTCAATTTTATCATTTTAGTCGAAAATAATTTCATATACTACTTCATGTTTCCTATGATAAATGTAAGATAACGTAATGTATGGGAAACGGGGCACTTCCTAGTTGTGATGTTAATAATAGAGAATTTGTGTACGCGCGCCAGATGAGCGAAAAAGGGAGAAGTCAGTCAGATTTATTGTCATATTTATTGCGAGAATAAAGCAGTATTACTAAATGCGCACTTATATGCGCGACAACGATTGAGGATTCTATTAGCGGTTAATGTCATCACTACGAGAAAAAGTGGCACATATTAAATATATTCATAAAAAAAGACAAAAATAATAATATACGCATAAAAAAACTACATAAAAAAACAAATTGCGCGATTGTAGAGAGATTGAGAGAAGATGGGAGGACGGAAGCGGAGGAAAGGGGGAAAAAGGAAGAAGGAACGAAGGAAAATTTGACACCTGGCTTTATGCAAGTATACGTGTGGAATGGTAGTTAACGAAACAATTCCTAGTTATCTGATTAATGAGTATCGGTAACATTATTATCACTACCATTATAGTTGCTACTACTAACTTTTACGATTATTACTATGAAACTACTATCATTAGAAAAAAACTACTGTTATCTTATTATTACACAAGAAACTCTACTACCATTATCACTATAAATTGTCCTTGTAATTTTTATATGCCAAGTGTATACTTTAATAGAGTAACGGAAAAAATGATGAGAGAGAGAGAGAGTGAGAGAAAGAGAGAGAGAGAGAGAGAGCTACAGAGAAAGTGTAATATAACGCTCCTTCAAAGGGGAAGAGCAAAAATTATGTTAATTGAGCTATGAATTATAAATATTGTATAAGAGGATTAATAATAATATTAATAATATAATAATAATAATAATATAACAAATAATGACAATTATGATGATAATTATTATTTTGATTGATTCAGTGAATGATAATTTATCCATCAAACGTTTCAAACGAGTGAGATATATGAATTGATTTACATATAATACAAATTGTCATTATGTATATTTATTTATTTATTTATTTATTTTATTTATTTTTTTATTTATTTATTTATTTATCGCCGTAACACAGCGATCTATAAATATATTTCATTGACATTGTGCCGCACAAATCAATATCATATATAGATTTTTCATATAGCGAAAAGTATTTTATCCTAAAAGTACGAACCAATCATGTGTGTTTCCATAATCACTTTCATTTTTATTTTTTTTTATTTACTTTTTCAATTTATTTATATCTTAATATTATCGCATTTTTTAACACATATTCCGTTATTCATATATATTCGTCGTTGTAGCTTACATTTTAGAGTTTTAGACGAATGGATAAAAACGTTGTTTCATCGATATTGGACAATGATTTAAAAAATCCGCGCCTAGGGAGAAAAATATATGGAAAGATGAAAAATTTCGGTCGAGACTACGTATATTCGCTACCTGGATAGCATAAAAATAAACTAGACATAATTCTCAGTAAATAGGAACAAATTATATATGTACATAAAATAGCTCGGCATATCACAATTATATCCTTGTCCCAAACATCCCAAAGAGAAAGAATATCGAATCATTTATTTTCCTTAATAGTATAAGATTATAAGTATTGTCATAAAGGAGGAAGTGGATAAAGGAAAAAGAAACGCCCGAAATGCCGCCTTCTCTCTCCCTCTTAACGCGATGCCTAATCCATACATATACTATAGCAAAATTATATGGCTAGATGTGTATCGAGTATACTATGCCTGTGTTCCAAAATTCACTGTCAGTACCGAAAATCTATTCCCGGAATTCATAGTGCGGTCTTATATTCAAGATAATCTTAAGTAAGCTTTGAAAATGTTATACGGCTATTTCATTGGCTGAACAGAATCTTAAGATGACCTAAGATCAGACTTAAGACAATCTTGAATATAAGATCGGACTATAAATTCCGGCTTATAATATACGTGTGTATATATCGATAGATGAATTTCGGAACGCAGCCTATATATCTCTGTATTTATGGAGCAAGCAGATGCAAGATTTCTCATTGCTGTTCGTTTCTTAGGGTCAAAGTGGGTCAAAGTGAGTCAGTTATTTTATGTTATTTTGTGAAGGAATCTACTTTCCATTAAAAAATACAAATCGCTGGCAACCGTTTTGTTTTAATAAAAGCGTTTTTTCATATACGTTATAATAGGTAAGTATTATGATTAAATTTTTACTTTATATACATATATATATATATATATATTTGGACATTTTCAAAGAGATGAGATATACAAATCTGTTAAAGCGGCGAATAATTTTTATTATTTATACAAATATACGAAACCTTGTTTGAATTATTAATATGTCTAATGAGAAGGGGATATATTTATTAAAAACAATATCGCCTGTTATATATTCGTATACACTATTGTTTTTATTTGAATAAATATCTCGCATACACTTCTTCACGAAACGAACGGACAGTTGCGAGAGAAACGTACACAGAGAGATTATACGTTATCGAAGTATCGATTTATTATTATCGAATATCTTAAGACGTAGCAGCAGAACGTGATCTTAAATGTCTTCCTAAATGTACTAAAGTAGTAGGACAATGTAGAAGTGTATTTCACTGCAAGATTATCATATTTATTATAGTATTGTTATAGAACATTGTAACACATTGAAATATCGGTTTTTTTTTCTTAGAAAAATTACAGCGTAATATTATATAGCGATATTTATATTTAATGTAATAAACAACACTGGTTACTATCAACAACTGGGAACTATCAAATATAAACAGTGGACATTTTCGGCAATTTTAACGCACAAATATGGAATGGCCAAATGTAGAATCTCTCCATATTATCCGCTATTCTACCCTTGCTGCTAATCGCTTTTTCTTTAGCTTCTCGCTGCTTTTCACTTTGCTTTTCCATTCATTTCCACAGACTAATTTGTCACGTAATCACGCCTAGAATGGAGATAATTTTTTTGTATACACGCATTATCATCATATATTTAAAATAATCATTACAACGACATTTTTATGTCATGTATAAGCGGTCACACGTGGCAAATGCGAATAGGAGAACAACGAGGGATGGAATAAGAAGGGAAATTAAGGTTAAAATATATGAATTATACGAAGTATAGTACGGAGTCTCGGTTATATATTTCGCGATTTTGTGAAACTATCTTTGTGAAGAGATTAATCAATCTGTTTTGCAAAATTTAATAGCGAGCAGAAAACGATTCACGAAAAAGAAATCAATATATTTAATAAAAATATAATTAGATATTTATATTTAGTATTAAAATAATATATATATATATATATATATATATATATATATAATAAATATAACAGCGATAAATAACTAAATTTTTAAAACATAAAGTTCCAATCTCTATGTGTACATATAATATCTCACAGCTTTTTCTTTATTATTTTTTATTTGTAAATTATTAATTGTATCATGCAATGATAAAAAATAAATGTAAAAGAATAATTGTTAAATCTTGTTTTTTTATCTGCATTTAACATATATAATATGTATGTGTTAAATGCACATAAAAAAAGCAACTTTTAACAATTATTCTTTTATATTTATTTTTTTACTGTGTTATAAATTAAATTATATGTATATATACCATTTAATTTATAATATAGTAAAATTTTAATTGTATTACATTCTTTTCGTCCATATATGTATCTGCAAAATTTTAGGAATAAATAATCAGATTGGAATAAGCTTTAAACTTGCGAGATAGTTATTTGGTGTCTATAACAATCACATTTATCACTCACAATCGTATAAATTTGTAAATATGATAGGTTGATGAGACCTTGATTTTAAAGCTTTGTGTTTTGTTTACAACTTTCTTAGTAAAATCTCCAAATTTGAGTAGCATAAGTATAACGATCATGGAGACCAATATAACGACCATTAATCATTTGGTGCAAAACGAATGGTCTCATATAATAAAATCGGAAAATGACAATAGATTATACAAGATGTTACTATTGAATAATTATATGAAGGTGATTTTAATAAGCGATCCAACGACCGACAAAGCTGCCGCTGCGTTGAATGTTAATATCGGTAATTTGTATTATATTCTTTTGCATTGTGCGTACAGAGCAAATTTGAAAACTTGGCTATAAGATAGTAACTCTCTTTAGTGTTTCCTTATTGCAGCTATATTGAATCATGAAATTAAGAGAGAGCGAGAAATCATAAATTTTGAAAAAAGAAATTAGTCATTATTTCATATGATTCATCATATTCGATAATATGGATTGAAAATATTGAAAATTTTTTTTTGTTTATTTATATTAAATACATATATAATCCAATTTACATGCACATTTTACATTTCTAGTAACAATAAATCTTGTTGATAATTGATGGCCAATTATAAAAGTTATGTTTTAATTTACAAATCGAAATAAAGAGATTTTATTAAATTTTAATTTATACTATTGAACACGATTGAATAATATATAAAAAAATTAACTTATTTTGATGTATTTCTCTCTATCTCTTACACACACACACACACACACACACACACAAATACACACATGTGCGCAGAAACAAGAAAAGAAGTCGCATGCTTTGTTGCTTTATGACTATACATATAATTCTGTGCAATTCAATATTATTATAGCGAGAAACTGAATTTTTAAGGAACTTTAAATCAAAATTAGAAAATGTATTACAAGAATATTATATCCGTTTCGATTTATTTCTCTTTGATTAGATTTTTTGCAAATGCATTAATGTATTTATGTCTGTTATATTTGCCAATACACATATAAGTACAATCGCACTTATTTTAAGAAAATGAGATTATATACATATGAATAATGTTTCTTATA
Organism: Camponotus floridanus; assembly: GCF_003227725.1. Classification (NCBI taxonomy): domain Eukaryota; kingdom Metazoa; phylum Arthropoda; class Insecta; order Hymenoptera; family Formicidae; genus Camponotus; species Camponotus floridanus. The sequence goes on from NW_020229325.1 coordinate 7,451,156, forward strand.
TAAGTCAATTTTGCTTATCCTTATTATTATATATATATTTTGCCTATAAAAGTAAGATAACGTCAATAGAAACAACAAGGTTTTGATAAATATATATTTTTTAATTTATTATAAGCAACAATAGCGAAAAAAATAATTCTTAACGATAGCAATATTTAACAATCTCATATTCAAAAAGAGTGTTTTATTTTTTAAGTATTAGAAATGATTGTTATTGTCACCACATGCACATCATCTCATTTTATTTTTAATAAAATATCTATCCCGAAAATTTAAGATGCGCATACACACACACACACACACACGCACACGCACACGCACACGCACACACGCACACACACATATTAATGTTATACTGGATTAATACGTTGTTTTGTAATCAATATTTATTAAATTATTAATCGTATAATTGTTTAAATATAATAATAATAATATATATTACTGCAGGCTCCTTAACCGAGCCGAAGAATTTACCAGGATTGACACACTTGTTGCAACATGTGTTGTATTTGTTGAAGACGGAAAATAGTCCGCAACAGAAGTTTAAAGAATTTGTATCGCAAAATAACGGCGTGGTCACTACTGAAACGACAGAAAATCTCAGCACTTATCGTTTTGATATAGCCGTAACCAAGTTCAAAAATGCTTTAACATCCTTTGCTCAATTGTTCATAAATTCGGTCGTCTTCACTCCAGACATGATAAAATCAGAATTACAGGAAATAAATGTTTGTAATTGTGTGAGGAAAATAGATAGATGGGGAATATTGCAATTGTTTAAATCGACTATAGACTGCGATTATCAGATTTTGAATGAAGAGAGCAATAATTTTGAAAAAGTGTCGAGTATACCAAATATACCCGAACCAATATCGAATAATATCGTAAAATATATGCAGAAATTTTATGATAATTATTATTCCTCTCATATGATGTCATTATGCATCCTTAGTAATGGTATGTAATATTAATAAATTTAACATTAATACATTTAAATATAATTAATAATCTATATTATTATATAGATTGCATAATCTATATTATTATATAGATTGCAATTTTTTACGTATATTATGTAATTTTTTATCTATGTATTTTTAAATCAATTGCAAAACATTTTGAATAGAGTTATTTTCGGAAAAGTGTTTCAAAACTGTTTGCAATAATATTTATTTTGTATTTATTAATCGTATTTAGTAGTAATGGGATTTTATTATAACTGCGTATCATTTTATTATATATTGTTTGCTTTTGGAAGAGAATGTCATTTAACAATAATTCATTGAAAGAGATTTCAAATTACTTGTGCAAACAATACTTTTCTGCTTTATTTTCTTCCAATTTATGTTTAAAAAATTGTTACATATGAATATCGTTTATTATTGTTACATGTGAATATTGTTAGTTATTCTTCGTATCTATTATTAATCTTTCTCTTTACTAATTTCGACAAAATCAATTACTCTCGATCATAATAATAATATCATTATTAATAATGATAATAATTGTTAGAAAATTATACAATGATTATATATATATATATATATATATATATATATATATATAATTTAATAATACAGATATTTTCTATAAATGTACATAAAAGAATTGAAATATACGAGATTATTTGTTTATTACATATTTACAAATATAAGAGCACTTCAGTAAATTTTGTTAGCATAAATATCAAAAATTACTATTTGTTACAAATTTCCAATTTCTTTAAACCAATGGCTTTCTAAATAATGCTCAAATTATAAATTTGTTAAAATACATTAGATACGTTAATGTTTTTATTTATTTACATCATTTTACAACTCAAGTTTCTGTCAGTCTTTTGCCTTTAATCGCTTAATAATAAATTAAAAGCATAAGAATTGTAGAGTTTCTTCGAACAAAAAAATAATTTTTTATTTATTTTGAATAATACCTCTTTTATGTACGTTTTTTTGTATGTATTGAGTGCATTCTGTATAATGTTGTGTTCAATATGTTTATTTTGTTAATATTAACGAATAAATTTTTTAGAAAGCTTGGAACAACTTCAAGTATGGGTAGCAAGTCTTTTTTCTCAAGTAAAATTGAACAAATTTGCAAAAATGAAAAAGGGAATGTCTTTGATCCAATGTTTTCCTAAATGTGAATCTGTCTATAAAATATATGGAATTCACACATGTTTTTATACAGACTATAAGATATTATATATTATACTTCCTTCAGAATATTTGATTCATCGACAATATGTGGTAATAGAAATTTAGCATTGACACTTTTTATACAAATATTACACACACACACACACACACACACACACACACACACACACACACACACACACACACACACACACACACACACACACATACATACATACATACATACAATGTCAAAAGCATATTTTAAAAATTTGTGAGCGTGTTTCTGGATAAATAAAAAAGAGGAACAAATGTTTATGTGAATACTTATAGTCGCAAATGCTTCGTTATCGAAATAATGGACATTAATCAGCAGGATTAAATAATGATTTATTTGAATTTTAATTTTATTAATGTTCTTTGCAAGAGATTTTTATCTATGGAATTATTTGAAAAACGTCGTCTATTAAACACTTAACGATGAAGAGGATCTATGAACACGTATCCAGAATGTTTGCGAGATAGTCCACCTCAGGTTTTTTAACGAATGCGCCAATCATGTAGATATCGTGCTCAAGCATATATTAAAAATGATAGGGAACACGTAGAGCATCTCTTGCAAAGAACAACAACAAAACTGAAGTTCAAATAAGTCAAATAAGTTATTTAATACTACTGAATTATCTCCATTATTTCGAATTATTTGCGATCATATGTACATATTTATTCTTTTTTTTTTGTCTAGGAACACGATTATAAATTTTTGAAACACTTTTTACTCAGCCTGTGTAATTGTACACAATACGTAGTAATTATATCTAATACTTAATTTAATTCATCATTTAATTAATGCTAATGTTACATCTAATTTCATACAACGATAATTCGAGATTTATACATTTTATCTTATTACTGACTTCTCCTAATATAGTCTTTTCTCACCTATTTGTTCGAATATGGCGGCAAAGGATCATTAATGTCAGTTTTAAGAGCTAATGGTTGGGGTAATGATATCGATACTGGAAACCTGTGCGATGCCAAAGAGTTCACTTTTTTTAACGTTGCCATCAATTTAACTGATGAAGGTCTTGAGCATATTGATGATATCATGACATTGTTTTTCCAATATGTCAAACTGTTGAAGGAAAGCAACGGTACTGAATACAGGAGAATATTTAATGTAAGTAATGAAATGTAATTTTATATTGAAAATCTATTATAAAATGATGATGTACTAACATAGTCAGTGGGATGATTTTTTATGAATAAACGAGTAAGTATAAAATATAGAATATGTAGATGCGCATTTCTTGATTGTTTGCATTTTTGTGTATGAGAAAAATTGATATATACATATATATATATATATATATATATATATAGTATTTTTTAAAATTAAAGTATATAAGTGTGTGCATTCGTTTCATGCTTAAGATATATGAATATAAGAATATGATCAGGATTCTTTATAATAATCAATTACAATAATCGCAATTTAAGCAGTTTCTAATGTGATAAACATTATTACAAGCATAGTACTTGTTCTACATCCTGCGCTGTGCATTAAAAAAGTGGTATGTCGCGGCATTGATCACGTAAAGAAATTTTAAAATAATTGATGAGTATTCAAAAGTAGTATGTACCGATAAATGCAAACAAATATTAATATGCAATTAAACAGATGCTAATAATTTGAAATTATTTTATCGAAAGAATATTAGTAACTGATCTATTTTTTATTCACTCTATATTTTTATAATTACATTGTTGCTTGTACTAATCCGAACGATTTTTATTTTATTTTATATAATGCATCTATCATGTATATAAGCACACATGTAAGATATTTCATTTACAGGAATATAAAGAAATCAAAGAATTAAAATTTCGTTTTAAAAACAGGGAATCTCCTCTTGAATACGTGACAATCATTTCGCGATTATTGCTAGATACTAAATATGAGAATATGACTGATATTCTGCATCAAATTCCTACGTATGAGCAATTTTGGATTCAACAAATATTGAAAGATTTTTTATCGCAACAACATATGAGAATTTATATAATCGCGGAAAAGTTTAAAAATTTTGCAGAATTTTCCGAAAATATCGGAACCTTTAAATATCGAAAAGAGAAGGTGCCGGCGAAAATATGTGCCAAATGGATTAGCAATGCGTCTGCGGAATTGAATTTACCTGCCTGCAACGAATTTTTACCGGCAACTGTTTCCATGAAGTCAGAAGGCTATAAGAAAGTAATTGCAGATGTCAAATTTTCTTAATAATCATTAAGCACTGGTATAAGATGTATAGTAATTTTCATAAAATTTATACAAAATATCTGATTATCGCAATATTGTTTCGAGTGTATCGAAATATGTACAAAGTATTAAAAAATATTAAATAAATTAAAGTACATATGTTTCTGCATACATTATTTTTAATAATCAATAGTAATTGGATATAATGTAGCTTGCACCAGTGCTTACGAATTAATTTATATAGGATATTGCATGGAATTTGAAAGAAATTTCGAAAAAGTAATTCTTTGTGCAAAAATAAAATATAAAATATAAAATTTGCTTTTTATATCTGTTTTCGAGAAAAAATTATTTCGAGAATTGGAAAAATAATAAACTCGAAAAGTAATATTTATTTGCTCTTCTGTTTATTACTTCTAAAAAAGATTAAATTTAAAAATTTGCTGAATGAATGTGTGTATATTTTTTAATAACTTAGATATTACTTTTAATTTCTATCGAAAGAATATATCATATATCTTTTAATTTTACTTTTTTATAGCCATTATTTAAATTGTATTATAATATGTCACATATAATTTTCATAAATAATTATTATATAAGTTTGTGAGGTAAACACTATCTATATTATCAATTTTCTAAAATCTATTTTTTAGAAATAAAGCTAATCACGTACAAAAGAGATTTATTTATTCTATTCAACTTATTTTTGCACAAAATTAATTATTTTGTTTAAGATAGTATCACGACTTTGACCATACCTCACTTATTTAATTTGCGCATGACTTTTTACAGTCAGAAAATCCTACGGTTTTATGGGACACACAATTACTAAGAATGTGGTACAAGAAAGATGACATATTTAAGGAACCGAAAACTATCATAATCTTCCATTTCATCTGGTATGTAAACAACAAACACAATACAAATTTGAATAGATTCTATTTTTGTAATAATGGTAAATGTTTCGTTAAATCATTAAAATTACATTTTTAGTCCACCTGTCTATGTGGACTCTGTCAGTGCCAATCTCACTCATTTCTTTGTTCGACTTGTTAACAATTCTCTCAGAGAGCACTTATATCCTGCTATTTTAGTTAATTCACACTGGCAGCTTTCCGCTACTAAGTATGGAATACTAGTGAGTAAAATAATAATAGACAACAATAATAATAATATAATAGTATACAATATACAATAGTATTTTAAAATATATCGGACAAGATTGATCAAACAAATTTTTAGATACAATTGATTATTCGTAATATACATATTCAAACGCGCGCATGTATACGTAAAGCAGTTGAACACACACACACACACCACACACACACACACACACACCACACACACACACACACACACACATACACCCACACATTTCCTCTATTCACTTTCGAAATCTTTGTTATTTTCATGCAATTTATATCTAACTGATATATTGAATTTTTTATATACCAACAAAAAAAGTTTATTTCTGAACAAAACATTTCCAAGTTTATTCACATATGTTATTTTTAAGTTTGATCAATTCTGCCTTTAAATAATATTTACCTGAAATATATATATATATATATATATATATATATATATATATATAATATAATTTGTTCAACATTATTATATGTATAAATTGAGAAATATTTACTTAAAATTAATATTGCTTAGAATTAATTGTGTATGTTTAATTGTGTATGTATATGTTTAAGAGATGTGTCAAATTAATTGTTTTCTTAGCTTAAAATAGATGGGTTTGACGACAAGCTACATGTGTTGTTAAACAAAATCATCGATCGAATGATAAACTTTAAATTAAATCCAAAAAATTTTGAAATTGAGAAGCAAAATGTACGTAGATACAATGAGATGCAAAAATTTGTTGAATTAAATTGAATTGCAATGTTGTTTATTTAAAATCATTTGCAGCACGAACAATTTTGTAAAATGCAGCTTGAACAGTTGGGAAAAGATCAGCTAATCAATTATTCATCAATCCAGCTAGACAATTATTTGTTGCCAATAAATGAAATATTAGAAAAAAATTCACGTAAGTATACAATAGATGATATATACATGTTAATAATATTGCTTATGATATTTATTCTTGAAAAATGTGTCACTCTTTGCGAGTGCGGTAAAAAAATCTTTTCTTTTTACAAATTTCTTTTTACACATGTAATGATTATTTCGTTTATATAAATAATTACATATTTCTAGAATATTAAATTTGAATGAAAAACTATTGAAAAATAATTAAATACTTTTGAAAATTTAAAATGCACATATTATATTTTACACACACACACACACACACACACACACACACACACACACACACACACACACAAGTATATATACATGACTAAAAGATCTTACGATAATGTTATGCAGATATTACTTTTGAAAAAGTCCAACAGTTCATATCAAGCTTATTCAATTCAATATATGTAGAATTCTTAATACATGGTAATATGATTGCATCAGATGCCTATAATATAGCATTTCTAATTCGGGACAAATTCTCAAATATCATTCCATTGATGCCAACAAGCATAGAATTAAATCATGATATCGACGATGGTAAGTAATAGTAAATATACACTTAACTTATAATTGTAAATTAATTTCCGTATCGTCAATTAACGTAAATTTTTAATTTTTTTCTATCTCATTATCAGTATTTTATTACTGTTGTAAACATTAAAGAAATCCGGAAAAATAAAATTCATATGTAATTAAAAATATAAAAATATACATATAATTATATATAAAATTTGTCTATACATTTGTATAATCACATATTTGTATAATCTGTGTCCATATGTACAGGAAAAACTATAAGACGAATAATTGATAAAATAATGAGGCGAATAATTTTTGCATCGTATTTTTTTCAGAAAAAATAAAATTGCTTATATATAATTATATATATCTATCTCTATAATCATATATATCTTATATATAATTTATATATATTTATATATAATTATATATAAATTTATATATAATTATATATATTTTTACATATACATATATATGTATATTTATATGTATATGTGGATTACGCATGGACTTTTATGCCGGGAATTTTTATAATTTCATAGAATTTTAACTATGACAATTGGAGAATTAATGTTTATAATATATAAATATTGATAAACTCTATATTACAGTGCACACATAAAATTTTATATTTAGTATAATTTGTCTCTCTGAACTTTCCACAACTTTCTACTTTAAAACATATCTTAATGTTTATTTTACTATTTTTATATTTAAATATTATTTTCTCACTCTCTTCTTTCATATCCTTTTCTCTCCATACACATGTTATTAGAATTTTATTTGTATAATAAGATTTTTGCCCACAGAAATGTGGAATACTAATGAATCACTATTATCTATTTGATGCAGTCTAATTTGTATATCATGATATTCATTTTAGATTACAATTTTGAAAATCGATTTCGCTTGTTGTATGAAAAGGACTCGTGTATCGTCGGCGTTATGTTTTATTCAGTTAATTCCCGATCCACAGAGTTGGACGTGATGTTAGATTTTGTGCAACAAGTAATTTGTAAACGTTTGGCTATTTTAAAAAGTGAGGAACAGTTGGGCTGTTTATCATATAGTGATATATACCGAACAAATAGAATACAAAGATTGAAAATCCTGGCTCAAGGTCTAAAATCGCAAACAGTTGAAGATATTAAACACCAAATTAATCTATTCATGAATTCTGTGGTGGTAAATATTAACATTAATATTAATTTAACATTAACATTAATAATAATTAACAAAAATGAATATAATAATAATTATTTAACATTAATATTATATGTGATGATCTAATATTATACAAAGATACAAAATGGCAATTCTGAGAAATTAAGTTGAAAATGTGTATCATTGCATTTTTTTAAATGAAAAAGATTGTTCTTGATAAAATTTTGACATGAATATTTCGAAATTCATATCATTTTATATTATTTTTAAAACTATTTGTAAAATCATTACTTTCCTCAAGAAAAATGTTTATATTTCAATAAATATTAAATTCGTTTCGATTAGATATTCGATTAGAAATTAATTGAATCATACATTTATCAAATATATGGCACAGTATTATATTCAAAATTATTTAAATTGAGAAAATACACAAAATTAATGTTATATTACAATAGTGTATGTAGAATATTAATAAGAATAACAATTAAATTATGTTTTTATGAAAGTATCATTTACAAATCATTATAAAATTGTATTTCAGAATTACATAATTAATATGCCTGAAGAGAGTTTCCAAGAGATGAAAGCTTTATTAATTACATCATATCATAATAAAAAACCGAAAACATTTAATGATCTAACTGATGTTTTAGGGGCTCAGATTTTTAATCAACAATATAACTTCGATCAAATTAATCTCGAAATAGATTACGCAAATAAAATTACGAAGAAAACTTTATCTAATTTTGATCATGGTAGCTAATATTTTATAACTTTTTTTTTACATAGATAATATTTCTTTTTATCTATTGGTATAATTTTTAAAAAGTATGTGATCAATTATTAAGAACTTTAATGTCTAGAAAATAGATATAAAAAAATTAAATTCACATATTGCATATTTATTTATGCGCGGAAAATTATTCTTTGCTAAAAAATTTTTAACGTATATATAAAATTATATATAATTATATATAAAATTATATATAATTATATATAAAATTTTTATCTTAAATACTGGAACATTTACTGTGTTAATAATCTTTGATATTGTTTTATTACAAAGTGTTTCAGGGTTTTATGATCAGTGTCTAAATATTTTAGAAAAATCATAAATAATAGAAATTCTCTACATCAATATATATAGATTAACTTAAAGGCAAGAGAATTTATATAAAAACATTCCGTTGTTAAAATCAATGATGTCACGTCGTTTCAGTGGAACAATTATATACCAAAATTATTAACGAAAAGACGCTCTACAAGGCTTCATGTCACAATTATTAATTTTAGTTATTTAAAAAAGAAAGAATAATTAAAATATATTAATATTTCGTTTCTTTACTTTAATTTTTCAGCAGTATTTCGTTTCATTATAATCAATATGTTTCTTAATTTTTATTTATTTTAAACAGCATATATTGAATATATAAATTAATGGTAAAGAAAATTATGCAATTTAAATTGTATGTATATTATAAGTTTGAAATTTAGCAAATTAAATTAGTACTTTATTAATATAAGCGTTTTTTCTCTTTCTTACTTCCTATCAGATTTTATATAAGTATTAAATGTTTTGAGACGATAATCAAAACAATTATACATCTTTAAAATGAAAGTTAAATAAAATATATGTTTTAAATTATGTTGTATTTTTTTATAACGATTTTATTTTGCATGATTACAATATTATAATGCGAAAATAAAAAAAATTAATGTTTTAATATATGTTTTTTAAAGGATTTTGAAAATAACTTACATTTTATGAAGATTCTCGCTATTATAATAATAATAAATTGCAATAGTATAATATATATAATAATAATAAAATGCAATAGCAATCTTTGCAGTGTTCGCGTTAATGCAAGTTTATAAAATTTAATATTTTTTAATAAATATAAAGTCTATTATCTTTTTAATCTATCATTAAAAGTAATTAATCGCACGTGAATTTATGAAATACAGATAAGCTTACAACCTGAATAAAAATTAAAATATATATGCATATATTTTAATATATATGCATATATTTGATGTATCATCTTAAAAATTTTATTATTTATATTTTGCAAATTATAATATTATCCAAATATAACAAAAAAATATATATATATGTATGCGCAGTGACATTTCTTCTTTTATTTACCCTTCTATATACATGTACACACACACACACACACACACACACACACACACACACATTATATATATATTCTCTCGTTAGCATGCTATATTTACTTTGTGCATGTGTGCGCGTGTGTGTTTGTTGTGTGTGAAAGAAAGAGTGAGAGAGTAATAAAATCGATTCATTTCAATAAAATTATCAGTAATGATTTTTAATTTACAAGTTGTTAAAATAAATTTTATTCGTGATTTCAGTTTTAAAGTAAATCATATATAATGTCGTATATGTATATTAGAAATTTATTTAATATATAAGTCAATTTTGCGTTATATAAGCAATAACATCATAAAACATCTTTATGTTAGAAATTTATTTAATACGTAAGCGTCTTTTTGCGTATATGTATATGTATATGCAGAACTCGTTTTTTTATATAAAACTCGTTACCGACATTTCGTACACGTAGCATGTCCACAGAGGGCGTCTCGCGTCTCGCGTTCGAGTCGAGACTCAGAGGATCACTCGAAGCTCTTTACACGTATATGTATGTATAAAGATTTCAGTCACACTATTCATAATTATTCTTTTATCGCAAGGAAAACTTATTCGATTATATGATTACGAATGAGGTGAAAATAAGCGACGACGAAGAATATGAATGACATAGGAGAAGCTGGAGTCATGGATATTCAACTGAAAACTGAGAAGGAAGTCAGGTAACCTTTTTATAACTTGTTTGCATACAAGCATCGAGTCATTTAAAAATGTCAATCATTTAATACATGGAAGTTCTTTATATGTGAGATGTGTATATACGTATACATACATACATGTTACGTACATGTCAGTAAGTGTGTACAGTGTGTGCGCGCCTAATGTTTCTTTATTAGTAAATAGCTTATTTTCAAATTTTCATTTGTTGAGTTGAATTTGAGCAACTTAAATACAATTCTTATTTGTAACGGAGTAATAAAGAATCTCTGGTAGAACTATTCCATGATGAACAAACGTTTTTTAAACAGAAAACAAGTTTACATATTTTACAATGCAAATATGATTTTCTTAAAGTTTATTCCAGTTTATGACAAGAAAGATATATAAATTAATCTATAAATACATACAAATAGATTAGAAAAATATAATATCAATATTTGTGCAATTTTCTATTTTATGAGTATTTAAAATTTAATATTATTATTGGTGCATTTTATATACCTGTATAATAGATTATACAGTACAATATATATATACAAAAAAAAATACGTTACAATATTATAGGAATAAGTTTAATGACAATTTAATTATATTATAGTTTAATAGTGTTATTCCTTCTTTGATATATAGCGAAGATACATTATATTTCTCAAAAGCAGTAGAAAAGTTGGCTGAAGGTCTTTTGGGTATTTGTCAGCCTCCCTTGGAACAAGTTAAAAATGAACTTTTTGAACTCACGTAAGCATTACATAAATCATTAATAAGAAACAAATAGTAAGATATTTTACCTTGATGTCTTTTGTAGAAGTAAACAAGAAGCTTTGCTCGCTCAAATGCAACTTGAAAACAAAAAGATACATGAAACATTTGAAGATATAGATTTAAATGATATGGTATGATTTATAGTAATATATATTTGAAATATTAATATTTTCAATAGAAAAGTAAACTATACATATATATATATATATATATATATATATATATATATATACCTACATACATATGCACCATAAACATATGTTACAGTTTGCAGCTATTAAAGTTTACCAAGGAAAATTAACATTGATAAGAAAGGAAATGATTAATATTCATGAAAGAACTTACAAATTAAAGGTGAATTAAAGCTCTTTTATAAGAATACATATCAAATATCTGCGTGCATGTGAGAGCGCGTATACCTGTGTACGTGTATGCATGCGTGTATGTAAATACATTTATAATGCTTACTAAAAAAAATTTCATTATAGAAACGTGCATTACGTTTACAACAGATTAAGCAAAAGGAAGCATTAAATAAGGAACAACAACGCGAGCAAGAATTGCGCAGAGAACAGGAATTGATTGGTAAATCTAATTCAAATAATTAACAAATTAATCGAATAATTAATGGTGTATATATTAAAAGATAATAAATAGCTTATATAAAAATCGTATGTATAAGAGATATACAGCGGAAGATAAAATGCTATAGACTGGTAATCGATAAGCAGACAATTATTGTTTGTAATAAAACATATGTAAAAACTGTTAAAGTCTTTGCCTATATAATATATAAATGATGCTTGATTTCTGGATACTTTACTTAGCCAATTACTTGTCTCTGCAATCTGTTTTGGAAAAAAATTATATTTTTCGTCTTTTTCTCTCTTTGAAGTTTATTCTCCTTAAATTTATTCGTATAATTGTTAAAAAAACTTGTATATGTTACATTTTCTCATATATTTTAATCAATATTTATTATTTTTTACAAATATGTTGATGTATGATTATAATAAAGTTAATATTTTATAACTCTATAACTTATTCATTAATTAACATGCAGAATATCAATAATAATCAATAACAAAATTTTTATTATATGCAGAAATTACATTGTTGGAATTTTTCATGTTGATCATTCTATAGATATAATCAATAATGTTTGATGGAACTTGTATTAACAGAATGGCTCTGTTGCATTGAGGAGAGATCGATTAAGAAAGATAATATTTCTATTATATTAAAGATAATATTTCTATTTGAATTGTGATAATAGATCCATAAATTTGCGATCTGATATTGTTTTATTTCTTTGTAAGAAATGAAGAATGAAACATATAGAAATGGAAAATCAGAAATAATTAACATTATTAAATTGTAAAACATATGTGATAAACATATGTGTAGAACAGATCTGTTATGTTGTTTTTAAAATTATGTATGATATGGAGATAGAATATATCCATCTTTCTATGTTGATTTTCTTTAAACAATCTCTCCTTTGTCGACGCATAGGCAAGGCTCTTCCACTATTATAAGCTCTATATCAATCTCTGCATGTTATTCTTAATCACAGTTGTTAAGCTGACCACAGTCATTCATATCCATAGTCAATCATTTCATTCTTAAAAGAATATAATACAACTGCAGATTAAACCCAATTGAAGGTAAATGTAATGAAAATGATTGAATTAACACTAAAGTTCTTGACTTTTCTTTCATTGCAAATCTTCCTCTCATTGCAGAATAGAAGTTGTGTCTATTTTTTGATACAGCTCTAAAATTAGTAATAGATTATGTAATAAAAATTGAAATTAAAGATTAAAACTTGACCAATCAGGACAAAAAAGGAGCATAGATTTCTTTATTCTCTCCCTCTCTCTCCTTCCTCCCCATCTCTCTTTCTTTCTCTCTAATTAGTCAAAATTTAATCTTTTATCTTTAATTTCAGTCTCTAATGCATAGTATGATATGAGCTTCAAGAGCGCCAGATTTTCATTTTCAAACAGACGACGACTTCATTAAGAGTTGTCAAAAATTACTCCTATATCGCGAGACACAGAATGTCATAGATTAACTAGCGATAATGTTAAATACAATGTCTGATATTTTCTGATAATTAATATGACAGCACGCTCGATTTTACAAGGTAAGCACATTTATTTCATCTTTATTATTATATATCATTATAATGAATTATATTCAAGCACAAATACATCATTCAGAAAGAAAAGGTGTTTCTTCTATAGCAAAAATATAAGAAATGTTCATTGATGTATGTTACATACATAATATTTGGATGTGTATTTGCGTATAATGCTATAAATACATATGATATACATATATTTACATATATATATATATATATATATATATATATATATATATATGATTTATTTAGATATATTGTGAACAAAATATGTACAATTTCTTATTCTTTCTAGTTTTTGATCAATATCAAAAGGCGCGATTGCTCTTTGTGCAATCTATAGCGGATTTATCGTCAAAACCTAATAATATCGATTGCTTAGAGGCGGCGGGTGTAATAGATCTATTACGACCTTTACTAATGGATACCGTACCATCTATTCAACATATGGCGGCATTCGCTTTCGGCAAGTTAGCGAATCATAATTCCAGACTAGCACACGCTATTGTTAGAAGAGATATATTGTCACATTTGTTGAAGAACATAGACAAACAAAATGTATGAACTTCTTAAATGTAAGCATTTTAATTGTGATAGAGCATAAACTTTTAAAATAAACTTTTAAAACACGATACCATATTAAATTAAAAAGGGCAAATATGAGCCGAGCGCAGTAGTGCGGCGCAAATAGAAAATTTAAAATCTTTAAGACATAAATTTTCGAATTTTATATATTTTATTCTAAAAAATTATATATATATATATATATATATATTTACAGCTTTAAAGATTTAAAAATTTTTTATGTATATATTATGAAAATACAAACATAACAAACATAAAATTAAGGAAGGTATATATTGCATGTCATATAGAAATTTTACAAGAAAGCGGCACTCTTTGTGTTGCGAGCGATAGCAAAACATTCACCAGAGTTGGCATTAATAGTAGTAGACCATGACGGTTTGGAGACTATAATTGAGTGTTTGGAAGATTTCGATCCAGAAGTGAAAGAAGCAGCTGCTTGGGCACTTGGATATATCGCAAGACACAACAAGAGTTTGGCTCAAACAGCAGTAGATGCTGGTAAAATTATTTTGGCTTGTTTTCTATAAATGTACAGAAAATTGTTTAATCTCTAATATTTTATTCTACTATATTATACTTCCTGTCAAGGCGCGGCGTCACTTCTTGTACTGTGTTTGCAAGAACCCGAATTGTATATTAAACAAATCGGCGCTTCGGCCATTAGCGACATAAGTAAACATAGTATCGAACTTGCACAAGCGGTAGTGGACACAGGTGCAGTCGCCTTCCTCGCGAAAACCTTAGCTAATCCCGATGCCAAAGCAAAGGTAATTTGACACATTAAACACAATTTCTGAAAACATTTCATTGTTGCATTTGAATATTTTTAATCTCTGCAGCGTCAAGCATTGTTGGCATTGAGCAGTATAGCCAAACATTCTACGGAATTAGCGGAGGCTGTGATCGAGGCAGAAATTTTTCCTGATGTTTTAGTGCACATGGCACATCCGGATGAGAATGTCGGTAGAGTTGCTGCAATTTTAACCAGAGAAATTTGCAAACACACGTTGGAAGTAATTGAAACAAATGGACAAGTAGCTTTTCAATAAAAATTTATTTTTCATTTTACTCTTAATATGCATTTTCTATCAGCTGGCGCAACTTGCAACAAACATTGGAGGTATCGCTGCACTTATCGAATTAATCAACGTATCCAAATCGGCAACTAGATTACCAGCGATCATGGCGCTTGGTTACATCGCTGGTCATTCTGATCAGTTGGCTGTAGCTGTAATAGGATCCAAAGTATCGATCGATGAAAAATAACATTGGTTTCTTTTCCATCTGATGTAACATTGTAAAATAATTAATTACTTTGTATATATATATATATAGGGTATTGTACAATTGACGATTGTCTTACAAGAAGAAACAGAAGATCATATTCTTGCGGTAACTGTATGGGCGATCGGACAAATTGGCAAGCATACACCCGAACATGCAAAAGCAATTGCAGCTGCGAACATACTGCCCAAGTTATTGAAGGTAATTTAAAAATGTTAAGTTATTCCTTACCAGAATTAACTCTGTTAAAATAGGCTAATTTATTAAATCTCTTTTAATCAAATCCGAATAGCTGTATAGCGATTCGAAAAGTTCCGAAGATCTTAGGGCAAAATGTAACACAACATTAAAGCAAGTGCTGCAAAAATGCATGTACATCGAAGCTCTTGAACCTCTATTACATGACGTGCCTCTTAATATCTTGAAATATGTGCTGGGACAATTCAGCAAGGTAAGACTATAATTTAATTGAAAGCTAATCGTGAATATTTGATAATGTTAATAATATGATGATTAAAGGAACGATGGCAAAAACTAGGATTTATTAAACATAATATAAATACTTTATTGTGTTTCACATACACGTGATTTCTCGTGTGTCACGTTCTAATAATACATTATACAAAGTGATAATACAAATTTTTCTCACCCGATACATTTAAATGCATTTGAAACATAATTATTTGTTTAAAAAATCATGTAGAATCTTGACAATCGAATAAACAAAATGTCTGTTGCTTCTTCTTCTACATCATTTTTCGATAAAAATCCTTTTCCGTAATTATATTACATGTGTCTATGTTTACGCGATGTTTAAATGTATACGCAAGCAATCTGATAAAGCTGTTAGTATATAAATTTTCGCCCTACTATTGCTTAAAAGGCGCGCCAGTATGTATGTTTCTTTTTTAAGTTTAAAAAAACTATTAGCATAAATTACAGTTTCCAAGTTATATATCTAAAGTTTTAAATAAATCTCTAAACTTTATCGCAATACATACGTAATAATACATATAATATTTAATAGCAACATCACGCAAATAACTGTACGTTCTATGAATCCTTTGCTTGATCTGTAAATCAATCATGATTACTTTATATCGCTCATCCGATATTATTTTAAAGATAAATCTTTTCGATCGGTCATACGTTGTCTAGATGTAAACTATAATTGTAATTATTACTGTTAAAAAATATGCTTTATATCATTACATACGTTCAATGTTATAACTGCAATTCAGAAATTGACAAATGCAAAAAAAATTTGTTTTTTTCCCTCTCTCTTTTTTTCATCTTTCTTTCCCTCTTTCTCTTCTTCTAAAATAGCACATGGCACATTTAATGTTCCAAAAGAGCACATTTTTCAGTCTTACCACAACGAGTGATTCGGCTAAGTATAGAGATACATATTTATCTCATTTAATAAAGATATTTATTTAAAACTTATCGTTAAATATGTTTTAGGAAATTGTTAAACGCATGATTGTTTTTCGAGTTGCTCACTAATTCGCGTATACTATATTGTTGTTTTATTTTCTAATGGCAGTATTTGTATGTATGACACTATAGTATAAAGATGCAGATTATACAAAAAAATATTCACGACAAAGAGCGATTGAATTGGTAATAAATTTTAATAAGTACTCGATTATAAATGATAAAACTAGAAAAGATGTCAAAATATAAAGCACTAAGGCATTGATTTGATATTCGCATTAATCTATAATTATTATACAAATCTTATATTGTTATATATGCCCTCAGAGAGAGAGAGAGAGAGAGTGCGTGTGTGTGTACATGTGCGTGTGTATGTGTCTGTGTCCGTATGTACGCACGCGCATCTCATAAATATTATAAGCTCGTCGTAATAATATAGATAATAATATACATTAAGGTATTGACCGATTTCACGAGCTAACTATATGGGTTATATCAGCAACATTAAAATATGATACATCATTCTTGATAAAAATTTTTTTATAATTGTATAAAAAGATTTGATATTGTGAAAGCGTGAAAAATTTAGCAGTTTTCTAAACCTCGCATTTTAACATGAGACATGAGGCGATATATAATGAAACAAATTTTGAAATACGAATACATAATATATATGATAAAATATAGAAAAAATATCGATTTTACCAATATTTTTGCATTTCAAATCTTAAAGCAATTAAGGCGTATACTCGGCTCAAAGCGTGCAATCTGTCCAAATATTTCTGCAAAACAAAAAAAATTGTTTAACATTGTTTCAACATATTGATGAATGCTACATGCAGTTGACATAAACTGCAAACTATTTGTAGAGAAAAATTACATATATTGTTGTTATGTCGAATTATTACTAAATATTGTTATGTAGAATTATTATTAAAACCAATGATGATAACTTGACAAATGTAGGTGGATGATAGTAATTTTTCGATGGGCAAATTTGTCTGCAGAGTATAAATATCTTTTCTTAGTTTCTTCTGTATTTTTGTAAAATGCAGTCAGAATGTTCATAAATATATAAAAGAATTTCTCCTCTATTTATATATAAATCTTTTCACTGGCAGTTTTCTTCAATTGATCTTGTTAATTATAATTTATTTCTTTTATTATTTGTAATCAGTTATATCGAGAAAAGAAAATTTTTTTTAACTTAAAAATTCGTAAGAAAAATTTACATATAATGAACTATATATATGTACATACGTATATATAACAAATTCAAAAATAAAACATATCGGAATATCGTGAATTAAAAAAAATAAAATAAAAAGTAAAGTAAATTTTTTAATAGAAAAATATAAATACTAAAAAAAATATTGAAATTAAATTTTATTTTGTCCTAATTTATTGTATAGTCATTTATAAAATAACTGAGAATGATATAATCTGTATAAATATCTGCAGCAATTATATGTGTGTATGTATATCAAATTTATACTTTTAACAATTTGAAAAATCACATCTTGATATTGATATCGTTTAGATTTTAAGAAATTTGCCTGAAAGAATCTATTAAAATTACAAAAATTTTGTTGTATTGCGGGAGTTTTCTATTAGCGTGAAACAAATATCTAACTAAAAGAGAAATGTTTCGAAATAAATTATCCTTTAATAATTAAATTAATGCTTTTATACTTAAATTCATAAAACAAATCTTCCGTTAATTAATGCATTAGCTTACTCATCTGTTTCATCATTGGGTTTAATACTAGCATAATTGTTCATGTTTCTATTTACTCTTAACATCTTAAGAAAACTGCCTAATACCAGTATAGTTTTTCTGTGCCTCCTAAAAATTCCGGCATATAATTCTTCACGTACATCCCTTCTGTCGCTGACATCAGAATCGATACTTGATACAGAGACAACAGAGGGTTTAGCCGAGACCGGTTGATGATAATTATTGGTCTCACCAGTATTGAGAATCACACAATGCTGATTATTTATCATTTTGATGTGGCTATGCCTATTTTTTTCTCTTTTATTATTTTACTATGCACACTTGTTCCGCTTGTTGGCGCTTTGAATATTCACACAAATGTACAATTAACGAACTTCACAATTTGTTTGAAACGTAAATTAAATTTTTCAGATATTTATTCAAGATTTCTCAAAGATTCTCTTATATAATCGTGCAGATTTTAATAAACTCATCTTTAAAGCAGCCAGTTTTTGTCGCGTGATCTCGAAAAAACTGACTAGCAGATTTCACAGAAGAGAATTTATAGATATGCCAATGTGTGTGCACGAATATACATATACATGCGCGATATACAACTTGTAAAGGAATAAAATGTTCTTGTTTTGCCATTCAAGCTGTCATGATATCTCGAAAATTTAAGACAGTTATCTTGTCTCGTTATCTACATACCGAGCGCTCGCGATTATACGGTATATTATTATGATAAATTAGCACATTGTATCCTTTCCGAAAAGCATAAACTTTTCTTTATTCTTCAGCCGTTGCCGATTAAATTTAAGTCGTATTAATTTTCCGTAGTCGGTTTCACTATGTTCTTACATTCACGACGCAAAAACATAATTTTTAAAACGCATATCCGCTCGAAACGCTTTTATACCTCAGTCCAAATGCATTTTCGTTCAATACGTGGCATACGTAATAAAGCACAAATTGGTTGCTCGTTAGCTTTTTTCACAGAACTTCAGGGTTGGTCATCCTTAAGCTGCAGTTGATGAGAATAAAATTGATTGTAAATGATTTTGATACTTCCGTCATCGAATGATGCAATGGTAGTTGAAAACACGCGTTGCAGTATCTCCCGCTATATATCAATGGAAGTAGTTTTACCGATGATTCACAATGTAAAACCGCAATAAGCGCTGCAAACAGATGAAAATGAGAAAATTAAAATGAGAACGATAATGTAAATTTAAATTAATTTACGCAAATTACGTGAACTTATATTATAGGGTCTCTTATCTTTAAAATATAGAAACATTATGAATACAGAGAGTACCAGAATTCGCGCGCGGACGCGGAATGCGTAGCGTGATAGTTTGTGCCAAAAGAAACAACTGTTTTCTTTTTGCGTCTAAACATTATTTTCTTTAATGAGGGCGACTTTAAGCTAACGTCGAAGCGCTTTAGATTACGCACGAATCAAAGGCGGCGCGCATACACGCTATTTTATTATATTTTACCAGAACTATGCACGATAACTAAATATTTAGTAAACATCTATTAAATAGCTATTAAATAGCTATTTTCAAAACAATGCTTAATGAAAGAATATTTTCCATTTGATATTGCGGAAACAATGATGGAAAATAAAATTAGTAGATTAGATAACACGTGAATAATTTTGATTCAAAATTATTGTTTCAACGTTCTAAGAATTTTGTTGGCCCTAAAATAGATCGATAAATGTTTTAAAGCATATGTTTTAAATGCAGACTTTCTATTTGTATACACATGTTCGCTCTGCGGATAGGATTTTCTTGTTTAATTCTTGCATCATTCCTGATGTGACGATTGTTATTGCACAATGGAACTGTTCTTCTAAATCAAATATGTCAAAAAATTATCACATGTTATCTAATCTACTTATTTTACTTTCAGTCAGTTGCAGGGTGATATCAAATGGAAAATGTGTTTTCATTAAGTAAATTGTTTTGAAAATAGCTATTTCATAGATATTTAACAAATATTTAGTTATCATGCATAGTTCTGATGAAATCTGTAGCAAAATAGCGTAATACGTTTAAACGTAATGCATGTCGTGCGCGCGCCGCTCCTGATTCATGGGTAATCTCAAAAGCGTTTATTCATTAGCTTAAAATTGTTCTTATTAAAAAAAGTAATGCTCAGACGCAATTTGCCAAAGGAAAAGTTGTTTCTTTTGGCACGAAAAACGCATTCACGCTGTGCATTCCTCATCCGCGAATTTTGATACACTCTGTATATATATTGTTTTTGTTTAAGATATTCCATGCCAGCGATGGAGAACTAGTTAATAAAATTGCACTTAGCAATTCAAAATTAAAGAAGCTCTCTTGTCAAAACTATTGTCCTTTTTTTATTCTTTATTTTTTACATTTTTATCGCATCTTATCTCCTCTTTTCTTTCGTTTATTTCAACTTCTCTTTTCCTTTTATTTTTCAAAAATGCAAATTAAACTTGTCAGATTTTATAAATATGGAAGGGAAGATTACACATTGAAAAACACAGTAACACTTGACAAAAACTCAAGATTCGACATATTAATTTAAACGGCTTTTAAACAATTTTTTACATAAATAAATCTAATATATTTTTCATATTTCTTTGTATGGTTAAAATTTTCACATAATTGAAGTATACATGTGAGCCAGAGTTTAAACGATACTATATCAATGCTGTAACAAGAAAAGATTTATCTATTTTTCATTTTACAATATTAATTTACAATCAATAGTGTAGAGTATTTTTAGTTTAATTATTTACGTGTTTTACAATATGATTTTGTGAATTATATATTATATGTATATATTGTGTCATAGAGCATAATTCTAGAGTTTGGAGCAATAACAAGCAAATTTAACATATTTTATATTGTCTACATATCGGTTTCCAGCATTTCAAATAAAATAAAAGTTAAATGCAGAATGATGCGAAATATCATATATAATATACGAAATGTGGTACATCATTGTGATATACATGTGAATTTTATATTTATATAGTCACACACACACTCACACAATATACATGTGAAAAATTTGAAGGGATTATAATCAATGATAGAAATGCATATTTACATACATATCAAAGTTTTACTTTCTCTCCACGAAAAAAATGTTATTAATTTTCTTCTCGTTCATTAATATCTCATTCATTAATATTTTATTCTCGTTCATTAATATCTCATTCATTAATATTTTATTCACTATACTTTTTATTAATTTTCACTGAACTTACTTTGAATTAATAAAGGAAACAAATTTCTATTTTTTATACATAATTCAATTAATTTAATTTAAAATTATATCTCTCAATAAGCAGTTTCGTGATTTCAAAATTTTGATTCAAAACTCTAAAAAAAACTGAACATAAATTTTGTTACAATCTGTATTATTGAGCTTCATCTTTTTAATGAATCGTTTTGTGGCAAGTTTTAAAACATTGCTCTGTGTGTGTGTGTGTGTGTGTGTGTGTGTGTGTGTGTGTGTGTGTGTGTGTGTGAAAGGAGTGAAAGTTTATTATTTTTCTTTTTGCATTATTATTATTTTGATTATTAATGGCATCAAAGACGACAAAGCTAATATGCAAATATTTAAAATAGTGTATAAAGTAATGCAAAGTAATAAAAACATGCATTTCCTTAATTAATATCCTTAATTGAAGTCAAAATTAACATCACAAGCACATATGCACATACAAATTAATATATATCTGTGCAAAAAGTTGCAAGAATGAATACATATAATTGCACATGATAAACAAGAAATAGAATATATGTAGTTGCGTTTGAAAAATAAACAATGGAATAAAAAATTAACTATAAGCAAATTAAAATTGTTAAATAAGAATATAAGAAATAAGTGTAGGTTTTCCAAATGTATACATTAACTGTATATTAACTGTATAAATTTATTTACATATCATTCTTTATATATTATATTTCTCTACTTTCATTAATTTAGTTGAAAAATCGATATCATAGATTGCGATGACATGAGAAAATAAGTTTCATGAGTATTAATACGTGTACTACTTACAGACAGTTATGCAAGTCTAATCTGGTTCAGAATATCATAGCCTACATGCAATATACGATACAATGTGATTGTTAATAATATTTTGAACATTTCCAGCATATTCCTTTGTATTCTTCAGAGTTATTTTACACATTTTCGAAAATATTAACTGATTGAATCATTAAAATCAATTTCTTATTGTACAAATTTACTGATACTTTTATATTTCAACTAAATAATTCACACTTGTAAATGTATTGTTGCCTGTTTATAATGTGTTATTTTTCTATATATACAGATTTTGCCACACGATGCGAAAGCAAGAAGATTATTTGTAACATCTGGTGGTTTGAAGAAAGTACAAGAGATTCAAGCTGAACCTGGCACGGCACTTTCAGAATATATAACAATTATCAATTGCTGTTTTCCAGAAGAAATTGTCAGGTTACTTATTATTTATTTAGATGTTATGTGTGTGTGTGATGTGTGTTATCTGTGATATAAAATTGGAAAAATATTTCCATTCATATTTAAAACAAATCAATCAAACATA
The DNA here is from genome assembly GCF_003227725.1 of Camponotus floridanus. Classification (NCBI taxonomy): domain Eukaryota; kingdom Metazoa; phylum Arthropoda; class Insecta; order Hymenoptera; family Formicidae; genus Camponotus; species Camponotus floridanus. The sequence goes on from NW_020229325.1 coordinate 7,474,647, forward strand.
TTTCTCTATCTATAATATTCTATAATATATCAAAATCATTTCAACATTACAACTATCATTGATTCTCATTCATTAAATCTATATATCACTATTTATATATCAAATATATTAAAATATATATGTATAAATATATATATATATATATATATATATATATATATATATATATATATATATCGTAAGATATACTTTTTCCACAATAACTGCATTTAATGATTGCAATATTTTTTCTTTTTCCTTGGCTTCCATAGCCAAATTGTCAATCTATAATAACCTTTTTTATTATACAATATACAATAATTTACAGAAGTCTACTGTAAAGTTATTTTTGTGTTCGGTACTGATCATTGAAAAACAATTTCTTTGAAAAGAGAGATATATAAATTAAATTGTGTAAATGAGTGTTAGGAGATAGATTAATTCTTCAAAACACTAGTTGCTCGTTCGTCTAACCCTTTTACGAAAATAAGGTAAGGTACTTACACGTGAAGAAATATATGGTTGAGGACAGATTCTCTATCACATTTCTATTATCACAAATTCAGCCGATTGACGCCATAACCTTGTTTACGCTGCCAGTGAATACATATAACTGCGTGGCTCCGTTTCTAAATCTTATATTTAATTTTTAAATCGCCCGAACGATAAACGGCATGCCCGCCATGTTGTCACACAGCTGATCGTATTCGAAACATAACAATACGTAAATGCGAAACGCTTCAGTGGATCGATATTGTTGAGTTTGTATTGTAGAGATGTATTATTTTTATAAAGTAATGTAGTTAATTAATAGTTTTTTTACGCGTGGATACTTGTCGCGCGCGCACACAACACTCCCAACATATAATAGTACACACACACATTGCGCTATATACTTTTTTTAATGAAATATATATATATATATATATATATATATATATATATCTTATTTTTTTATTTTTTTAATTGCCTTTAGAAATAAACACTTATCGTTTGAAATATATATATATATATATATATATATATATATATATTTCAAACAATAAGTGTTTATTTCTAAAGGCAATTAAAAAAATAAAAAAATAAGATCAGCAAATTGTGATTTGTGACAAATAAATTTATATAATTTCTACGAGAATTGAAATGTTTTAAAGACATAATAATTATTTATGATATAATCTTAAATGTGTAAATATAATTTTTCGACAGTTATTTTAAAAAAACTGTTGGTCGCTCTTAAAGAATATGTGTGTGTGTGTGTATGTGTGATTGATAAGATAGAAAAACATAATCTACATATAACGTTATATTAACTCATGAGTTTTTATCAAAACAATATATTTTTAACAATGTTTATTTTGTATCCTGTATTTTTTAAATTATAAAAGTAACAGAAAAATAGCAAAATTTTCAAATTTAAATTTTAAGTTGTAAGTTAAATGGCAACTTGAATAGTACATTTCTTTTATCCTTTAATTGTTGTCATTTATTAAATTAAAGGAAAATTGTTTTAGATACTATTCGCCCGGTTATCCAGATAGCCTTTTGGAAGCTGTAGAGCAGTACCAGCCGAAATGTCTTTTTGTATTTGATCATAAATCATCGTCCGAGCATATGGATTCTAGTCTACCTACGTCATTTTATAACGATGAGGGATGATTCTAAATTATATTGGTGCCTCTATCAATATTCCGTTTGCATAACGAAATGTATTTGTTAATATGCATCAAAACTAAAATTTGTCACTTTTCTCATATGTAATTGTAATAAAAGTTTTGAATATGCAATTTTCATTTTGTTACATATTAAGAAGTCTATAAATATTAAAAATGCATTTTGCTCGTCTTAAGGTGCGGCCTCATTGACGCTAAAAAGTAGCGTCAACCATTGGTTGAACAATGAAGCAACTATACTTACCTCTTTGTTCAACCAATGGTTGACGCTACTTTTTAGCGTCAATGAGGCCGCATCTTTAAAAATATACTTTGAGCCAGGAGAACAAAGAAATCTTCTCTCCTTTTCTCTCTTTGGATGTCTTGAAAAAAAAAGGAAAGAATGTTTCTCTCCTTTTTTCTCAACATTCAAAACAGATGAAATTGATCATACATACGGTTGATCGTACATATGGTTGATTATTTTCGAAATAATCGACTATGATTGGTCAGTTTTCTTATGATCTTAAGCCCTAAGGCCGGATCTACAATAGGTAATTTAAGCCTTAAGAGATTGACCAATCACAGTCAAGTATGAAAAGAATGCTCGGCTGTGATTGGTCAATTTCTTAAGGCTTAGGGCTTAAATTATCTGTTGTAGATCGGGACATACGATTGCGGGCTTGGTTGCGGTTGGAATTGGCCAATCAGAGTAATCGGCCGACAAATTGCTTTGTTCTGATTGGTCAATTTCAACCGTTGTTATGCTAGCAGAAAGCCACATTTCAGCTGCGTTCGCTTTGTACGCTTACGCGCAGTGAGCATCAAGGCCGCAGCACACACTTTTGCATAAGCGCATAACCATAAGCACAAGAAAATTGATTGGTTCATTTTCTTATGCATATACTTGAGGACCAATCAATTTCCTTATGCTTATGGTTATGCTAGAGAACCTCTAGGAGAGAGAATGGACAACTGATCATGTGACATGTGATCAAGCTTTTTCATGATTGGCTGGCAGAAAATGTATCAATTTTAGCTATTGCGACGCCAATGCAAAATATGATGACACACAAATAGGTTAATATGGGTGCTTTCCAGCAAGCAACACAGGCGACACTGTGTCGCTACAGTGTCGACACAGGTGCTTTCCAACTACGACACAAGTCGACACAATCGTACACAGCAAAAATGCTGTGTTCGCCTGTGTCGTCGTTTTGTAGCACCCCAGTGAGTGCCAACATAACATTTCATATTTGGTATCATTAATTTTTTTAAGAATGGTATTGCGTGATATTGCGTCCAAAAGACATCAAAAGACGACTTAAAGACATCTAGACGTCTTTAAGACGACATAATGTTGTGTGGGAACGTTCTGAAAATTTAGACCTAGTGACAACTATTAAAAGTGACTGCCCTGCACTCTAGTGGCAAAATAAAAAAGCTAAAAAGCGTTCCAACTACAAGTCGACACTGTGTAACACTGTGTCACACAGTGTATCACTGTGTTACCATAGCTGGAAAGCACCCTATATGTGTCATGTGTGTCCTATTTGTGTGTCATCATATTTTGCATTGGCGTCGCAATAGCTAAAATTGATACATTTTCTGCCAGCCAATCATGAAAAAGCTTGATCAGTTGTCCATTCTCTCTCCTAGAGGTTCTCTAATTTAAGATCATCTTAAGAACTCATTCAACCAATCAAATAGCTATAATGCAGTTATTGATTGGTGGAATGAGTTCTTAAGATGATCTTAAATGTAAGACCGGACTATGACCGGTATTCATAGTCCGGTCTTACATTTAAGATCATCTTAAGAACTCATTCCACCAATCAATAGCTGCATTGTAGTTATTTGATTGGTGGAATGAGTTCTTAAGATGATCTTAAATATAAGACCGGACTATGAATACCGGCCTATGAATACCGGCCATAGACAGGAGCTCGCAGTCTAGTTGTATTATTATAGAAGTCTATGGTGACACATAGAGAACCTCTAGGAGAGAGAATGGACAACTGATCATGTGACATGTGATCAAGCTTTTTCATGATTGGCTGGCAGAAAATGTATCAATTTTAGCTATTGCGACGCCAATGCAAAATATGATGACACACAAATAGGTTAATATATGTGTGTCATGTGTGTCCTATTTGTGTGTCATCATATTTTGCATTGGCATCGCAATAGCTAAAATTGATACATTTTCTGCCAGCCAATCATGAAAAAGCTTGATCAGTTGTCCATTCTCTCTCCTAGAGGTTCTCTAGTGACACACGATTGACCACGTCGCCATGTGGCCAATTCAAAATAAGACTCTTTGATTGGTCAATCGTTGTTGGTTACCCTAGGCACAAGTTGATATAATTGGCTGTAGTTAATCGCAACATGATTAAACAAGGCACTCCTAAATTTTTTGTATGCATACGTGCAAAAGGTCTTTACCGAGCGTAACGACGTAGTTTATGTCCACTTCCTCAGGGAGCACACAGTCAGGATATACGTGCGCTGGGGTAGGATGGCTGCTCTTGGGTTTCACTCTGTGTATAATAAAAGATTTTCGGTTCCTTTGAGGAAGAAACGGAAAAATGAATACGATGCGGATGAAGAAGCTAGGTATAACGAATATAAAGTAGCTAATTATTTTATCTTTAAAATATTACACGAATATTTAATTTGCAGATTGGAAAAAATCGTTTTTGGTGATCCAAGTGATGTCATAAATAATTTACTGGATGATCAATCTATGACAAAAGTAATAAACGAACCCATTGATATTAAAAATGAAAAAGAAAGAGAAAGTGATGAAGATCAAGAACCTTTAGTTTTAAATAATGAAGAGGATGCCAATCGGGAGGAAAAGAAAGCAGTATGGATAGATGATGATGATTACAATTATACGTATGTATAAAAAAAGATATATTTTTATTTAATGAAAATATAAGGATGCAAAGATAAATATAAGACATATTTAAAGACTTTTTTTGCTATATATATATATATATATATATATATATATATATATATAATAATACACAAGCATACTACGTATACTAAATTATATATATATATGTTATATAATAGCATGGATATAGCTCAAAGAGAACAGAAATGCAAATTACCATTCAAAAGAACGGAAAAATTATATACAACATACTTAGAGAATAGATACAAATTGTTTGTGGGTACTCCAAAATGGGCTGAATTTGAGAAAAAGGATGAAGCCAATGACTTCGATAATGATATCTTGAAGGTATCTTAGCATTTTAGAATTTTCCTTTTTTTTAAATTCAATGGATTAAATTTTATTTTATTCTTTTTGTTCTTAGCATAGTTGCCATCTAGAGACATCAAGTGTCAAGAATCTGCCAAAAAATATTATTGACATCAAAGCACTCAAAGCTTTGAATAAGAGCACTCATACGGAAGGTCCTATTATCACGAGTGTAGATTTTCATCCATCGTCCACTGTAGCTCTGGTTGCTGGTACATCAGGCATCTTGTCATTATTTCAAGTATGTGTATTTAATCAATTCAAGATGGTATTATATTTAATAACTCCAATACTTCGAGAATCGATTGATATTTATAGTTTATTTTATAGTTATGTAATAAAATTTGAAAATGTTTCTTTTGTTCATTATCATTGTGGAGAAGAAAACAAAAGTTTTATCGAGAATAAAATAAAAGTGTAGTGAAAAGTGTAGAAAAAAGAAATAATTAATTTACTTCATTGTTGAAAAGAGCGTGATACAAAAATGTCTCCTAATTCTACTTTTTGTAATGCAAGAAATGTAATATCAGTGTTGATAGTTTTGAGATTTATCGTATAAAAACAAATATTTAATATAATAAAATCATTTTGAATTAAAACCTTTCTTTAGGAAACCTTGTCAAACAATTAAATAAATATAAATTATTTTATTTAATTAAATCAGATTATTATAACATTTTTATCGTTATTGAGCTTTATTAACGCACAAGTGTTATTTGTTCTACAGGTAGATGGTCATACAAATGGTAAATTGCATAGTATGCAATTTAAAAAATATCCAATTAGCAAAGCAATATTTATGAAAAATGGAACAGAAATCTTGCTTGGTTCTCAATATTATCCATATTGTCATACTTATGATTTAATGAGTGGCAAAAGTTATAAATTACCTTTACCACATGGAATTACAAATATGAAAGTTTGTTGAATTAATATTTTTATACATATTCGAAATAAGTTTCTGTAATGAGATTATAACATATCTTGATATTTCCAGCATTATGAAGTGTCTCCTGATGGCAGTTTAATAGCATTATGTGGAAGATTGGGTGAAATATATTTATTACATAATTCTACAAAAGAACTTATCAGTACGCTTAAGATGAACTCGAAATGTAGAACATTAATATTTAGTCCAGATAATAGGACACTTATCACGCATGGTAAGTAGGATTTTACAATTTTTATTTTTATTTTTATCTTTTAACAGAATTCCTAGAAATTTCTGCATTAAATTGTGTTTTCGTTAACTTAATCTATTGAAATACAGGTGGGAGTGAAATGTATGTGTGGGATCTCAATACTCGAACATGTATTAATCGCGCCATAGACGATGGATGCATATCTTGCGCGTCACTCGCCGTATCTCCAAGTGGCCAGTTTATAGCTACAGGTAGCGCTCAAGGAGTGGTTAATCTTTATGACTCAAAAGCTGTTTTAGAGAATCAAAGTCCGACACCTTTAAAAATAGTGATGAATCTTGTAACTAGTGTAACAAGCTTAAAGTTTAATCCGACATCCGAGATATTGAGTGCGGCATCAGTTGATAAGCATAATGCATTTAAAATGTTGCACATACCTTCGTTTACTGTATTTTCGAACTTTCCAACATTTCAAACTAAGATAGGTCTACCGCAAATGATTAATTTTTCTCCTGGCAGTGGTTACCTCAGTATTGCTAATAGAACAGGTTCTGCTTTGTTATATAGATTAAGACATTATGGAAATTATTAACTATATAATAAAATATTTATATACATATAGTAAGTATTATACCTTCTAAAAGATATTATATCTTTATAATAAGATTTTTCTAACGGTTGTAAATTATATATATATATATATATATATATATATATATATATATATATATATATAGTGTATTGTAATATTCAGTATAAGATTAATAATTAAAAATATTTTCCACAAGTATATTTTAATTGCTTGATTTATTCTCGTTGATTTCTTTATTATTACATTATATATATATATATATATATATATATATATATATATATATATATATATATAGAGAGAGAGAGAGAGAGAGAGAGAGCGAGGGAAAGAAGTGAAAGAGGGTTAGAGGGAGATAAAGATAGATAATATAATATTAGAAGAATATTACATTACATGTGCTTTACATACATTATGTGTGATTATTCACATAAAATTGTAAAATTTCTACTGTAAAAAAAAATTATTCAGGTTTGTATCTTACATACAGCTATCACATTAATCTTGAAATGTTTTCACTTTATATTCATTAAAAGTAAAATGTGATTACATATTTCCTTCCAGTTATATAAAATTTTCAATTTTAGAAATTATGTAATCTATCCCATAAAAATAAATTACAATTACATTAAAAAAATAAGGTTTTGCAATTCTTAAATGTTATTTGTCTTTAAAAGAATTATTCAAGAAACATGTTAATATTTAAAATTTGTTTCATTTAATAAAAATAAGTCTCATACAATATGTTTGCATGGGCATGTGTGCAATCAAACAAAGAATGAATAATGAATCGTTGCTTGTACATGATATATCTTGTATAAATTATAATATGCCGTATATCTAAATATATATATATATATATATATATATATATATATATATATATATAGTGCGTGTGTAATTGTGTGTACATAAATATTACATATATGTATATACACACACATGTATAATATTGCATTAATATTTAATGTACACCACAAATTTCTGTGATATACATATATGTGTGTGTATGTAGAAATGTATAAATAAAATAGCTTCAAATATATATAAATACAAATACAGTAATTTTCATATCACGTTACACACACACACACACACACACACACATATTTAAAAAAGTAAGTGTTATAATGTATATGCAATGACATATCTGAAATGTAATTTCTATGTTATATATATATATGTATATTTTCTTTATATAGTTATAGAGGTTGTTGCCTTTGGTCGTTTATCGCCTATATACGCCTTTGTACATTCACCAAGACTGTATTACATTTCACAAAGATAATTAATCTCTAAAAGCAAATATTATTTATATAAAGTAACATATATACATGATGTATCTTTATATCGTTATGTGATTCAGCATCGCTACGATATGCTATTTCATTATTACACTACACTACACTACATTACATCTTGTTTCTATAAAGCTTTTAAAACATTGAATTGTCGCGATCTTATTCAATAATCTAAAAATAATTTACACGCATTTATTTCTTCACTACTGTCAGCATTTAGTAGCACATTCTTTGGCCAATTTCAAATAAAAAAATTTTTATATAAAAATGTTAATGTATTCCAATAATTTTCAAGTAATCAATTATTGAAAATAAAAAATTCTTTATATAAGGATAAGATTTCAGATAACCAAATAAAAAAAATCAATCTTTAATTAATTTTCAGTTTATTTTTAGAGACTGAATTTAAGCTTTGGTTAATAAGTATATATAATATTAAAAATATTAAAGATATACAAATTGCAAGAATAATGACTGTTTTTATTTTTATCGATGAAAAATTAATTTCAACTGAAGATTATGTTATTAAGCATTAAAATGATAATGATTGGACATCTTATATCTTTTTATATTTATACATTTTACATATATATAAAACACACACACACACACACACGCGCGCATGTACACACAATATTTCCTATCATATATACATTTATATATACATTTTTTGTTTTTATAACTTGCATACTTCAAGTTTTCTCTTCCTTAAGTTGGAACGTTTCCACATCAGATTCTTCGTTTTCTATATTTTTTTGATGAATCGGTGTAAGAAACACTAGCTATTGATCCGTAGTGGCTGTTGGAAGAGCGCTCGTATCCCCGCTGCTACTTTCCACTATGAGCATCACTGTTTCGGCTGCACCTCTCACACATTCCATCTGATGACTTGCCCAATCCTTACGTTGACAAAATGTAGAACAGTATGGCGTGCGTCTGCATAGGGAACATTCTGCGAATGCTTCTCGATTGCAGTTGGCACACTACAATTCATTATTAATATTATTACTATTATTATTGATGTACTAATATATATTTTTTTTATTATACTGTCAAATAATTTCTTTTTTCAAAGAACTTTTAGACAATTTGTAATTCGCGACAAAATTCAAGGTAGAATTTTATTTATAAATTCTATGCATAATATAATACAGAAAATATTTAAACACATGAAATACTTACAAGTCAAAATATATAGTATATATACATATATACATACATACATATATAAAATGTGACGGATAAAATTATAAATAAACTTCTGTCGCGAATTAGATAGTCTAAAAAGACCTTGATAACGTTCTTATAATTTGTTTGAAACATATAGTATTATTTAAAAAGAGCTAAATAAATTTTTTAAAAATTGTAATATTAATGAGAGACAAGTAGTATGCATCTTCTTTAAGTTAGGTGCATCATTAGTAACATCACTAAAACAGTAGTTATACATAAATATACATATAAATTGTTAATTTTTTCTGTTTATTTAAACAACATTTCAATGATATCAATTATAAAAATGGTACAAAGTATATAGATAATTCAGCAAATATATATAATCCATTATATAAAGATTTTAAATGGCATTATACAAAGAGATAATATATCTTATTAAATAAGATTTCAGTTTTGAGAATATAAAAAAGAGATTTGCAAATACTACACTCAAAATTCGAGAGTTGAAAAGTTTTTTGATAGTTGGTTGCACAGAAAGAGAGAGATATTTATAAATAAATGATTAAAGTATTAAATTTCTTTCTTTCCCTCATGAAAGTAGAGAATAAAATATTTTTTCCTCCATTGGTATTCCTTTTACCTTTTTATTATGCGCATCCGAAGCCGGTTGCAGTCCAACTGTTTCGATAACGTCCGTCCGTCCTCCAAGTTGCGCTACTAGCGCCTGTTCTCTTCTCTGCTGTCTGTTTAGTTCCTTTACTTCTTCCAAGGTACGTCTAAATTCATAAGCTAATTTCATCATTTTATTTGACATTTCGTCCAATTTCTTAAAAATGTCGTCGCCTTGACCGTTCTCCGTTTGATGTGTATTTTGGACAACAGAGTCCTGTTCCTGAGATTGTTGTACGACCAATCCCCCATCCGTGGAGACAAACTGTGGCCAAACTTCTTTGTCAGGCACGACGACCTCGTCGCCGCTCTCGTCATTATTGCTACCATCTCGCGAATTGTCAATTTTATGTTTACGCGAGGGAGCGTCTCCGTCGGACGCATCCCTGGTTCTCCTTCGGCGCTTGTACGGAGTAAATAGTCGCACCGGTCCTGTCTGAACAAATTGACAATGGCGTGTAATCGAAGCTTGACGTTGTTTCAAACTAAGAAATATGTTAGAATACAAATGCTTGATTTATTTACCGCACTGTCGTCGTCGCAACACGCTGCGCAAGTACAGGAAGTGGCATGCGGTTTTAAGATCTGCTCGTCGATGAGAGTCTGCAAACTTCTCCCGCCAAATCGAATACTTCGTTTCCAGTCTTTGCTAGACGCCCTTCCGCAGAAAGCCTCGAATTCGCTAGGCGAGTACCACTCTGAGCCAACCTTGATACAACGGCCCCTACCACCAGATCCGAATCTACTCTTGTGCAATTCTGCATTCGTGTTCTTACATCTGACAGGTAAAACTGCTAAATTCGCGGCTTCAGACCAACTATATATTGGCTGAGAATTGGGAGTAGAAACATGTATTTGTTCCGATTCCGTTTCATCCGCGCTATTTTGAATAACTATATGGGTTGCCTTCAGCTCACCATTCCAACGAAGAGGATCCGAATCTTTATCGTGACGCGAGTCACAGATGAATCCATTATCGACGCATAGCATTTGTTTGAATTGTCCCGAACCTGGCAGCTGCAAATGATAAATATAATTTACATATAAATAAATTATATTAATAAATCACATGTATATTTATCCTTTTTTGGAATAACTCAATTGATGTTTATAATGGAGTAAAATTAGTAAACGTATGCGTATTGGAAGCACATTGCATTTATAAATATATATATAAGGAACTAGATTTTGTTCGCATTTGGACACTCGCTTGCTCGCGTTTTATATGGTTATATGTATTGGGACTTACATAATATCTCCAATCTACCGTGTCCCGTTTTAGCCAACCTCTAACGGAAAAAAAAACACAAAAAACAGAACGCGGTGAAACGAATAAGAGCCGTCGTCGACTGACGAAATAGCGTGGACAGACGCGTTATTCCAACGTGTGTACTCTGTAAGCCTCCGTGATATCATCCGTCATCGTGGGTAAAGTAACACATGGGAAAAACATAAAACGTGTCATTGATCGCGCGTTCCGTTCATGTATACGCGTGTGTGTGTGTGTGTGTGTGTGTGTGTGTGTGTGTGTGTACGCACAATGTTCGTCGAATCGTGCGTCCGTCGCTCGCGGCGCGTTTATCCGGACGTTACGGGCGTACCTGTAGCTGATCCGAGGTGATGACGTTGAAGGTCGTGCCATGGGTCGAGTTGGACACGCCGATGATGGAGCCCACGGGTAGAGAAACCGGCACGCCGACTCCGGGAACGCCCGGTACGCCCGGCACCGAAGTAACGCTCGCCGTGACCGCGACGGGATGCGTCTCGTGCTCGCTCGTCAATGCGGTCGCCTCCTCGGTCTCGCTCGTCAACGGTTCGGACATGTCCGGTAGCACGGCGACACTTTCCGATGTTTGGCTCTCCTCCATTTCGGCTGTTCTCGCCTTGCCTCGCCTCACCGCGCCTTCGTCTCCTCGCCTCCTCGCCACCGTCGTTCTCTATGGTCGTTCCGACGGAGGCTACTGAAACCGAAGCGAAGCCGAAGCGGGTGGGTAGGTAGCGTTAGGTAGCGTCGCCGTCAGCTGCCAGTGCCAGTTGATTCACCGCGGACAATCGTTGGCGCGATAGCGTCGGCGCACGCTCGTCGCACAGCGCCCCACGCCCCACGGTGTCTAATTCAAGTTGTTTCATCTAGACGAAAAGGGACGACGAGAAGGCTTTTCAGCTAGCGCGTAATCTATTATTAGCGAATTTTCCCTATTATTTCGAAGCACGCATATTGTAAGCTGCGTATCGCTTCGTAATTTCCATTATATTTCTATCGTGTACCTTAAATTGTATGTATACACGCATTATGTAATAATAAGAAAACGAAATGTGTATATAATAGGTGGTCAAATGTTTAAGCGTGAAAAATTAGAGAATAAAAGAGTAAAAAAATTTAATGTCAATTAAAAATTAACTATCACAATTAACATAATTAATTAATATATGTATTAACTACCATTAATAATAAATTTACGTGCAGGATATACATGTGTATTTCAACCGTTTGTAAAAATTGTACCAATTTTATATTGCGCGCACAGAGCACACAGTAATTTAATTACAATAAATTACGTATAATTTTATATTATACATGTCTTATGTATATAGTGCATTTGGAATAATCGGAACGAAAAATCGGACGCGCGCGCACGTGCGTTACGTATATTTTATCAATCTTTTCCAAGTATGAATAATTTTCAAAGTGAAAATCTCTCGATTATAGTTGTGCAATTTATTGTTAAAAATAATAAGTATTTTGCAAATAATAAAGTCTAAATAATACAACATCAGAGCATAATATCTTATATTTTGTATTTTTGTATATTTGTTTAGTTTACATGCGTGCACATGCAAACAATGATATATATCCTTTTTGATTTCTAAAATATTTTTCTTCAATTTTGATTCTTTCAGAAAAATCAAAATTGAGTCAAGAAATTATTTCTCGATTTAAATTGTTTATCAATAATATCAATCATCGAAACAATTTTTATTTAAAATTACAACAATTTCAACATTTGTCCATTCAATATCGTATAGATTTACCTTCCCTAAACTCAAGAAATTAATCTTGAAAAATCCTTGATGATGTTATTTATTTTTTGGTCTCGTAAAAGCAGTCTCAAAATTTATTTTAACATTTAGTTTTAAAAAATTTCTTGCAAAATGATATTTATTTAAAATTTAATTAAATGTTTCATCAAATTTTCTTCTAAACTTTATTTCATGACTAATTTACGCGTCAATTAAACGGTTCTTTGAAACATTAATTACACATGCGTACGTAATTGTATTGTCACTCAGAAATAATTAGTAAGAAATTAAAAAATTATGTAAGATGCCTGCGCGCCCACGCCGACACTGTAGTATGTATATGTATGTATATGTGCGTGTACTCTTTTTCTTATTAATAAATATATGTATATATAATAAAAGAAAGAGAGAGAGAGAGAGAGAGAATAAATATTCGATACCTTATTTTTCATAAAATTTTCTTTAAAAAATTTATTTGTAATTAGCGATTAATTTACGCTTCAATTAGATTTAACATGATAAATTTATAAATATATATATAAAATGTTCCAAATAGAGATTACAAAAATTTGAATATAAGAATTGGTTGAAGAAAAATTTTACAATATTTATATAATGTGAAAAAATGTTGGATACATTTTTTTATGTATAAATGTTGAATGAAAAAATTTAATAAAATTTAATATATTTCTATTAAATTTATCATTACACACACAGTTAGACTATTTAAACTCTCTCTCTCTCTCTCCCCCCTCTGTCTTTTTTCTTCTTTTTCTTCTCTCTCTCTCTCTCTCTCTTTCTCTCTCCCTCTCCTCCCTATTTTTATTCCATAATAATTAAAAAAACTGAAAAGATAAGCAAATGTGATTGTCAATGAAAAAAATTATTAAATTTGAATTATTGCTAGGAAAAATTTATATAAAAATATATTTTATATATAAACAACTATCTTATCTTATAATTAATTACATTACATGTAACGAAATAATGTGCGAAAACAACTTTCTCTGACTGAATGAGAGACACGTTAAAGTACTTTAACGTGTCTCTCATTCAGTGGTATCTTAATTGTAATCGCGCGATTTGAGGTGACGAGAAAGTATAGCACTTATCTCGATTCAGAAGACAAATATAATGCTCATTATTCGGAGCATCAATTAAATTTCTCGACTTTCCCTTTGAAATTCTTATACGTACGTAGATGTATTTAAGCTTAATTCATTGTTAGTCGCTACAATTTGCTGCATGGTATGCAGACCGTGTAAACAGTGTTTTGGGTATATTAGACTCGACACCTTGGATCTACAGGAGATAGTTGACACATTCCGACCAAGAAACTAAACAGTTTGCCTTTAAAAATTGTTGTAATATTTCGATTTGCAAAAAAAGTCTATATGTAATAAAGATTTAATAAAAAAGTGGTAAAGAGATATATCTGTATAACGATATATTAGTGTTGTATTAAAGTTTTTCAACATCGCCTTTCTCTCAACATATGAAACACGCTACTAAAATGATGAGAAATCGGTCGTTGATTGCGCTTTTGATATGCTGCATTATGTTTGATACTTGCGTCAACGCTTGGAATAATCATGGCAGCCATAGGGTTGCGAATAGAAGATGGTTGTGGCAGAATAATAAGAATAATAATGCTGGCATTTCGAATGAAGAAACGGCGAAAAGTAAATGGGGATCGCCGAAACTCGAGAACAATAATCGGACTCATATCGCCAGGGAGAAAAGACGTAAGTGGCATACCGTAAATACTCGGCAATACATGCGTAAAGGAAAAATGTATCATGCGATTATTGCTTCACGCGTAGTCTTCTCGCTGTTCACATTGGTCAAGTTCGACAATAGCATCTGCGGTGGAATAAACGGGGAGAACGGCACGTGCGTCGCGGCGGCGGAATGCGTGCAACGCGGCGGTATATCCAGCGGTGTCTGCGCAAATGGCTACGGGGTGTGTTGCATAGGTAAATCTATAAATAAATCAATTCGGCTTTTCTCCCTTACGTTGTTTTGGCATTGAGAACGCTTGGAGATACGCATTTTTATTTTAGCGTAAAAAGAAACGCTTCGACTTATTTTTATTCGTTACCTTTGGCAGTCACGATATCTTGCGGCGGTTTGGCCGCCGACAACAATACATACTTTGTCAATCCGAATTATCCGTCCAGTTTCGACGGTATGGAATCTTGCCAACTGACACTAGTAAAGTCGCATCCAGATGTATGCCAGTATCGGTATGATCTTTAAGAATATACGCATATATGCACATGTATATAGTGCACTTGATAATTATCCAAATTTATTAATTACTTAAAATGTAAAAAAAGAAGAAAGACACACGGATTCGGTGTAAAACTCCTTTAAGGAGATTTTGGCCTCTTATTTGATCTCATTTTTCATTGTAGATTAGATTTTGAACAATTTAATATTAGAGGCCCGGAAACAACGAATAATGTCTGTACTTACGATCAGTTTATCGTTTCTGGTGGCAATCCGGTACCGACGATATGTGGTAACAATAACGGAAATCACAGTAAGTATCGAAAAGACAGTATATCGTTTACTCTATCCTTATTTTTCATTAATATTGTCTTTCGTCAATATAATTATCGAGTTAATTTTTGAGATACGAGCTAAATATACACTTTTTATATAGTGTACGTAGATACAGGCGTCGGACAAACTAATCCGGTAATTTTGACTTTTGTCACGAGTGGCGGCTCATTTCCACGATCGTGGAAGGTTCGCATTTCGCAAATACAATGCAGTACGATATACCGAGCCGAAGAGGGCTGTCTTCAGTATTTCACTGGGGTTTCCGGCCAAATAAAGTCTTTTAATTACGATCCGACAACCGGATTACAATTGTCCAATCAAGATTACAGTATATGCATCAGAATGGAAAGAAACTTTTGCGGAATTCAATATATAGCGTGTACCGATGATGGTCAGTAATATTTGTATCTAATAATAAACGTATATAATAATAAAATACGAACGTACATACGTGTGTACGTCTATATTAAAAACCATCTCAAAAACTGTGACTTTAAACATTTTTTTCTCGAGTTAACACAATATGCGAAACTTTGAAACGGACAATTTTTTCTTCGGGTATATTTTCTTCCGTAATATAATTATAAATAATGAAGATGTAGTGTAATATATATTAATTTAAACTAAAATTTAAATTTTTTAATTATTTTATTTAATTTATATTTCTTCAACATTGATAATATCCATCGTATGATTTATTTACAACTCAAGGAATGATGCCTACCACGGCAGGAGCCGCGGGACAAATAATGCGTAACAATGCATTTACGCTGACAGGAAATACGCAGAACACGCAAATAGTGTCAATGACAGGAACTTCTTGTTCGTCCGATTGGTTATCGATACCGTGTGCCATCAATTTAGGCCGAATGCCCTCGATGCAGCTAATATGCGTTGATCGATTATGTGGCGGTACCTTTAATGCGGAAACTCAGAATTTGAACGCATCATCTGTTATCAGTAAGTTTCGAAGCAAATTTTTCGCGTTATTATTCTAGTGTATGTTAAATATTGGTGTGTGTGTGTGTGTACGTATGGAATATTATACATATTTCTTAAAACTTAAAACATATATCGTGCGGCTCTCGTATAGTATGCTATATGTATTCTCAAGACAGATTGAAAATAAGATTTTTTTATCATCCTTTTAATATTTTACTTTTAATATTATCAATTAAATATAATACTTAAATCGATATAAATTTACTTTTGATGAAAGGTTTTTAAAACTTTTAGAACATTGTATATATATATATATATATATATATATATATATATATATATATATATATACACATACACATATGTACACAATATGAATAGCTCAGATGTCGAGCAGTACAAGTTCAAAAAATAAAAGTTTCAGAAATAAAGACATTTGCTTTTATCATAGGTATGTGCACATACGAATGACCTAACTATGCAGATTTGATTAGTTTTGAAGACAGATAATTTCAGTGTAATTATATTGGTTGATAATATCGTATTGTCACATCAAATCTATTAGTAATTCGAAATCGAGTTTGGATGGATTTGTATCATTTAGCATCCGAGCCATTCATATACATCTCGAAATCTTTATCTCTTCATCAGTTTTTATATAGCTTTTTCGATCTTTTAGGTACCGTGAAGCCGTTCCGATTAATATTTCACACAGACAGTATCGAAGCACCCGGCGATGTCGGAAATAAAGGTTTTTGTCTTAATTATGTGCAACAACCATGCACGACAAAATTAAGATAAAGACCACAAAGTACATTAAAGGATCAAAAAACATAAGTTTGTGGAATATCAATTTATATATTAATATTTTTAACACACATTTTATTTTTTGTAACTACGCTTGGAAAAAAAGTATTTGATAGCTTAGCTTTACGTCAAGGAGTGCTCTTGTTACAAATCAACAAAAATATACATACACACACACACACACACACATAATATATATATATATATACATATGTATTTTATATGTGTATTTTATATATTTTTTTCACACGAACATATCTTTTCCAACGCGCAAATATTATGCAAAATTGATTATATCGCACATATTCTCGTAGATTAAACAACAATCTCATAGGAGAAAAACTTTTTAAATGTTAAACAAATATTATGTTCTTATACAGAATTTATACAATAAAGTTTACAACGATTTATAAAGAAGTATATAATGATTCATTAAGAAGAATAAAAATGATACGATGATTACCGTCCTAAAAATAATTATGTTAATGTTCCGTTATCATGTAACTCCCATCGATTTCTAATACAGAATAATAATAATAAAATATTATAATTACAACATTTATAATATTCACAAACTTTGAATCATTAACGGATGCAAGTTGGTAGACTCATTAAAGAAATTTATGTAAGTCAATACTTACATAAATTCCTTTAATCAGTCTATCAACAACAAATTAGATGTATACAAGCATTTACACATTTAACAAAAGCAGAGGTAGCTTTGTCTATCTTTTCTTCTGTACAAAATATTAAACTCTAATAATACTTAAAAATGATTACGAAATGAGAATACACACGTATGTAACCGCGCGAATGCGCGTAATTATACATGACTAGTGTATATGTATATGCGCGCATGTGTGTGTTGGAAGCGGAATATGTATAAAAGAAGAATTAATAAGATAGTTGTACATAAGTATGCAGCAAATGCATTGGATGATTTCATTATGTATATATGTACTCACACACACATTTATTTGCGAAAATATAATCAAGTATCTTAAAATTTTATAGAATTATTTTTGATAAAAAGAGAGAGAGAGAGAGAGAGAGAGAGAGAGAGAGAGAGAGAGAGAGAGAAGAGAGAGAGAGAGAGAGAGAGAGAGAGAGAGAGAGAGAGAGAGAGAGAGAGAGAGAGAGAGAGAGAGAGAGAGAGAGAGAGAGAGAGAGAGAGAGAGAGTATGTAAAATAAGTTCCCATAATTTGTATATGTCGTGTATGTGTGTGTGTGTGTAAAGAAAAACATATAAATATTATACATTCTAAAGATATAGGTTTTTTACCCAATTTATCCTTTGAATAATTATTCAAAAATTTTAAAATATTTGTGCTCTCAATTTCGTGAATTACTATGTGTATATTTGTAAGTTCGCAAAAATAATATTAAATTCGTAGATTATGTATCGTTCAACTGTGAATTGATATTCATTATTCAAGCGTTATTCACATTTTATATTCACCCATTATTTTACATATTATATTGGTCGAAATGTTCTGGTCTAAACCTACTCTAAACAGATAGATGTGATATCTCGCACTTAAATTGAAATGTGGAAGTAAAACGCGCGACTTCCAATTCACTTTATTTAAAAATGTCATTCAAGATAATTGTAAATTGACCTTATTATATAGTTTAACCATCACAGTTACAATGAATATTCGTTATAAGTCTTTTGAAACACCACAATCATTTTTTTTTCATTCAATATAACTCAATATATATTCTTCTTTAAACGATCCACTATTCTAAATTGTGAAAACTTGAATTCTCTTACATCGATTACACAAGTATAGGAAATATTTACAATATAGAATAAATAATAAGATATTTTCAATTTTATAAAACAAATATAGTCGGTCAAATATATAAAAATGTTAGATGTTATATAGATGCACACATATCCTTGATTCTATGATGCTGTATTATTATGCATGCTTTTAACAAATATAATGTCGTTTGTTCATTTTCAAATATTTTATTCCTCTCAATCAGTATTGTATAGTAGTAGTTTTCTCCGAGATCATATAATCCGATCATTTATAATTGATCCGATTCTTTGGACTTTTTTCATGAGACAGGTCGTATGTCAAAGGACAAATATGTATAAAGGAATATGTATAATCGAGTAAGCAATGTATGTATAAATATCGCAAACAAGAGTTGCCGATATTGGATCAAATAATTATCACACAGATCTCTAAAGTACACGTATTCCTATTAGTGACTGTAAAATTTATTATCCTTAAATTTATCGTGGGATACAATATGAATTGAATTTGTTACTTGACAAAGTGTTATTTAGTGCCGTAAACGCGATAAATAGGCAAAATTGAAAGAATTGCTGATTGTTAATTAATCTTGATATCATTCAATGTTAATTAATCTTGATATCGTTCAATGTTTTTATATGCATATCTATCTTTTATAAAATTACCAAGATAGAAATAATCGCTTCTTATTTATCGACTAATTATTGTGTGAAGTAAATTTACACTAATCGACCGATCAGTTAGTTATGTCGTTAAAAAATTAATTGCAGTTTGTACAAGTATAATTTGATGTTAGTGGCAGTGCGAGATCTGTGAACGGATTGTCAATCTGTGTTTAATCATTGTATCTTTCCATCGTTTGAGTGTTAATTATAAATATATATTTGACGCAAGTGGAATTGTCGTCGTGTCAAAAAATTTATATATGCAAAACTGGAAAATAAGCAAATATCGATGTTATACAATTACGTTCTATATCCGTGCTCTAAACAAACATTTATATACCTTTAACAATACGTAAATGTGTAAAGTAACTATGTAAGATTTTCGAAAAATATGTTTTTCAGTCTGTACAGTATTCGATTCTTCGAATCAATCCTGCGCGACAAAATTATACATATACTATACAAGTTAATTCTCCATGTAACTCTTCTCGATTTTAGCCTGTTTAATTTAAAATTATCAAATTGGTCAAATATTGGCAACTCTCCATCATTGAGATATAATACGTAAGCTTGTCAAATACATATACATTGTCAAATGAAACTCCTTACTTCCCAAAGAGTTTGAGAAGAAAAATATCATTCTTCTTTTTCTATTATTATATCTCGCAAACGCGACATTCTTTTGCACGATTATTCTTTCGGTAAAGCTTTCATAAAATAAGTCAGCATATCAATCGGTAGCGGGAACACAATGGTAGAATTCTTCTCCGCCGATATCGTGTTCAGTGTCTAAAAATAAAAGAAAAATGCAAACAACTTGAAAAAGGTACATACGAGGATACTGACGGCAATAATAGATTATTGACAATAAACGTCTAATCAATATAATAAATTAATCATAGATATCAAATTAATGTTAATAATATTTGTCTTACTTGCAAATAACGGAGCTGCAAGGCGGCCGGAGAATCACCGATGACTTCTGATGCCTCTCTCAAAGCTCTGCTGGCCTTTTGTTCACCCTCCGCAGCAATCACCTAAAGAAATTCTCACAGGGTTATGAATTCAACATTACAAACAAAATAATACAAATTTTTGTTGGCATGGCTTACTTTAGCGCGTGCCTCACGTGCAGCTTCGGCTTCCGCTGCCATGGCTCGCTGTAATTGAACAGGTAGACGAACGTCTTTGCTGTAAACAGTGTAAAAATTTCAATTTATACACACACACACACAAACATTTTTGCGTTGTTATTATTATGTAGAATTTTTTATAAAATGTATGATAATTAAATAAAATGTACGGCAATTAATCATTATTGTCATTGTACAGTAATTTGTAAGAGTAACTTGTGCTACACTACTTACATTTCGACTCGTTCTACTTTTATTCCCCATGTATCGGTAGCGTCGTCTAGGGCAACCTAATACATTTCATTAAAATATGTCATTAAGCATATATATATATATATATATATATATATATATATATATATATAAATTAATTCATTTCTTTCTTGAAGTATTTGATGAACTATGTCGATATAAGAAACTTGACTCTTTTTAATATGAGTTTCAAGTCAATCACGCGCGTAAGATTTTTTATTTTATTTTATAGAACTGAATAACTCTGGATAACTAATTCTAAGAGTGATACACATTGTGAGTTTATGAGGTATCAAATTAATATAATTTCGTAATAGAACTTCGAGTATCCAAAATTGTGTCACATTATCAAGCCTTTGATCTTATTCTTTAATATTATACCGCTAACATAACTGTGCACGAATAATCTAAAAAATGGATGGCTTGAAATGAAATGATAAAGTTTTTTCTCACATACCTGCATATTTCCGGAGATTGTTTCACGTTCGCTCAATATTTCATGAAGCGGTCGCGTTCCCATAGTATTCCTTAGAGTCGTTTGGGCCAATAGTCTCGTGCTGTGATGCGCGTTCTCCACGTTCGCAATCGAAATAGTCGCGTTATTAACACGATAGTAAACTACCGCATCAACAGATACCGTAACGCTATCTTTTGTCAAGACCTAATAGATAGATAGATGGATATGAATATAGAAAGATAAATTTTTTATAGAGATACAGAGTTAATAATCAATTGATTTTGATTATATATATATATATATATATATATATATATATAAATTATAATTAGTTTATAAATTAGAATTAGAATTTTTTTTACCTCTTGCGGAGGTACATCATACGTTCGTGTTCGTAGATCAACGCGCGCGTAATTGTCCACACATGGCAGAATAAAGAAGATTCCTAAAAGCATAATTAGATCTTCTATCAACAATAGACAGGTTTCAAATGTTGCACAATGTAAAAAAAATGATTGCACTGTATTGCTAACTAAACCGTTCAACCTTATATGAATTTTCTAATCAGGAATCATGATAAAAAATTATACAATAATTATAAGTTCTTTATATATACATGATTGTGCAATCACAAATATTATATATCAATTAATTAAATAAATCATATCCGCTTTGTAAATAGATTAGCATGATGATTTTACTCACCGGGGCCTTTGGCACCACCTGATAAAAGACGCCCCAATCGAAATATAACAGCTCTCTCGTATTCTTGCACGACCTGCCAAAAAAAAATAGTCATCCGAATAGAAGCTTTTTTCCTATATTCAACCTTTTGTTCTCTTCGTTTATGGATTTTAGAAAATTTCGATAGGTTTCATTTATGTAGAAATTAAACTTATTTTGTAGTTTAAATAGACGAATAATTTTCCGCTTACAATTAGTGGTTTAAAAGAAGAGCTTTTGGTTATAAAAGGTTAGATAGTTTCTAAAAAAGAGTGAAACATGACACCGCTTAAATATCAGAGCAGTTGTTGAAAATTGACATTGAAAGCAAGACAAAAAATTCGATTCGATGTAAATTAATGATTAATTTTGACTGCCAAATTAGTAGTAAAGTTCATAGATATAAGATCGATCATTAGTATAATTCTCTCTGTTAATAAAAGTATACATGCGATAACTGCACACTGATATACAACATTCGGTTTGCGATCTAATAATAAGATTGCAACGAGGATCATTATGTACATATGTGTATATTGCTGAATTCGACAAACAGTGATAAACCTTTTCCGAAAAATATCTTACCTTAAAACAAACAAAGAGAGAAAACGGCATCGTCAAAATTACGACAATCCATGATAATATAACGAGAATATTCCCGCATGTTGTTGCCTCTGACTGTTTACTATCATCCGCTGTAACATATAATCATAACGTGATTCGTTAATGTTAAAGAGGACAATAAATACGTGAATAAATTGAATGATTTGAAAATTTAAGTTTATTTTTTCACAGATCATCTCTTAAATCAATATTTTTTAAATGAATTTATGATAAAAGAGAAAATTATAAAGATGTGTGTAGAGATTTAGGAAGGAAAAAAATGTGGTAAGTTAAAATTTCGTATTAAATGCAATGACATTAATGTCCTAGTTTTCAATTATAGCGGTTTATCGATAACTAGAGTCAAAGTAATAATAATAGTATCGAACGACAAATCCAATATCAAACGATAATGTTCCAAAATGTTGTCATCAGATAGCAACGTCGACACAATTATATACGTTGACTACCATAATTGTTCATGTGACCGATGACACTAATATCTAGCTTTCAAAGTATATGTGTAACTATATATGAAAGTTTTACAGTCAATACATTTCTGTGACTATAACGCAATTGATATCTTTCTAATTTGAGTACTTATTTGCTTGATACTTTGATATTCTATTATTTCACGCTCTTTACGACGGTTAAAGATCTAATCTAATAAGAATATAATAGAGAATGATATTATTGCAAAATGAGAAGCAATCAAAATAATTTAATTTATATTTAAAGTAATTAAATTTTATAATCAGAAATTTTTGGAATTTGTAAAAAAAATTTTCAAATTTTTAATTATATAAAATTTATTTATTTATTTAAAGCTTTTAAATATGCACAATTTCACAATTTAATTCCGAGAAAAAAAGTAAAAGCGATAAAAAAGATTTAAAATATTTATCAACAATGTAATATGTTCTTAGAAATGTGAATAATGCAATTCTCGAGAAAAATTACAGTCAAGGAAAAAAATTATGATTAATTTTCACATAAAACTCTTGGATAATGTTAACATCTATCATTATGCAGAATGTGAAATTACTTTGTGCAAATGAATATAAGTATGTATAATGCTATTGTCATTGTTTCTGTCGCTATAGGGACAAAACAAGTACATCATATAATATTCATATTTATTTAGCTATTCGATAGATTAGCCTTAGTATGTACGTACGCACACGCGCGCGCGCGCGCACGCAGCATTTATTTGCTATTAATAATGATGGAATATATAATAAAATCATATACGATATTATGATGGAATAAGTATTATACGGCAATATATCACTTATCATTAATTTTTCGGCATAAATTTAAATGTATCATGTATTGAAATATATAAATTTATAAAAGCGCACACGAAATATGCATGCATGCATTTCCTTATTGTAGCATGTATTAAAAGGATCGAGATATACGTCGGTAAAAAGCACTTTTTCTTTTACTTGACTAATTTTTTCTCCTTGCTACGAATAAATCTAGAATATATGGGTTTAAGTCAAGTGTATAGAATCAGATTGTATAGAATGCGTTTGTATAATACATGTTGCAAGTAAAAAATAGAGATTGATTTTTTGGGATCACACAATGCAAGCTATTTGTAAGTATCTGTTTAGAGACACGCATAGAGATTTTTAATATGAATAAAATATTGTAGGTAATTGTTATATTTTAAATTAAATATATTTGTGCGTATATGTATGCGTGTGTGGTAAGCGCGTTTATAATCATTGATTCCACCAATGCCTTCGACTGCTTTACACGTCGATCAATATACGTACGTCATACAACCTACATTCGAAAAAATGATAATTCTGTAAAAACGAAGCTTTAATCAAAGTTTTCGACTGTGCTCTAATCACAAAATATTATGCCTTAAATAAATACCTAACGAAATTTGTAAAGAAATTCACATTAATTTTTAGTTTCCAACCTAAATAAGAAATACTTATATCGAAAGATAAAATCGATATCCGTGAGTTTGCATTTCGATGCCATCAAAATAAGACATCAAAATAAAATGTAATTAATGCAAAGTCAAATTCTTTAAAGAAATTATACATGTAATACAATTTAGAATAACGATTTTGTTTTATGAAAAGAAAAATAATGTATACAAACACTATTACAGATAGATGAGTAGAATTATGATAAAATAAATGAGCTAAAAAATAACACTCGATAAGTCCATATTTTTAAAGTTGTATGTGTTTCTAATAAAAATGATAAAAAGTTAAGAATCATACTGACCCTGAAAGTACGCAAATCAGAGAAGAAGTTTACGTATAATCGGCAGATACAGAAAATAAAATAAGAACTTCCGTATAAGCGTCTTCGTTAAATCGACAGCTATTTTCATCCTATCACCCTCGCTCTCAATGTCCGCTTACCGTCTGTCATCTCGAAATAATCCCAGATTTTAATCTTGATTCTCGTTCTATCACTTTATTGGGCGGGATCACCGAGATGGCTCTCTCTTTCCTTCTTTCTCTTTGTCACAAAGATGATAGCTGTTTTGTGTTCAAGTATTAAAAAGATAAATATAAATAAATAGGGTAAAATATGTGAATGGACTCGGTTCGAAGCACGTTATTCGCCTTTCACACGATTCATTGCGATGTGACTAGATGTTGCTCGAGTTGTCTGTCTCTCTCTCTCTCTCTCTCTCTCTTTCCCTCTCCCTCTCAGCCCAGAAACCACCCTTTCGTTCATCCCTGTTTTGTCCTCATCGAAGCAGCATGCGCGAGATGCGCGAGATGCGCCATCTTCCTCTTGGCTTCTCGCCCTTCTTTTTTACCTTTCTTCTCATCGTTCTTTCACTATCTTCTTAATTACATGTAAACCTTTCTTCGTTGATTAATCATCTTTTTCTATTCCCATAATTTTGTATTTATCCCCCGCTCATCTTGTTTATTCGCAATGTGATAAAATGATATATTTGAGCATCGCTCCGATAGTAAATTCAATTCGTGTTTCTTCCATCATAACAAGAGAATAAATTCAATTATTTTTTTTATATATACAAAATTTTTGCAAAATGTAGCATTCTTCCTATTCTATTAAAAATAGCATTTTACCTTAAAATAATAGTTCGAGTAACAAATTTAACGTTACACTAAAAGAGAATTTTTAATACTTTTAAATTTCTTGAAAATTTATAATCTGTACAAATGTAATAATTTCCAATTTGTATTTATATATATATATATATATATATATATATATATATATATATTACGATATAACACTGCGTGATATCATGCGTGCTACTTTGTTGTCAGAATGGATATTTACGTCGCTTTCGCGATGCTTATCACTGTCCGCTCAATTGCGAAAGTAGAAACAAGGCATTATCAGACAGCCATCAAGTACTATTCGACAGTGGTGGCGCTGTACATTATTTCAGAAAAAAACGAGGTAAATGTGCGACGTTGTTCGTTATTGTTGGAATCGAGACCAATCGTACTAGTCTCTAGACAATTTTTATCTCTGTTGGATATTTCATTCGACGATATGCGTTTATAGCGAGTCTATAGAAAGCGTACAAGGTGAATGCTAATGCGTTCCAAGTTCACGTGTATCTATACGTGTACAGAATGTCCCAGACTTGGCGAATCATTTTCTTTACTTCATTTGAGTTTTTTCTCTCCTAAGCGAAGACATTGGAAAAACTCATCACAAATGTGCAAATTTTCATCGATTTACATATATGTATATCAAATCAATCTCTATAATTTTTAAATCGTGAACATAAATACATATTCAAATAAAGTTTAACTTTGATTGAGAAATATTAATATAATATTAATATTTTACAATTTTCAATCTTTTTAAATCTCTTGAAAATTTATAATCTGTAGCAAATGTAATAATTTTTTCATATAATTTTTCTATATGTTACGCTATAAAACTATACCATGCGCGCTGCTTTGTTGTCAGAATAGATATTTACGTCGTTTTCGCGGTACTTTTTATTGTCCGATCAATTGCGATTTGATTCATTAGTAATCTTATTTCCGATAACTGACTGCAAATTGTAAATATTTTCGGCATTTTTATAGAAAAGACAGATTTTAAAATAAAATTAAGAAAACATTTCTAGCGAAAAATATATTAAAACAGGAGTTTTTCGATACCCTGCACATATTAAATATACGTATGTATATGCATATAGCTGGATAATGATCGGATCGCAAAGAACGACCAGGCCACCTGTCAAAATCAATTGTCTATGCACGATCCTTTCTTGAAGCCGCGCAAGTCACCCACATACCTGTTTGTTTCATTCATTATGTTTGAAGCCAAAGCTGCACATAAGTTTTACTACTGATAATTACGATACGATAAGATAAGATAAGATAAGATATGAAACGATACGAGATAATATTTTATCTTATAATACGATAAGATACAATAAGATATGAAACATATCTTTATTATCTGAGACTTATTGTAAATGATATAAAAAAAAGATGATGTGTGAGAAATTATAATGTAAAAATTCTCATACTGAAAAAAGCAGGAAAACATAAACGATAAATAAATTAGTATGCCTCTTATTTTATAAAACAATACATTAACAATGTATTTTTGATAGCACAAATTTCGCGCCGAAAATATGTAATTACTATTTCTTGTTGGTAGATTAGGCCCGTTTAATGCATTTGTTAAGCATCAATGCAGTAGCAAAAAAAGGTTCAATCCGTCAAACATCGGTGTTTTGTTAAAGTTAGTAATATTTTAAAAAACCGAAGAGAGAGATCTACATGATATAAATAATCTACACTTTTAAGGTAATTTAAGATTAACTTCGAATCTTTTCACACAAGTATCTTTATAATAAGCCAAACGATACACAATTACTGATAAATTTTATTTCACAATTCATAATGTTAAAGTTCGGTTACGTATACGTATACGTATCAAGCATTTGACCTTCTTTATACTTGTAAAATAATTTATTTCTCGAACTTAAGGTTGAGAATAACGATATAGAGCTTCGTTTGTGACTTTCGTCACACATATGTATATATATGTGTGTGTGTGTGTGTGTGTGTGTGTGTGTGTGTGTGTGTGTGTATTCGGAATAATCGTTATCATTAACACTTGTATTTGTAAGGAAAGGGCGACGCTTACGAGGACGTTTATTAATCGTGTTTCACAAAGTAAGATATCAAGATGATGAAATAAAATAAGGAAAATAATACAAAAGAGATGACAATAAGATAAATTGCGTGATTTGTGCTGTCGTAAGTAAAATAAAAATAAGACGAAATAAAAACAAAATCAAACGCGCATCATTTATTTTGTTCGTTTTTTTTAGTCGATAATTGGAATATGGAATAAAAATTGAAAATGGACAATTTAATCGAAAATAAAAACGTGAGAAAAATTTCTACCAAGTTCCCTTGTTACATTTTGCTTAATCGTCATCATGAAGAACTCACATCCAATGATTCGCTTTCGAATGTCATCAGGTCGAGTGTTAATCTGCATCGTTGATCCATTGCCGTTGCTCATGGTCGCCATAGGTATGGACATATCGGTGGGAGTAACGCGCGATTCGAATCTCGCCACCTAAATAAACATTCGAAACTTGTTGTAAAAGACAATATATTTGCACAGGCGTGAAACGTGCGCCGCGTCAAGAATTTGGACATTTTTGTTTCCTACATCTTTCTTTATCCTTTTTTTTACACATTATATGGTATATCTAATACATAACAATTAAAACTTGTCGCATACATAATATATTTTGAGAAATTTTAAAGAAATTTCTCTTTCTCCTTTTTTCACATCTTTACAGTGCAGAAATTTTGTAATGAGTTATCTCTGCGAGCTTTCTATATTGTTTTATGTTGAAATTTCATAATTATTGCATTTTAATATTTTTATAAAACTTTACCGTAGACGAAAAACGTTATCATAATATCGTGCCATTGAAATTTAATATTTCGAATATATATTAATATCTGCAACATTGTAAGATTTGTGATATCAAGTTGAAAGGTTCTGTCCTATATGGGCTATGAAACTTTTATTTTTGTTTATATCAACCGTTCGATTGCGATAGACTCGATGCGCGCACCGCTGAACAAACAAAATAACATTTGAACAGAGGGAATGCACATTAATGATTGCACGCTATTGCACTCATTTCCACCGCAGTACACGCGCAGTACACGATTTCATCACGTTTCTCGAATCAATCACATTCATGAACATCGGACTCGATGCTCTTTCATTTTGAGTCGCTCCGACTTGCCGACATCGCGCAAATGCAAATTTGCAAAATAGATCCATCGAATAATTCCGAAATTTGAACTTTGCACTGGCAGCCAAAACAAATAGATCTTCAAATCGTGACGATCGAGCAACAAGTTGGCAAAGAATTCGATTCGCGTAGATGGGCGATTGATTTTGAGAGTGAAATAGGGTGCGGGTTTTATTTTCGTCACCTTGCTTCGCTGGCGACGACGCGCAACGTTCTGACAGGGGCAGAATAGACAGGACGGGAATGAAATTGCGGTGGCGACGTCGCGACACTTTATAGAGAACGGACTGGGCGCCGCCCTGGCGAGTAGTAGTGTGTATACATGTACGCGACTTGGGCTCGGAGGCTTGGACCACCCCGCCGCCCCGCGCGAGCATCGTTGGTATAGTTCACCATCGCGTCCGCCGCTCGCGCTCGCGAGTTATTTACGACCGCCCGTTATTCCTCCTTCCGCCCCTCCGCCGTTTTCGCGTATCGCTGCGAAATTTTCCCAATATAGATTCGAACAAAGATTATTAGTCCGATTGCGCATAACCCTCCTTTTCGCTTTTTAGAATACTCAATCTTTGTATCGTTTGAAAATACACATTTTTCAAACCTAAGACATAAGCGCTTCGTTTTGTTCTCCATCTATACATATATGTTAATAGGAAAGATTTCAATTTTTCAAAATTGAAATTTATTTTATATACATTGCAATATTTAAATGTTGAAAAATAAATTGTACTACAAGATAAAATACGTGCATATTTCGTACGCGATTCATCGTTCATTATCGTGAATAATATACGTGAGAAGAGAAACACGTGTAAAAGGGAAGAGGGGGAGCGGCGCTGCAGGAAAACTCGCTTTCCATATCCAAGTATTAAAGGCGAGTCAAGGATACATGCAAAAAAGGTCAATAACCAATGGAATTTAAATAAAAAAAGACTGTATTAATTGTAATCTATAAATTTATTTTTGCGATTTTTTTTCAGTATTATCGCTCGACAATTGTTGCGTATTGTTGCAATGGCACTTATTAAAATGCACTCGATATATCAGATAACATCACAAACTGCATTTTACCGTATCTGCATCAAAGTTTCCAAATTTTAAAATTGAATGTTTTTATTAGCAAACTCTTGCACGTATAATAATTCTATCGCATATTATATCTGATTAGATATACATATATCGCTTTTCAAGCTTGAAAGCTATGAAAGTCAATCCATTGTCGTAAATGATAAAATCAATAAATATATTTCCTCCTCGTGTCACGTCTTGCGAAATCGCTGATACAGTAATATCGTTGAAGTATTCGAGAAAAACAGCGAATTATAGATATTTATCTGATAATTTGAACACATGATACTTTCTCATATTTTAGTTTAAGTTATATGCATAAAAAGGGAAATATAAAAATGCACTGGTTTTGACTATTTGCGATCCGTCTTGTAGAAGGAATAATCAGTATCAATTTTGTCTGATTGAACTACTTCGTAGGGCTATTTAACGATTCTTTTTCAGTTAATATATTCGGTTTACGTATTTCTCTCTCTCTCTCTCTCTCTCTCTCTCTCTCTCTCTCTCTCTATATATATATATATATATATATATATATATATATATATATAATATAAACAGAATAAACAGAGAGAGAGCGCATATATGCATATATGTATGTATAATAGAGGCAAATTATTACAATGCAAAATGTGATAAATAATGCTATACGAGATACGCTTTCATTGCTAGAGTTTTGATATCTTGTTAGTCGCAACTTGATCATCAACCGTTATCTACGAATATTTATTGAACGATATATCGAGATATTTGTTGCGACCAATTGGTAAAAACTGACTTTACTCTTATCGTATTGTAATATTCGCTTTACGCAATTTTTCGACTAAAATGTTTAAAAAGCGAGACCGGCCTCTGAGTAAGTAGTAAATATCTTTTCAATAGAATTGGCATATGCAGCTGTCCTCAAGTCAAGCCCAAGATTGAATTTCATGGCAGTCTTCATAATGGCCTATACAAAAAAGGAATGTTTAAATTAGTGACATTTTGCTCTTTATACGAAACACGCATAATTTATATCTAATTAATTACCCTAGCGGATCTTTCCATTGTATAGTCTAGACCAGAGTGCACAATGTCCTTTTCGGAAGCACCAGATATACGCTTTTGGAAAGCTTCGGATGGTGTGACAGGAATACGGCCGCCGACACGACCAAACCTACGTTCTAGAGACTCTTGTACCGATTCTACAGACAAAAATAAATCTGTAAATTACACTTTCAAACATACTACTTATATTTTGAATATTTTTATTCGTATCTTTGTCAAACATTTTAATAATATTATTAATTATATTGTTATTATTATAAATAATATGTTATTTAATAGTATTAATTATTTAATTTGTACCCAAGAGATGATAATTAGATTCTCTCTCATATTTGAAAGTCAAACGACCATATGATACATGGTTCAAGTTTTTTAACCATTCAAAGAATGAGACTGTGACACCACCGGCATTAATATACAGGTCGGGGATTACAAGAATATTCCTATCGATTAGAATCTTATCTGCGGCAGGAGTGGTTGGTCCATTGGCAGCTTCTGCAATTATCTTCGCCTATAAAAGTATGAGTTAGATTAATATTGCCTCAGATGTTCAAACTTTGCCATTTTATATATTTTTATCTTAATTTATTAGATCTAATAGAAAGTATGATACACATACGCACACAACTGTTACTCACTAACAGATTTATAAAAGTTTACGAAAAAAAGACATACATATTGTAAAAGAGATATATTCTAAAGAAAATAATTTAAACAATAAAACAGGCCAGTTAATTTTAATGTATCGTTATATATATATATATATATATATATATATATATATATTCAATATAAATTTCTTTTGATTATCAATGGCATAATCAATAGTTTAATTGATCTCGAATTGATATCAAAACGTATTTCGTGCAACCTTAAATTGTTACCTGGATACGTCCGGCGTTTTCTTTGGTAATTACTTTCTCTATGGCAGCGGGTATAAATATGTCGCACGGTTCATACATGAGATTTTCGCCTTCGTATGGTTTGGCTCCAGGAAAGCCAACGATGGTACCATTCTCTATACGATATTCTTCTAATTCCTGAAACGCGTGAACAAGCATAACCATCAACGAAAAAATATTCAACTTGATTCCATCTTTTATTTTGTGATAAAGATTCATGGTAATCAGATAAATCCTTGCCACTTACTTTTGGATCGATACCTTCTGGATTATAAATGGATCCATCGTGTTCAATCACGCCTATACAAGTCGCACCTGCACGATGCAAATAACGCATCGAATGCAAACCTACATTACCAAAACCTTGGAGAATAAATGTTTTGCCTCCCCAACCAGGTGTAGTACCTATGGATTATTATATTTCATTTATATATTGCAGCGTTGTTTAATGAAACTATCGAATAATCACAAATGCTATAAGATGATATTCTATAAATTGCAGCAAAGAGATAATTTCTTATTGTACTAGATTTACAAGTTTTCGACATGAGAAATTATTACTTTTTCTTAAAATATATGCAATCTAACAATATCTAACAATATTATAATTCATGTAATTTCTATCAATCTATTTATCGCTATACCTATTAATTGTATCAATTGATAAAAATCGTATCCGAGCAATAATATCGTATTGCATGTGTGATGATATGTTGTAGATTAAAAATAATTAATGAGCAATTTGCGTGCGAACGTACCAATCATGCTCATGTAATTAGCTTCGTTGATAAAATTTTCTAATCCATGAAACACTCCACGGCCTGTCGCAGAAATGCGGCCATGAATACCACCCTGATTAATGGGTTTGCCAGTAACACAAGCGTGAGCATTGATATCGAGATGGCCGATGGTTTTTGCATAAGTATCGGCTATCCAGGACATTTCTCGCTCGCCGGTTCCCATGTCAGGAGCAGGTACGTCAACACCAGGTCCTTAAAGGAGATAATAATGTTTGGCAAAAATACCTACCGATAAAATTATTTAATATATCGCTTTAATATGTGTACATTGCTATTTTGTTTTTAATATTGAAATTTAATGTTGAAATATTTTCAAATAAAATTAAAAATTAGCTTGAGTGAAATATCATGAAGAAATAAGTTTTATTTCTTTAACAATAATAATAATAATAATAATAATAATAATAATAATAATAATAATAATAATAATAATAGAAAAATGTGATTTTTTAAAATAATTAGTTTTTCTATTATGTCTAACATTGTAATGTGTTATATTATTTTAGCGTTAATTTCATCATTGTTAATTTGTGTCAACGATTAAAATGTCTTACATGGTTCATTAATAAATGTAGAAATGTATTCAATATATCGCCATATAAAACAGCAAACATAACAAACATGTGAGTTTCTTTCATATTAAAACGTGTAAGGCAAAAATAATATAATATTTATATAATATATATTATATATATTATATATATATATATATATATATATATTATTATATATATATATATATTATATATATATTTATATAATATTAATCACACTTTTTTCTGGCAATCTCGTATGAGACGCGAAGCTAGCCTGTTTATGTTTCACATTTTTAGCATTTCTTATCGCTTATAATTATTTATTTGTGTACGTACTTTTTATCATTTATATTTTATCAATTTATATATTTTATCCCACATAAAAGATATTTTTATTTTATAGATATTCCTATATTTATTTTGTGCAAGTAAAAACTGTAAGTAAAATGCGCGTCAATTGCACGGTAGATCTATTTTTGCAATGTGTTTAAGTTATGACGTAACAGCAGTGAATCTTATGCGGCAATAAACATTACGAGAGACATGGTAATAATAAATCCTAATAGGTTTTCTACATCTATTCACGACGAAATCTAAAATTATCGCATAAGCGTCACGCCTCCGCTCACATCGTTTCATCGTCACACGTTTACGATGATGTAACATCGCAGATTCGCCTTTGTCGGCTACACTGAAAAAAGAGCTCTCTCTAATTGTTTTCTTTATGATGAGCGAGCTTACCGATAAATCCCTTTTTTGCTAATTCCAAAGTAAATCTCCTGGTAATTTTCTCCAATTCATGTTCCGAATAGTTTTTAGGATTTATCTTAATGCCGGCTTTAGCGCCGCCAAAAGGTACGTCGACACACGCACATTTGAATGTCATTAGAGCCGACAAGGCCTTAACTTCATCCCTTGAAACATCCATCGAGAAACGGATACCTATATAAATGCATTTTAATTATTAATCCCTCAAAAATGGATATTAGAAACAAATAAAAAATATATATATGTATAAATATAATAAAATATAAAGGAAGAAATTAATTATCAATATTTGAAACTTTGCAAAATGTTGCTGAATATATATGTATAATGTATTATTCGTAATGGAATCAATTAGAAATCGCATACATTTATAACGTTTATAAAACATACGTCATCAGAAAACGATATCTTTTTTTTAAATTCAATATCACTATAGAATTTTATTTTTTATTGTACTCGACAATCGTTTTCGTTTTTTTTTACATATAATTGCATCTCTACATGTCATAAAAATATATTTGCATATTTATTAACTTATTCAGCCAGTAGTGAGCTGTCGATTCTAGACAGCCTTGGACTGCAAACCTACAAGAATACATATAAGAATGTATAAGAGAACGTGCGCGCATAACATCTTCTTCATCCATTAACACGACCGAGTATTTTGTATGTATGTGTGCGTGTGTATATATATATATACATATATATATAATCGAAAAGTTGTAAGAAAAAAATAAATCGATACCTTGCGCAAAAACTTACGCATAAATGATATACAGGGTCTACCAAAAGTGTGGAAACCCCTAAATATCTCGGAAAATATACGTTTTACAGAAAAGTGTTTCCAACAAAAGTTGTAGGGTTTAAGAAGATCTATATACTGATTCTATCAGTTTGACCTTGGATGGCGTCGTCAAGGTCAGGTCAAGGTCACATTGACTTTTTTAAATGACACCCCCTACATTTGATTGCATATTCTTATAGCTTAATTCAAGAGCTTTCCAAAACACTATAATAATGTTCATTTTTATTAAGTACTTTGCGAGTTATGAGGGTTGAAATAATTTCTTAATTTTACATAAACCATAAAATATCTAGTAAACCATTCATTTTTCGATTATCTTACCTTCATACTTTTATGTACAAATTAATGAGAGGAATCAATTGGTGTAAAGAAAACACATAGTTGTTTCTAAGAAAAAATATGTAATTTGCAATTAACAATTCCATATTTTTTCTTAAAAACAACTGTATGTTTTCTTTACACCAATTGATTCCTTTCATTATTTTGTACATAAAAGTATGAAGGTAAGATAATCGAAAAATGAATGGTTTACTAGATATTTTATGGTTTATGTAAAATTAAGAAATTATTTCAACCCTCATAACTCGCAATGTACTTAATAAAAATGAACATTATTATAGTGTTTTGGAAAGCTCTTGAATTAAGCTATAAGAATATGCAATCAAATGTAGGGGGTGTCATTTAAAAAAGTCAATGTGACCTTGACCTGACCTTGACGACGCCATCCAAGGTCAAACTGATAGAATCAGTATATAGATCTTCTTAAACCCTACAACTTTTGTTGGAAACACTTTTCTGTAAAACGTATATTTTCCGAGATATTTAGGGGTTTCCACACTTTTGGTAGACCCTGTATTGTATATTTGACTGTTTATTTTTCTTTAATTAATTTAAGTAATTTGTAATACAATTAATATTCACTTTCAAAATCCCACGAAATATATGATATTAATATATTCTTACTAATGAATTTTCTTAAGTCAAATATATATATAAATAAGACAGATTGATAGGCCTTATATTGTTGTGTGCGTGTACTATTATAATAATTTAACTTTAAAATATCCCAATTCTCTCTCAAATAAAAGTATTATAATACAAGACAATTATATGAGCAATTATATTTGAAAATGTCTTCATAATTTTTTCTATTTTATTTAATAGCAAATAAAATTAATTATATATTATTACATTAATATGTATGTCTTAAAGTTAAATCGTTTATAATAAATATTTTTAAAAGATCATTGGCAGATCATCATCAAAAAATATACACATATATTAGTCTTATAGAATTATTAATTCAAAATTTCATATAATTTTCATTAAACCTATCTATAACAAATTACAAATTTATCTTAGGATAATCGCTCGCGACTTGTCAGAAATAAAATGAAAAGGAAAAAATATTTGCGCGATTATTTCCTCCTTAAATTTTTGTACAATTGAACCATGCACAAAGAAAAATGTATTGTATTCAAGTAAATTATTTATGTTAAGTATATCATAAGTTTGTATAATATATCCGCAAATATATCATAAATTCATCACAGGCATTAAATTTAATTGAATATATTCTGAATTTTAGTAAGTGCAGTTTAATCAAGAATATTAAATTGAAACAATAATTTGGTTTGCTTACTGCATAGAGTTGGCGTAAAGTAAATTTGATTTTTCTTTAATACAATAAATTCTTCTTTTGAGCAAATGATAATGAGATTTTCCAACACTTGTGATGAGTATATTTTAAGACTATTGTCAAGAATATATTCTTTGTTGAAGAAATTTATTACTTAAAAAAAGAAAAATAAACTGAGTAATTGCTTTTCTTGGCAGTAGAATACTTTTCTCTATGTGTATATGTGTTATATCGGCAATATATTACACATTGTACTGATATGTGCCTAAAAAAATTTGTGTACTTCTGTAATGTATTTTAATTCTCGCCTTTTATTCTAGCTTGAGGATAAATTTTGCTTCTTATGAATAAATATCGCTGTATATGTATATACAAATAAGTAATCAATTCTGTTAAAGAATTTAATAAAATGTGAAAATTTTTCATCTTCTTTTGAATGACAGATGCGAAACATATAGAAATTATATTGTGCAAAAGTGTGTAAAGATGAGCGTCGTATATAACTATAACTTTGGTCCTTTCGAAATTATTTCAAAATTAATTATAAATAAATATATATATAGATCATGAATTGATACTTTGTATCGGATGATCTACAATGAGGAGAGATACAAGAAATATATAATTAACAAGAGCAAAGTATACTGTGATGCATAAATGCTTTTAATTCGTCAGCAGCGTAACGTGAGACCCGTGAGCTATTTTTCTTTTTTCTTCTTCTTTCTTTCTATAAGCAAAACTATACAGGGTGTATCTTAAAAAGCTCGCACTTATATAACAATAGCGTTATTCCTGATTAAAAACCGAGTCGAAAAGTCCTGAACCATTTTTTTCCCCAAGATTTATTAAATAATTAATCAGATTTAAGTATTAAAAAGATTTCTGAAAAGATGAATTGTTTAAAAATTAACACAAAACAGTTTATTTTTTTGCTTATCCAAATCTTTATATGTTGATAACGAGAAAGTTTGTCTTTTTATTGGCGCACTTTACTCATTAATTACTGTTTTATTAAGCATTATGGAAAAAAATGGTTCAGGACTTTTCGACTCGGTTTTTAATCAGGAATAACGCTATTTGCTTAGTGGAAGCTTTTTAAGATATTACACCCTGTATACACATATATACATAAACTATATATACTAAAATTGTCAACTAATTTTTTCGCATGTACTCAGCTACACAGAGAAAAATATCATTCTACTGTTAAGAAAAGCGATCGAGTCTCTTTTTTTTTTTAAGTAATAGATTTCTTCAAAAAAAAAATATATTCTTGATAGTTTCAAAATATATTCATCACAAGTATTAGAAAATCTCATTATCATGTACTCAAAAGAAGAATTTATTTTCTCTTCAAGAATATTGTAAAGTTGTATCAAAGAAAAATCAAACTTACTTTACGCCAACTCTACATAAGCAGTAAGCAAATCAAATTTTAATTTAATGACAGAGAAAAATGTATATACTATATTTAAATAAATATTACGTTTTTTAAGTATATCGTAAGTTTGTATATATATATGTGTGCGTACACACACAAACACACGCGCGCGCGCACACACACACACACACGCACGCACGCACACACACACGCACGCACGCATGCACACGCACACACACAATTTTCAAAATGTTATATAAGATAGCAAAAAATGTGGGTTTTACTGTGTGTGTGT
Source organism: Camponotus floridanus (assembly GCF_003227725.1). Taxonomy (NCBI): domain Eukaryota; kingdom Metazoa; phylum Arthropoda; class Insecta; order Hymenoptera; family Formicidae; genus Camponotus; species Camponotus floridanus. The sequence continues at coordinate 7,512,888 of NW_020229325.1, forward strand.
GTGTCTGTGTGTGTGTACAAACACACACACACACACACACACACACACACACACACACTCTCTCTCTCTCTCTCTCTCTCTCTTTATTTAAGTTATTATGAACGAAGATCATTTTTATGACATATAATCGTAGAAACGATCTTCGTTCATAATAACTTAAATAAAGTTGTTTTGTAAACTGATGCGCGTAAATTTGCAAAAATTTTTATCATATATATCACATTTGAGCTTTGTTGAAGATCACGTTTGAGCCTTGAATCTCAAGGCTAAAGTAATTAGTGCAGCAAAGTCATAAAATTGTCGTAAGCGTTATCGTGTACATACATATATATCAGTACCAATAAATAAATCACTTCAAACAATAACTACACGTATATAAATGTCAATGATTATTTTCATATTGTTATTCGAAAAACATTGAAATAAGTAATAAAAATAAACAACACGAGAAAAAAATTGATTGATGTAAGTGATTTACATGAAAATCTAAAAATATTTGCGATTGTTTTCTCATATAAAGTTTTTATACAATCAACTTACACATATGTTATATCGGCGATATATATTGCACCAATATGTGCTTAAATTTACATATTATTCTGAATATTTTAATTCTCTCTTTTCATTCTAGCTTAAAGAATAAATTTTGCTTTTTATAAATATTTCCAAATCTTTCGCTTGAATCTATTAAACACTTGTACTTGTGTGACAGCTTTTTGATGAATTGCATAAATATTAAACATATTTCACGAAATATGTATTGTCTCGTGCAGAAAAAACGCAAATTTATCACATATCAGCTGAAGGCATTTCGTAATTTATGTGAAGCAATAATTCAGACTAGCAAAAAAAGGAGCAAGAGCTATCACAAATAAATATTAACAAACGCGAACATGTGAATATTAAATAAATATTAATTTTTTTCCTAATATTTTTTTATAACATTTTCATGTAATTATAATATAACATTTTATTGTAATATATAAGTTTTTATAAAATTATTATTTGAATAAAGCTTTTTTACTGACACTTATTATTATTATTTTATTGACATTTAATATTTGGTTTATGATCATTTATTCGCTTATTCTGAGATTCGGCTTAAGATAATACGAAACACATGCAAGAGAAAAAAACATATCGATTATTAGTTCACGTGAGTGTGATATTTTTCATCGTTTTCAATCTATGATCATTATTTCACTATTTTATTATTTAAGTATATATCTTGAAAAAGTGAAAAAATGCATCCTATTCTACAAATTAATCATATTTCGCAAGAATAAATCATAATTAAAAGAGAAAACAAACAGAAATGTAAAAAAAAATGTGAATACTTAAAAAAAAAAATATATATATATATATATTTTAAAGTTTTAAATATTGAAAATGATAGAAAATGTCGCACTCATGTGAATTGATAATCGACCTGTTTTTTCTCTTGCATGCGTTATGTGTATGTATATAGACAAAATTTCTTTATTATATATATAATAAAGAAGTTTTTGTATATTTTCTATTTTAAAGTTTTATATTTTACTGAACACAAAGCAAAATGAGAGAGAGAGAGAGGGAGAGAGAAAGAAAAAGAATGACAGAGAGAGAGGGAAGAGAAAAAAGAAAGAGAAAGCCGTGATATATATATATATATATATATATATATATATATATATATATATATATAGATATATTCGATATTCGAAAATTGATAAAAGGCGCGTATCACCCATACCTCCTTTGCACGGTATTCGATGGGTCGAATGTTGGGCACGATAGCCGGTGATCATCTCATAATCACCGGAATCGCGTCTGAGCGGAAACGTAGTTTCCAGGATATGATCACACGGTTCCATGAGCATCAAGATACCCTTGACCTTTTTTTTACGCTCTTCGATGGGTACGCGTGATCGTTTGTTGATGTCTTCGACCAACTTGTCTTCGATGATTTGGCAGGCGCGATGAAAAAAATATTCCACCATATCGAAGAATCTGGGATTTGGTGCTTCAGGCACATCCTTGAGACGGTCCGGAATTTGGTGATCGGCAAATCCCCGACGAGCCGCCGTTTGAACGGCAGCCAGCGCGGCGCGCGCCAGCATGCTGTGCACGACGTCATTTCCCGGTGCTTGCTTCAGGGCGATTGATGATCGCGTAAGACTCCGTACATGAAACATCTCTGCGTGATTACTTATCACGATGATGACAATGACAACGACAGCGATCCTAACTGATCTGATCTGACCCCGATGTGACGTGATGCGACACGATGCGAAATCCGACGCGATTGCGATCCTTCTCTCACCGATCACGACCCGTCGACCTGCGTCGATCGACTGCGCGTGATTCTTTCCAACCGTTTTAACCATAGATATTGGGTGTTGGGTGTGCTCTATGTTTTGATATTACGAAAGTATTTGATTCATCAATCAGAACAAAGAAACTTTCATCCTGATTGGTCAATTAAACGAAATTTTCGTGGTATCGAAAACAGAGACAATTAAATGATATTTTATCATAAATATAAAAAATTGTAGCATCAAAGAAATGTTCAATCGCAAATATATCAGCTCAGCCATATATATATATATATATATATATATATATATATATATATACACATATATACATATATACATATAGCTGACCTGACTATGGCCGGTATTCATAATCCGATCTTAAGATGCAATTTCATTGACGCTAAAAAGTAGCGTCAACCATTGGTTAAACAATGAAGCAACTACTTACTTCTAGAGAACCTCTAGGAGAGAGAATGGACAACTGATCATGTGACATGTGATCAAGCTTTTTCATGATTGGCTGGCAGAAAATGTATCAATTTTAGCTATTGCGACGCCAATGCAAAATATGATGGCACACAAATAGGTTAATATATGTGTGTCATGTGTGTCCTATTTGTGTGTCATCATATTTTGCATTGGCGTCGCAATAGCTAAAATTGATACATTTTCTGCCAGCCAATCATGAAAAAGCTTGATCAGTTGTCCATTCTCTTTCCTAGAGGTTCTCTACTTACTTCTTTGTTCAACCAATGGTTGACGTTACTTTTTAGCGTCAATGAAAAGGCCGCTTTAAGGTGCAATTTCATTGACGCTAAAAAGTAGCGTCAACAATTGGTTGAACAAAGAAGCAACTACTTACTTCTTTGTTCAACCAATAGTTGACGCTACTTTTTAGCATCAATGAAATTGCACCTTTATATTTGAGATCGTCTTGAGTTCGAGCTTGAAATGCTACGCAGCTATTTGATTGGTTGAATGAGGTCTTAAGTCAACCTCGGACTAGACTTAAGACAATCTTAAGCCGGATCTATATTGGTCGTACCGTAAAGTTGCAAGTCGTAAATCGTAGGCAAATTAATCAATCATGGTTGATTATTTTTGAAATAATCGACCAATGTAGATCCGGCTTAAAATCGGACTAAGGCCCGTTCTACAATGAATCGTAACCCACAGGACACAAAATACTAAAAGACGACGAAAAGATGTCTTTTCTAAGTCGACTTTTGGACATGGCGAAAAAGACGTTTTAAGCCCGGGTCCACAATAGGTAATTTAAGCCCTAAGCCTTAAGAAATTGACCAATCACAGTCAAGTATGAAGAGAATATCTGACTGTGATTGGTCAATTTCTTAAGGCTTAGGGCTTAAATTACCTATTGTAGACCCGGGCTAAGTTGCGGCCTCATTGACGCTAAAAAGTAGCGTCAACCATTGGTTGAACAAGGAGGTAAGTATAGTTGCTTCATTGTTCAACCAATGGTTGACGCTACTTTTTAGCGTCAATGAGGCCGCATCTTTATAAGGTGCAATTTCATTGACGCTAAAAAGTAGCGTCAACCATTGGTTGAACAATGAAACAATTACTTACTTCTTTGTTCAATCAATGGTTGACGCTACTTTTTAGCGTCAATGAAATTGCACCTATAGATGTCTGTTCGTCATGTTGAAAAGACGATTAAAACAAGTCCTTTCGTCGACCTTTTAAAGTCTAGAATTTGTACGTCCAAACCCAGACAACACAGGACATTCTATGGCCGGTATTCATAGTCCGATCTTATATTTAAGATTGTCTTAAGTCTGGTCCGAGGTTGACTTAAGACCTCATTCAACCAATCAAATAGCTGCGTAGCATTTCAAGCACGAACTTAAGACGATCTCAAATATAAGATCGGATTATGAATACCGGCCTAAAGGTGGAATTTCATTGACGCTAAAAAGTAGCGTCAACCATTGGTTGAACAAAGAAGTAAGTAGTTGCTTCTTTGTTCAACCAATGGTTGACGCTACTTTTTAGCGTCAATGAAATTGCACCTTAAGATCGCGACGCAAACATCTAGTCGCCATATTAATTCCGGTGACGCGAACGTATTGGAGCGTATTGGAGTGAGTAGGAGTATGTTGCGATGCGAACAAACCTTAAAGGTTGGTTTATAGAGGCCGTAACTGTTTACTTATGCCGAAACCGGTCAAGTTCAATATATTCAATTTCAATGCATCTGTTCATGCTTTCAGCGTGAACAGAAGTATTGAAAATCCAATATACAGTTACGGCCTCTATAAACCAGCCTTTATATATTTTCAGTGCTGGCAGTAAACTGGCAGCAATTTCGAAACACGGTCTATGAATACCGGCCCTAGTCTATATATTATACGTCTATGGTTTTATGTCGCTGGTTGCAACTGTTTATTTTTATTTCATATGCAGAATATTTATAACGCTAAATGCGAACTAGCGGAATTTCTGTTTTTGAATTATGTTTGAAAGCGATGATTGGACTTTTGAAGTGAGTTTTTTATTTACATGATTACATATTCAAATTATTCGATTATTAATTTCAATTCAATTAAATTTTTCAACTTCTTATGTATATTATAATTTTATCAACATGCGGAATACATATTCGAATATAGAATACTCGTTATTTATATAATATATACATACATAAACATATATATATATATATATATATATATATATATATATATATACATATATACATATACACATTTGGTATACAATTCTAGGATGCGTTTGACATTGACGAGAAAACAATACAGTCTCATTCTCTATGTGAAAACGAGGAAGATGCGTCATCTGTGAAACGGCGTAAACTGGACAACTGCAAGGTTTTTTCTTCATCGGATAATAGTCTTAATTCAAATGTAAATGTTGCAACAAAAGACAACAATTCGTCTCATAACAATAAAAGCAATATATCACGAGATCTGTTAGTAGGAATTTTCCAGGAAAACACTTCTCAAGAAATATTCAATCTTGCAAAAGAAATAAGTAATCCATTAAATGATGTACAAGACGAGATGCAATGTTTTCCATTATGTAAAACAAATATATCGTACAAGAAATCTAAAGAAAAGAATCGCATTAAATCTGTAAATAAAGTAAAACTTGGTAAAGAAGTAAAGTTTGTTAGAATATTCCCTGGGCCAGCTGGCCTAGTATCGGATGTTAAAACTGACAATATTCCTATTGTATCGTATCTAAACAAAGTAAGGGAATTGGAAGATAAAGTAGCTGTTAAACATATCGAGATTAAGTCACAGGATGAGAAAAATTTGTTTGGAGAAAAAGCTTGGAAATTTTTACTTAATGATGTATCAGACAAGTTTTTAGAGGAGTGTAGAATTTCTGTTATTAAAAAAAAGGCAAACGCTAATCATTGGGATAATTCAAAGGTAAAATTTTTAGTAGGTATATTAGATTATATCGACCATAGTCATGATGATCCATTTATTGTATTAAAAGACTCGACAGATAATATAGAAGGCACTATTCACCGTGATATTGTATTAAAATATCCAGGTATATTAGAACCAAATGTGGTTATTCTTTTACATGACGTAGGATTGTTAAAAACAACAACATGTGTAATAACAAATAAATATCACATTTTAGTATCTCAAGTAAATTTACTAGCCATATATTCCGATAAAGGTCGTATTGTAAGTACGTCTCGTATGGAAAATATTTTATCAAATTTTGAATTAAATAGAGATTATTCTATGTCAGTTTCAAAACGATATATTTCTGGATTGCAAGGGATGTACGAAAATTGTAACATACCGTCGCAAGATAATTTTTCTGTTAATATTAAATCAATCAAGGAAGATTGCAAATCTGCATTGATAAACGATCCGATATCACATCAGTCAAGCAGAAAATACAAAAATTGCAAACAAATTCTTAAACAGGACATTGAAAATCGTAAAGATGAAATATTTGAAAACTCTAACTTTTTTTCGATAAACACTTCGAATAATTTAGATACAAATAATATTTTTTTGACTAATGACTGCGAGTTTACAATTTTGGAAAAGCAGAATTGTCTTAATTCTGAAAATATTTTGTTTAATAACAAAATTCAATGCGAATTACAAGCGCGAAATACGAACTACTTAGAAAATACGAGAAAAGAATCGGTAATAAATTCTCAAAATCAGATAAGAGAGAATCACTTATCGCAAAGTTTACAGAAAGGCGTCGAGGACGTAGAAATTTTTAATTCACATTATTCGCGTGAAAGTTGTCTTTCATCTTACGATGGTATAGCGCATGAAGTACATAAAAATTCGAATTTGAATATAAATTCTACATTGCCGGAAATAAAGCGTAAATCGGATAATTCGAAAACTTTAGTAAACTACTTTACTGATGTTAACGAGTACGATTCAGACGACGAGATCTTATCACAGTTGGACGTAGATAATGTCTTTATTGATTCTAAAAAAAAGTGCTAAAGCATGTTTCTATGTAAATTCATTGATATTACATTGTATGTTACAGCAATATTACAATTACAATTAATCGAGATAAATATAGATAGTTGCGATTAGATTTAGATGAATGTAACATTAATGTAACTGTTGTATAAAAAAATAAATTTATGCGATGCGTTATTATTATGTTATATTTGTTATATGCGGTCGTAAAATAATTCGACTTTATTGTCGAATATTGTACTATAATGTGAATATATATGGTGTATATTTTTCTATCCTTAAATTATAGAGTTATTATAGGTCAAGCTATTTTTTTATAAAATCGTATATATAATCTTATCTCTCTCTCGCTTAATAAAATATTATTTCCTTTATCGTGTTATATAATAAAAATAAAATTAACGATAATGAAGTACTCTCTGTACGATTTAATCGATTGCACATGATAGTGAAAGGAAGTCAATATCATGATAATATAATTTTATGTTGTATGCGTACAAGAGATACATTGTATATAACACTGTAATGGAAGTATATATACGATAAACGTTTACATATATATATATATATATATATATATATATATACATATATATATTTTTTTCTTTTCTTTTAAGTGTTGAAGTTATTATATAAGATAAAACGAATATTTCCATAATCATATTTACAGGATCTTGATGATTGTTATAAAGTATTATATCAAGTATCACAAAATTAGCGACGACGAAATACATTGAAGATTTGATTAATTGAATATAAATAAGAAGAAATGTTAATTATGCGTAATAATATAATTTTACAACATATATTATATGTAGAAGAAATACATGATATAAATTATAATATAAATGTACATATTATAATATAAATATATATGATAGACATTTTTGTACCTTTTTGTTAGTACCTAAATGTTAGTATTATTGCAGGTAAAATTATTTGTAAAGTCGTACATACTTATCATCTTATCTCTCACTTGATTTATCACTGAATTTATGAAATACTAGTTTATTAATTGTGTGGCAAAAATTGGTGATAACCGCGTTTGCTATAAGTCGATTTGATTGGTAAAATGTACATAGTAAGAGAGAGAGAAAAAAAATTATATATATATATATATATATGTGTGTGTGTGTGTGTGTGTGTGTGTGTGTGTGTGTGTGTGTGTGTATATTTATTATGTGCAAGTGGGATAATAATATATAAATTAACATGCGTATGTGTGAACTTAAATACATATCAAAGTAGGTACAGGAGATGTATATGCATATTTACATGCATGATATGCCCAGTGTATACATATGTCTTGTAATGTATTGTCATGCAATTGTAAAATTATATTATGTACATGATTCATATTCATTCTTTTATCACGTGTTGATATCAATTAAATTGTGGAGCGTTATCGCTGGATTTGTGACGCGATTAATGGAATAATATTTTATGAACCGACATATAAAAGATAAGGTCGCGTATAAAAATATTTTATGATCTTATCTTTCATGCAATGAACTTTATTTGCGATCACTTTAAATTAAGTACACGCAGTTATCTATGTATTATGCGTATATTTACCTTATAGTAAATAATGTATAAGTTTTTACTAAAAGTATGAAGCGCGAACAGTTGCGTAATCGCGTAATGGGTGAATACATCAAAAGAGAGGATGTGTAATATGCATATATGCTGTTGCGCCCATTGAATGCTAACGGTGGGTCGTAATCGATAAATTACTTTGTCTGTGATTAAGTAAAGCGCGAGGAATAAAAGATGAGACGAAATTTATAGCTCCTTTTCACTTGGAAAACTAATCGACTTGCCGCGCGTTGTCTCGATTTGTTTCAACTTCCATTACTGTTTTATAACTCGGACACACTTAGTACACGTTTTTACAACTTTTTCCCCGACGGCACGTCACAAGGTCGATCCAATGGATACACATTGATGCACATGCTAACTATCGATCTCATCTTTGCGCAGCGCTATTATTTTTCTTTTTATATAATACTAAGGAGACATAAGAAAATTATTAGATGCGCATAAGAAGTGACTATACGGAAAAATATAAGTTTTTAATCTCGATAAATCCTTATTAAAAAAGAAAAATAAAACGCGCAAATCAATGAGGATTGTCCCGTTATCATTACTGCGTTTTCAGTGACAATGACACTGCATGCCATGCCATTAAATAAACGGCATTTATTTCAATAGAAAGATAGAGGTATTAAATGTGAGAGATACGAGTTTTTATTGTACTGAGAAAATGTGTACCAATACATATGGATTAAGACTGCCAATGGTAAAATGTAGGATAAGAGATCACTTTACGAAATTAAGACCAGAAGCACAATAACTTTCGTTCGCGCGCATTGGAAGGAGATTATCCTCTGTGATCTCGTATATTATTTATTTCCATTTTCTTTCCGCAACATGCATATACATTAATACGTTAAAGTTTTATAGATTATCATTTTTGGATATTCAAAAAAATGGTGTAGAGATCATCGTTCATCGAAGATGGTTTTTTATACATATAGTGTAAGACAAGTTCAATTTTAATATTTTGAGTTTTAAGACTTAAATATATTTTGTGCATGTATGTGCATGTTATATTTGCGTGTGTATGTATATGCATGTTATATTTGCGTGTGTATGTCAAATTGCTAACAATAAGATAAAAAAAGTATTTCCTACATTATTATTTACGCGCGTATGACATGCAGACGCACACATACATGTAAGTATCCGCGCGCGCGCGCACACACGTATATGATAACTTTAATGAGAAAGAAATAATATGCAAACAGTCTTTTTTAGCGATTCTAAGTATCAACGATATCTCTCTGCATATTATCACGTACATTTAATCGTGCTACGTCCTTGTGAGAGCGATGTCAATTTTTCATTTGAAAATAAAGTACTTAACGCTTAGTTTCTTTTCGGTATACGCTTCCAATTTAAGCGCTTATTCGCTTAGTTTACGTAAAGCATTAACGACGTAACTCGTAATTTTCCTTTCAAAAAAGATACCAAATCCACATATTCATCTAAAAAATAGTTTTACACAAAAAAATATTAATTTAAAATATGTACGTTTCTATAACGTATACTTTTTTTTTAATTTATATTTTATCGACCAAATTAATTTTTCTTTATATAAAAATAATGATATTCGAAAATTGTGATTAAAAATTTAACATTTAAAAATTATAAAATTATTTATATTATAAAAAATTTGGTTTTTTTATTATACAATGGTTATACTTTGAGAAATTCTTTATTAGAGAAATATTATTAGAGAATATAGCAATGTATGGATCTGTGTTGTATCTGTGTTGTGGCTTCTATAATTACATTAAAAAATACATATACATATAAATATACTTAAGCAAAAGGTGCAATCATATCAGATGTACTTTAAAGATGTACTTTAATATTAAAATAAAACAATTTTAATATTAAAATGTATATATATATATATATATATATATATATATATATATATATAATGAAAATTAAATTCTATATAGATTTTTGTATAATTTTATTTTTATTTTCACGCAATTTTTTAATGTATTAGTCTATGATATTATGTGCGTGTGCATGCGCGCGCGCGTGTGTGTGTATGCGTATATGTGTATAGATTCTGATATATTATACTTTTATAAAAAAATTATAAATATAAATATATACGATTTGTCTCTGTTATCGCACATAACTTAGCGAAATCTCATCTTGATTTATTTTACAATTATTGTGTAACATCGAGTGTAAATGTAGAGTGTAATTTGATTTCAGTACTCGATTATAAATGTATTAATTTTATCATATAATGCAAAAAATATGAATGTATAATAAATGTATATATTTTATTATTAATATGGCTATCTGTTTTATATTTTATTTTAATATATGACTCAAAATTGTTGATCAACTGCAATTACATAAAATTTTGATTGACACATTAGAAACTTTTGTAGTATATATGTGTTACATAATTTTCGAATTATTTTTATCGTTCTATTTTGTTGTTTATTTTAAAGCCATTGATTCCAAGAAATATCAATAACGATTGTGCGGAAAATATTTCATTCGCATTCAACTATATTAAATAACTTTTAAAATTATCACGGATTAATCCGATAATATTGATATCACTCTTATTATATCTCTTGATATTTTTTTTACTTAAAAAGGTTTAAAATTAATCAGAATTTCTCGTTAGATTAGCTATCACGTTTAGGCTTATTTGATATTTCCGTTTCCGTCATTGGGTTTCGATTATCTTATTATAATTCCATTATCGGAATCGTGAGTATTCTGTTATTAAATATTTGTTGCGAAAGTTTGACAAAAGTTGAAAGACGAAGAAAGAAGGGGTGAGTGGCTGTACTTCATCCATGTGGTATAGAGCGGGGGAGATTCGAGTTAACAACGTCAACGAAACATGTGTCGCGCGCACAGCTCCACTTCGTCGGTCGACGTAAAATGTGACGTTGCAGTTGCAGTGCAGTTTGGTGCGCTTCACACGCAGGACAAGCGGCGGATCAACGAAGAAAAAGAGCAAGTTAAAAAATTATTAACGGACCAATTAAGTAAGTTAGTTACTTGTAATACAACGATACATCTCGCTGTAAACTTTATAAACGCCGACCAAACGGGCGCATCCAAAGTTCACTCGTTGACCTTGTGCCGCAAACGATAACGAAGCACTCTCGTTGCTTCCGCCTTGCAATTCCATTCGTTGATTGCTCAAATTTCAAGCAATTTCAACGACAGACAAATCATTCTGTAAATCTGTGCCGAGTTGGCCTCGCCCGCATTTGACGCAAAGTACGCGCGAATACTTATGCACGGTTTACCTGTGTTTTCAATTTTTCAACGACGCGTGAACGGAGGATGTCACGCGGAATTTATAAATTTTGAAAACCGTGAAAATTTGGCGAACTGGTTTGAATCGACCAACGCATTTTGCAAATGAAAGTGCGCGTGCACATTTCCCGAAATTGGCGACATTTGTCTGTGCGCGAAATCACCTGTTCTTGCTGCTACCAAGGAAAGGAAAAAGCGTCAAAGAGATTCAAAATTACTCGAAAAGCATCGCATTTGTACGTATTTCCAATATTGTAATTATTATTATTATTAGTATTATTATTATCAATATTATTATTATTGTTATTATTATTATTGTATTTGCTTCGATATATACATATAATTATAATGAGATAATAACAATAATAATAATTATTATTCATATCATCATTATATGTGAAGCAGCTAGATGAAAGGACAAACAAAAAATTATTTCACGAAAGGCGTTATGTAAATTTCGAGCTTGTCACTTTTGCATATTGATATTCGAAACAAATGCTGATAGATAATAAACAAAAAGTGAGATTTATGCGTCAATATTATTAGTACAATTATTAAACATTATTCATATCGTTGTGTGTGAAATAACTAGACGAAAGAACAAATAAAAAATTATTTCGTATTACGAAAGGCATTATGCAAATTCCGAATGTCGCTTTTTCATCTTGGTATTCGAAATAGATGGTAAATAAAAAAGTTAAATTTATGCATCATCAATATTATTATTAATACATTTATTAAATATTAATCATATCTTTACCTGTTTATTCATGTCATACTTTATCGGCAACACACATTTATATATTCAAGGAAACATTTAACGAGATTCTGTGCTATGACTAATATTACGACTACAATACTACTATGACTCGATATTATTGCCAATAACCGCACCGTTGTTGTAACAGTCGTGCATTTTTTTTCCAAGCAAGCTAATTATACAACTGGCATTCCACTTTAGTTTTGAACATTTTTCTTTATGACGGATAAATCGATAAAATCTCTATTTGATTATGTATTTGTACATATATAATCGGTTATCAAAATACAAACATCGACGCATACGAATATAATAATTTTGTTTAAATAAATTGTTAACATTTGCTATATATTTTTTTTGGTCTTCAGATATTTTCTTAACTGTATGCATTATTATTTATAAAAATATATTTATTATGCATCTGCATTTGATATATTTCTTAATGTTTATTATACAATGCATATCACAAAAACCAATTGCAATATATTTAGCAGTAATATCTTTCGGGATATTTATATTTTAATATTGCGATATTTTAATAGTACATATATAATATTAACACAATTAATATTGTCTATTAACGTACGTACAGATACAATTATATATATATATATATATTTATGGCCCATGTTCTGAATCCTCTATTATCGATAAATGTGTCTCTAAAAGTGGCTCGTGGCCAATTGGAAGGCTTCTAAATCATTTTTAAAGTCTTTTTATAGATAAAAGAGGATTCAGAATATGGGCATATACACATATATACACATATGTACACATATTATAGATATATTAATTATACATGATAAACACACATTATATATGACACACATATACATTGATTGTTTCATTTTAGTGTCTGCACACGATTATCTGGGAAACTATTTATTAAAAATAATATCTGAAATGAAATTTGTCCTATTTCGCAAGAAAGACATCTTGTGCTTAGTGTGAATTTGTTTCAAACATGAAGACAATTTCGAGAGTGTCAGTATGATTTCTATTTCTTAAAAAATGGGATTATGTATTCGTCAATATGATTTCTATTTCTTAAAAAATGGAATTATGTATTCGTCTTTACATTAAAATTAAAATATTTTGAAAGTTAAAATTTTTATTCTTATCATTCTACATATAAAAGTAGTGAATATAAAATTAATAATATGAAGATATTTTATAATTTATATATTTTATCATGTTGTGATATTAAATATTACTACTAAATATTTACAGAGTAATAAATAGGAATAAGATTGAGAATTTTATACAAGTGCGACATTGTACTTATAAGATACAATTGCAGATCTTTTTTTAAATGCAATTATTTATTTATTTATATTAATTTATCAATTTTCTTTTTTGTATAAAAGTAAATTATATATTTTATAAGATATTATATTTCTTATGTTACTAGTTAAAATAATTTATGAAATATTTTATAAATTATTGATGAAAAAATTAATTTATATGAGAAAGTAAAATACATTCTAATTTATAAAAAGGCAAAAAAAATTCAAAATCATAAAAATGTTGCCATTTAAAACAAAATTATGTTGACCACAAAATTGTGTTGATTTTTTACAACAGTAAAATATGAAACATTTTTGAAATAATCAATAATTATGTGAAAAGAATAAAATATTCTACACATAATTACTTAAAATATTAAACTTAGATCTTTAAGATGTATAAATTTAAGTGATTATATAAATAAAAAAATTATAATATATTTTATATTCAAATCATAGTTAGTTCCATAAAATAAAATACAAAATATACCAAATATATGTATAACTATACATGTATCAAAAAGTTAGAGAATGGCTATTCACAATCTTTAAAGAACAGCAGTTAATTAAAGCGCAGTTTTTTTTTAAAAACCTTTAATATCCATTAAAAATCCAAATAAAAATTAGATGTTCTGGTCCAATTCGGTACCTCTTTAGTAAAATACAGTAATTAAATAAACATAAACGTTAATCTAACATTTCGTTTCGATAAACTGCGTTTTCTTTAAGTGATTTTAAAATTTATTTTTAAATACTTTTTAATCTTCTAACTTTCTATTATAGTTTTTTTATTCTATTATTACAAAATTCGATAAAATTATCGATTGCGAATCGAGAATTGCATTGTAGATTTCTTCACTTTAGATAAGGATAAATTTATTTTAAAAAATCCATGAGTGAAAGGAAACGTGGAAAGGCCGGGATATTTTGTATGAATTATACATGTATCAATTTTTTTTACTAGTTGACGCAAAATACCAGTAATACTAGTCTGTAATATAACTGTGCTATACATAGCTGGTACGAGTTGTTGCGAAAATTATTATAAGTAAACGCGTGATTGACTTTACGAAAGGATAGATTAGAAATGATAAATTAGTAAATTATTGCAAAATCAGCGTTTGTGTATAAAGTGCACATATACAAACACATATATACATATATTTATAATTTATATAGCATTTTTAAATAATAATAATATTTATAAAAATAATTTTCATCTATAAATTGACGATAGCGGCCTTAATATAAGACATATTTGAATATATATATATATATATATATATATATATATATATATATGTATATGTATATGTATATGTATATGTATATGTATATGTATATGTATATGTATAATCACGGAATTTGTTATGTAACATATTTAATGAAAAATTTATACAAAAAAATTTTACATATAAAAACTGGTAAATGTTAAAATAATAAGCGATATTTCAGGTACGATTGTTCGCTACAAAAATCTGAGTGATAAATCAGTGGATCGCAAGAAGAGGAACTGCCAAAACTACAGCACAATTTTACAATCAAACAAAATTGAAGTTATGATCGATGCTAATGGTAAGTATAAAAATAGAATGGTAATCAATAAATTATTGCGTAAGTAATTTCGCACTGGATCATTTTATATTTTGTATTACACGGTACATTTTTATGATAAATCATTAGGATATATTGAAACATATATATATATATATATATATATATATATATATATATATAGAGAGAGAGAGAGAGAGAGAGAGAAAACACATAGTTGTTTTGAAGAAAAAATATGTAATTTGCAATTAACAATTACATTTTTTTTAAATAATTATGTGTTTTCTTTACACCAATTGATTTCTCTCATTATTTTGTATATAAAAGTATTAAAGTAAGATAAACGAAAAATGAATATTTTTCTAAATATTTTATGGTTTATGTAAAATTAAGAAATTATTTCAAGCCTCATAACTCGGAAGGTATTTAATGAAAACTAACTTAATTATAGTGTTCTGAAAAGCTCTCGAGATAAGCTACAAGAATGTGTAATAAAAAGTAGGCAGTTTCGTTTAAAAAATTGTAGGTGACCTTCACGTGACTTTCAGATGATTCTGCAAGTTCAAACTAATAGCACCATCTTATGTCCTCCTCGAAACCATACAACTTTTGTCTGAAACATTTTTTCAGACAAAATTTGAAAAAGAATTTTTTCAAATTTTCATTATTTTCCGAAATATTTGCCTGGAGAAGTTAAAATAAAACACTCTGTATATACATACATATATATATATATATATATATATATATATATATATAACAAATATTCATAAATAAGATAACAAAATAAATATTCGTAATTTATGAATATTAAATATTAATAACAAACAAATTGACAGACAAATAATGTTTACATATTATCGCTTATGTATGACAGTTACACCTGTATCTTTATTTATGACATGTATTTCTGAAAAACATTTTTATCGGCGAAATTTATAATGGCGTGAAGAGAGTACATTCTTTATTCTTAGATTTTATTCTTTTAAGTTATATATTTCATTTTATTGTATTCTATAATAATTTAATTCTATAATTGTTTTCATCTTTCTGATTATTTTATTCTGTTTTATTATTGTTATATAACATCTCTACATTGTAGTACATATTTCATATATTTTGTAGTGGATGTAATATTTAAATTTATTTATTATTCTATCAAAGTAGATAAAGCAAAATATCTCGCATATCATTGTGGGATATAGATTTTTCATTTCAAAACGTTGAAATATATTTCAAGTATAATATTATTAGTTTATTTCATTTTTAGAAGTGAAGAACAACGCAAAGTCGGATGTTTTATGGCAGAAAATTCACTCTGATCAAAATGAATATCTGGTATATACTGCTATCTCCTTTATAAGCATTAAATTTATTGTTGGTGCTAATTATTGAATTGTTTTTATTGCATATGCAATACGTTATTTTAGTATATTTATTTTAGTATATTTATTTAGTATATTTATTTTAGTATATTTATGGGTTTGAGAAGAGTTTATTGAAAACTATTATAACATATGTATTGTACATATTATCTATTGGATGGATCAGATTATTATTTCATTGGTATCCTCGACTGCATTTGTATGCAACTCATCGAAAATGTACTTTAAATCGTGCAACAAAAATACTTGTAATAGTAAGTTTTCTCATTTATTATTATTATAATATATTAGTAACTATAAATAATCATTGTCATAATCACTATTACCAATTGAATTTTTGTAATAAAATTTTTATAAATAATGTAACAGTAAAAATAATAATAATAATAGTAATAATAGGAGGATGAGAAGGGAGAGAGAGGGAGAGAGAGCGAGAGAGAGAGAGAGAGAGAGAGAGAGAGAGAGAGAGAGAGAGAGAGAGAGAGAGAGAGAGAATATTAATAATAATAATGATAATAACAAATAAACATAGGATGACTATCAAGGAGAATACAAATCATACTTTGTACGAGATGTTAAAAAAATTTCTACTAAAGATCTAAGGTAAGATCAATATGATATTAAAAAGTATAATATAATGTAGTATACGTGATTAAAAGAATAATATAATGTAGTATAAGTGATTCATAAATATATGTGCGGTAAACTTAAAAAATGAATGCATGTATGTATATGCAAAATAAGTAAAAATATTATTTGAATATAAATCTCATATATTACAGTTTTTGAGTTTTATAAAAGAATAAATAAAATAGTCGACTTAATGAGCGATCTTTGCAATTCAAACATTTTAAACAATTTTTCCTTAGATGATGGATAGCATGTAAGCTAATGTAAGTGCACTTATAGCATGGCTACCGTGATTTTTTTATTTAAATCTACTCATCAGAAGGGATTTTTAAGGTTATTTAAAATTTCGTCGTATTACACAATGATCTGCAAAACAGAGATACGACATGGATTCGATACTATTAGAATAACACTTGGTATTTTCGACAGAGCAAAGAACTCATTAAGGAGTACTATAGCGTGTATTGAAATAAAAGTCAAATACTTGATCATTTCTTTAATCTTCTGTAATTCAAAAACTATAGTATGTACATGCAATCAACGTTCAAATAATATTTTGTAATTATTTTAGTGTGTCTTATTCACCCTCTGTGCATTTATGAATCATTTTGTGTGTATGATCATTAAAATACGATAATATTATATATATATTAATACGATAATATTATATACATATACATGTTATAATATACATATAATATATTATCTAGAGAGAGAATACAATTGATTAAAATTTGACAAATTTCTTTATATATAGAGGTGTGCGTAATAGAAATTCAATTTCATGCAAAATGCATTTTTGTGCCCTCATTGATAAAATATTGTTTCCCTTTTAAATTATCTATTTCTCTTTCTTAATATAGAATGAAATGCCAATTAAAGAAAACTTGTTAATTCTATTGCTATGCACTTTTAGTGCGCAAAGTTTTGCGGCCACTATTATTGATCAAGATCTTGTAGAGAAAATCAAGGACAAGAAATTGAAAATCAATTTGGAAAACGGCACATGTTGTGAAATTTATGAATATAAAGCTTTCTGGTGCAAAAAGAAATGTTATATCTGGGACGCTACAAAACATGCATTTTCGAGACTCGTAGGACTTGATAATGGTACATTGTGTTCCAATTTTCATCTCTCATGTAGTAATGGTCTGTCCAAGGAAGAGCAATTGCTTAGGTGATTTTTTTAGATAACGTTGAATGCTTAATTTAATTAATTAGTTTAATTTATTGTAATTTACTTTAATTTTATTTAACATTTGTTAATGTACATACGTTCATTTGATAATTGAAAATGGAGCTATTTTCAAGAATGTCCCACTTTAATTACAGGCGCATTGTATACGGAAATAATGACATCGTTATAGAACTTCAGAGTATCGGTGTATTATTATTGTTGGAAGTTTTAAATCCATTTTATATTTTTCAAGTATTTACCGTGGCTCTATGGCTTGCAGAAGGTTATTATTATTACACTATTGCGATAATATTAATGTCACTATTTGGCATAACAAGCACAATAATTCAAACACGAAAGGTATGTGTGTACACACACACACACACACACACACACACACACACACACATATATATATATATATATATATATATGTTTGTGTGTGTGTAACGTATAAGAACAGAAAACATTATGTATAACATTACATCTCGTATAACACACAAAATTATACAATCATCGTTGACTTTTAGAATCAATTGAATTTACGGGGTACTATTGCATCTTCAGAGAATGTGCATGTACGCGTACTTCGAAATACTGGCATTTTTGAGAATATTTCTAGCAAGGAATTAGTGCCCGGTGATGTCATAGAATTACCAAAGCATCAAGCGACTCTCATATGCGACGCAGTCTTATTAACGGGACAATGCATACTAAACGAATCCATGCTAACAGGTAAAATTAACAAATACATCTTCCTCTCCTAATAAGCTCTCCTTTTCTTTTATATACAAGTAGAAATTTATCATTTTAACAACTTTAGGCGAGTCTGTACCAGTAAGAAAAACATCATTACCATCTCGTCACGTATTATACGATGCTAAAGAGTTTACGCATCATACATTATACAGTGGTACCACTATAATACAAACTAAGTATACTATTTTTTTAATTCTCAATAAAACGACTATAATATATTGAATACACGATAACTAATAAATGATTTACACGTAGATATCACGGAGATCGACCAGCTCTGGCAAGAGTGATCAGAACTGGTTTTCTAACTAACAGAGGTGGTTTAATCGCCGCTATATTATATCCACCTCCAGCAGATTTCAAATTTGATAAAGATTCGTATAAATTTATTGGCATTTTGGCATTCATTGCAATATTGGCTGTTATATACACCGTAATAACCAAGGTAATTCTTTTATTTTGAAATGAATGAATGTGCATAAATATTTTTTTATCCTTTTTCTTTCAATTCTTTTACATGTATATTTATCTATTTAATTTGCTTAAAATTAAAAGGTATCAATAATTATTAATATAATGATAAATATAATAATTTATATAGGTTTCGAGAGGAATTATAGCTAGCGATGTAACGATAAAAGCGTTAGATATTATCACGATAGTCATACCACCGGCATTACCAGCCGCGATGACTGTAGGAAAGCTGTATGCTCAAGCTAGATTGAAACATGAGCGAATCTATTGCATTAATAATAAAGTCATAAATGTTTCTGGCAGTGTAAATTGCGCATGTTTTGATAAGGTGAGAAAAAAATATGTAGATAAATGTATAGATAGACAGAGAGAGAGAGAGAGAGAGAGAGAGAGAGAGAGAGGGGGGGGGGGGAAGGGGACGGGGGAGATGGGAAAATGAGAAGTAGATTATGTCGTAATTGTCGTGCAAGGCAGATCGATATGCAATCGATAGATATTGTATACAATGTTAACAATAGCATAAGTTCTCTCATTTTTTTCACTTCGATCCCATAGACAGGAACATTAACCGAGGATGGATTGGATATGTGGGGTGTTGTACCATGTACAAACGGTGTCCTCGGTGAGGCCGAAACGAATATATCCAAACTCAAAGATCATCCTCTTTTCAAAGGGATGCTAGTTTGTCATAGCTTAACACTTATCGATGGAGAACTTTGCGGAGATCCTTTGGATATAAAGGTAAAATTCGTTCTATTTCTATTTGTTCTATGACTACTCGATATCTCAATGTAATGATATTATTACGTCTCGTAGATGTTCGAAAGTACTAAATGGATATTAAAAGAATCGGATTGCATAGACGTAAATAAATACAACGCTATAGCACCAGTGATTGTAAAGTTGCCGGAGAGTAATTTTACAGAAAATATAAATGAAGAGATCTCGGAAATTGGTATAATACAACAATATCAATTCTTGAGTTCTTTACAACGAATGTCCGTGATTGTACGTGTATTAGGATCGGATGATTTTAAAGCTTACACGAAAGGCTCTCCCGAAATGATAATCAATTTAAGCAAAACGGAAACCGTACCCAACGATATTTCTCTTGTTTTGGAGCGATACACAAGACAGGGATACCGTGTAATAGCTGTGGGTTGTCGAACGATCTCTGAAAATAGCGCAGAGGTAATGTATCATGTATCAACGCACATAAATGTGCATAATTCTCAAAGATGGGATATCTCTCGAGTAATATATATGTGTATATATATGTGTGTGTGTGTGTGTGTGTATTATATAACACACACACACATATGTACATATATAAGTATGTATGTTCCAGATATCGAAATTATCTCGAGAAGCGGTTGAGCGAGAGTTGGAGTTTTTGGGACTAGTTGTTCTGGAAAACCGATTAAAACAACCGACAGCATCAGTGATTACGGAATTAAAAGAAGCCAACATACGCATAGTGATGATTACAGGTTTGATAAAATAATATTTTACAAATTTTTCTTCTTCACGCGATATTATATATTCACAATCAAATTTAATAGGTTTTATTTTTAATATTTTGATATAGGAGATAATATCCAAACTGCAATAAGTGTCGCGAAAGAGTGTGGAATACTTTCGATGGAGGAAGTGGTTGTAGATGTAACTTCGATGGGAGAAGAGAAGGATCGCCCAAAGATATTTTTCAATCTCAATCTTCAGTCTCAATCTTCAAGATTGGTAAAGTTATTGAATCTTGAATTAGAGAGCGGTTTTGATACGAAATGCGACGATTATTTCCATTCTTTTTCGATGATTAATGATATATTTCAATTCTTTTTTACAGAATTCGCGAGATCAAGTGTTCGCAACGCCAACGATCCAAGATGTAGAACACGGTATGGTTAATTGTAATTATAGATTTGCCTTAACGGGCCAAACATGGCAAGTGCTGCGGGAACATTATCCCGATCTTGTAGATCGTATTTGCGTGCGCGGTACAATATTTGCTAGAATGAATAGCGATCAGAAGCAGCAATTGATTATGGAGCTTATGCGACTCGGTTATTACGTAGGTACGTAAATCAAATTAGAAAAAGAATATAGGTGGAATGGAAATGTAAAAATGATATTCGTCATTGTATTATTGTACTATTTTACGCTATGCTTTTATAGTCATGTGCGGAGATGGTGCTAATGATTGTGGAGCATTAAGGACCGCGCATGTTGGTATATCGCTCTCCGAAGCAGAATCCAGGTGAGAAATATATGCGTGATTTGCTATGATATTTTCTATAAATTATCTTCTTTCATTTTCGTTATTCATTTGCAGCGTGGCTAGTCCTTTTACTTCAAAAGTATCCGATATAAGCTGTGTCCCAAAAGTCATACGAGAAGGGCGCGCCGCCTTGGTCACGTCGTTTGGAATTTTTAAATTTATGATAGCATATTCCCTTACCGAATTTCTATCCGTTATAATACTATACTCCATAGACTCAAATTTAACAGATTTCCAATTTCTATTTATTGATATTTGTTTAATCGTTAATTTTGCCTTCTTTTTCGGCAAAACTCATGCATATAAAAAGAAGTTATCCAAAATAACGCCGATGACAAGCCTGATAGGCTTTACACCCCTTTTATCTCTAACGCTACACATATTCATCATTATGGTTTTTCAAGTGATAGCATATTATGCTGTTCGACAGTTTCCGTGGTTTACACCGTTTGTACCTCATAGCGATAATCCATACGGGTGTTACGAAAACTATTCAGTCTACTGCGTTTCTATGTTTCAATACATCACGATAGCAATTATATTTTCACGCGGAAAACCATATAGACGCCCGATCTACACGAACAGTGCATTTATATCTTCTATATGTTTATTAACGCTCATATGCGTGTATATTACGGTTTATCCGGCACAATGGATAGAGGGTGCGTTACAATTAATGTTACCACCCATTTACGACTGGAGATTCATCATCTTAGTGCTCGCTGTAGCCAATTTTCTCATTTGTTATTTCGTCGAAAGCATTATAATAGAGCGCATAATCGAGAATACTTTAAAGAGAAGAATGCACAAGCCGAACAAATCGAAAAAACGATATTTAAAAATAGAATATGAATTGAAGAATTGTGAAAATTGGCCTAAATTCGGAGAACAGCTTCCAATATCATCTATTTTACGAAAGGAAAATGAACAAAATATCACGAATATTACACGCAACAATCATTGTCCGATCAATATTAAGAATAATCGAATGGCGAATGAATTTAGCAACTCGATCCAGTTACCACGTAAAGAGATCAGCGAGAAAAACGGTGTTGAAAATCTTGGTTTTGAACATGATCAAGTATCATATATATAAGATGTTTATTTTCGAGTATAGGTACTTTTTAATCTAACCATCAAACTCACAGTATTAACGTAATATAATGTATATATACATGCAGATATATGATATTGGAGCATTGCATACTCTTTATATATTCGCATAAATGAACGCATTGCGAAATATATATTTTATATATATTTGTTAAAATGAAATAAATATAAATAAAAAAGGGAAAAATTTTTTCAACGGTAGTTTAGATGTTATCGCGTCTATGAATGTCTTTTTTAAAACAAAGATACATATGAAGTTTTTTTCCAAAAGCTCAAGCTATCTTCTTCGAATATCATATGGTGCGATACACACACATATGTATGTATGTATGTGTATTGACATGGTTTTATATGTACTCTTGTTTTAAAAGACGTTCATAGATCACATTTAAACTACTATTAAAAATATTTTTCTTCTTTTTACTTATATTAGTTTCATTTTAACACTACAATATATTTAATATGTTTGTAAGTTACATTATATATATTATTATCTTATGCAAAGTACAAAGTAGGATATGTGCATAGAAAATATATGAACCTGATATATTATTCTCATATAATGTCATTAGATTTATTAAGATTTATTTAAAAAATATATATTTCATCTTGTATTTAAACAAATTAATCGAGTTGTTTTAATAGTATTATTTAATAGTAAACTTATGAATCCATAAAGTAATATAAATTACAGATTATAAGTCTAGACTCTTTATCATTGTGCGAACCTATAATATCAATTCTTTTTGCATTTTCTGAAAAAATAAATTATGAATATGTTAATTATAATGTGACAATATATATGTAATTTATTCTTAATCATTTTCATGTAACTACTCACCAATAATAGCCTTGTGTTTTGTTATTAATTCTTTTTGTATCCATTCCTTAAAACGTAGAGTTATCTGACTAATCATTCGAATTGTGACATCATCTATGCTTCGTCTTAGAAGTAAGCTCGGTAAAGTTGTAACAAAATTTTTGAATATTTCTTCTCTATCAAACAAAAAAAAAAAAAATAATGGAGAACTTATTAATTATACATCAGAATGCCACATTAAATATAAGAGATTTTTGCAGAAACATGATAGAAACTAAATTCTTACTATATTTTCTATTTAAAATAATTACCTATGTAGCAAATTTAAATTACATTCTAACATAACATCACCAATAATCAGAGATAATTGTGATTGTAGTTCCCTATTAGATGACCGAGAAGATGCTTCTATAATCAATTGCAATGTATGACTTAAATCAATACAGTTTGCATACCAAACAGAACTTGCTTTCAAATATAAAGTTTTTAGAAGTTTAGTTAATTGTAATAATGCGGATAAATCGCACCAATTTTCAATTGTATCTGTAAAAGAGAAATATTAAAATTTTGTACAGGAAAGATGATAATTATATAAAAAATTAATTTTTACCATTTAAATATTTCATAATAGAAATACAATGGTCTTTAACAGGCTTAGGAAGCTGTTTATTGTAATTATTCAGAGATGTAAACCATACATGAATCCGAGAAAGCGCCAAGTTTTGTTCTAAACATCCTTTGGTAAATGCAGTTTGAGAAAAATCTTCTTGATGTTTTCTGGATTCATTAATGGGCGGTTTCATTTGGCTGTATGGAAATCTCGATAAAAAATTCTTCATATATCCATCATGAAATGTATCTTTGAACCAATATTTTATATGCTCAGCGTCATAATCATCGCGAGCCGATATTTCTATGTACTCGATAATAGAGTCTAGAATTTCAATGATACTTTTCAATAACATAGCCGCTTCACTGGAAATTATGGTTTCTGTGTAATTTTCAATTCTTTCATTTGGATATACTTCGAACCAAATGTCAAATATTAATGGCATCAATAAATCTACATATTTTATGAATTCTTCTATAGAGAAAGTTTCTTCTGCATAACTCTTTTCTGAGCTTAGATCTTTGTCAAGATCAATTTTGCAAATTTGAGCTGGACTACTGCTATAAATCGGAACATATTTAGTATATCTCTTTGACTCTATAAGCATTGTTAAAGGAGCATTCAAGTGTACATTTGTACAATGCTTTTCATAGTTTACTACAGAGGTAAATACATTTGCCATACGTTTCATGATCTTAATCGTCCATTTAATATTTGTACTTTTAGAATTTAAAGTCGTTGTTAATTGTCTGCCAGGTTTAATTTCACTATGTAATCTACATATCATTCCCAAAAAATTGGGTAAAATTTTATGGCCGTCCTTTGCTAATACACTACCACAATTTTCCATAAGTACATCCAAGAAAAGTAAAGAATCCTCTTTTATACGCGAATCAATATGCGTCATGGCACAGCTTAAATAAGAAATTAAAATATTACAATAGGGTGTTATTTGCTCGTTTGAGATAGGGCCAAGAATTAAATTCAATGCATGTAACGAATCTCTTCGTACATCTTTCTCTCTATCAAGAGATAAAGCCGCCACCCCGCGTAATAAAGAATTCAATTGTGAATGCAGAATTTTCGGAGGATATCGTAACAAGATGTCTTTTAGTTGTCTTAAAGTTTCTTCTCTTATTGTCGAATTATGATGCCGAAGTCGCGTCAAGAGATCCTGAAAATATAAGTTAAATAATACAATTTTTGTTCATCCAAAGATATACAAATGTCGGACTTGTATATTTCTAGCGCGTTAAATAGATTAAATAATATCTAACACATAGTAGTTATAGACATTTCATTACATACTTTAATATTGAGTTTGTGAGTGCTGAGAACTTCTGTTTCATCTCGATGTTGTAATTGTTCACGTATTAAAATTTTCTTTATTTTAAATGATGCATCAGTAATGTTTAAGCCCTTTGGTAGTTGGCTGATGGATTTTTTACTCTTTAATTTTATTTTTGCCTTTTCTGATTTTAAACGTTTCGAATGCTTATGATTTTTAGTCATATTAAATGCGTGACAGATATTATATTAATCACAATATATATGTATATAAACCATAAAATTTAATCACACGTTTGAGGTTATAAAATCGATAAGTATTTCAAACTCTCTGCCATAGGTATGGAAGTATCACGTTTGACCACAGGTTTGTTCGCGTCGCATGATCGAATGTACACTGCGCGACAACGATTCGTTCCGTGGTTCCTCTCGCGAGGTAAGGGGAGCGTAGCTTCTAACCAATCAGCCATTGCCACGCTGCCAGCTAATTGGTCACTTCTACGCTCCCCTTGCCCCGCGAGAGAGGGTCAAGGAACGAATCGTTGTCGCGCAGTGTACACTGCGCGACAACGATTCGTTCAACGACCGCACTCTCGCGGGGCAAAGGGAGCGTAGAAGTGACCAATCAGCTGGCAGCGTGACAAAAGCTGATTGGTTAGAAGCTACGCTCCCCTTGCCACGCGAGAGGGACCCGCGAACGAATCGTTGTCGCGCAGTGTACTCCAGAGAGCATTTGGATCACAAGTAAGATGGCGGTTAGAGCAGATGAGTTCTAAAGTCACTAAATAATAAAGTACCGCAATACATTGTTCTCGATTGGAGGAAATAAGGATTACTAACCTACTCTGATACTAACCGCAATAACAAAGCTTTATACGGGTTGTGTGTGATAGAGCCTATGTTCCAAAATTCATTGCCAGCGCTGAAAATATATAATATACGTAACGTGAACTACTGGGTCTATTCTCTTCAGCTGCACTGCTGCATTAGTACAAATTAGAAAGAGAAAAACATGCTTTCTTTCACTCTAACTAATAGCACTAGTGCAGCAGTGCAGCTGAAAAGAACAGACCCATAGATTTTCAACGCTGGTAGTGAATTTAGGAACACGCCCAGAATATATAATCCATTACTTGAAAACGAAATAGATTTGAGTGATGTCTCACAAGCAGCGTTATATTATTTAATAGGTGCTATATTATCCAAAACTTAAAAAAATCAAGAACATTGCGATCATTGTTTTTATAGTCTTGTGCCTGATCTAAATAATATGAACGAATAATAATTCTAATAATAATTTAAAATTGTACACTAGATTAAGAGAACATAAGGAAAATCTACTATTTTTTCCAACTATGGATATATAAGCTAATCTATAAGTGTGAATTATTATTCAGAAGAAATGAAAATAATTTAATTCTTCATAAATTAAAAATTACTGAATTTGTAAACATATTGTTAAAAGAGAGTTCAACACGTATTCCGTCATGTCATAATATAATTTTTAAGCTTATAAAAAACTTTGTAGTAACAAGAATACACTTTTCTTTAAAAAGAAAATACAATGATAATAATGATATTAATGAAAAAGCAGCTTTAAAAAGTAGTTGAAGTGTAGCAATGAAGACGTATGTAAATACAAAACATAAAATAAAACACTAATTTACATAATTTATGTGATTTTATCTTATATTTTCTATTATTTATACAAAACAAAGTTTAGCAACTTTCTGCGCATGCGCGAAAGTTTTATGCCGCATGCGCGACCATCTGCGCAGGCACGGAAGTTTTTGCTGAGTCCATGTACTACTGCTAACGCGCGGAAGTATTTTTGAAAATGCGCAACCTTCTGCGCACGCGCGAGGGCCTTCGCGCAAGGAACACTGAACATGAAATGAAAACCTGACCGCGAAATTAGAACAAATGTTTCCAGAACAAATCGCATGGATCGATTAGCATACCATGAGCGGCGCTAGAGAAGTCCTCGCGCCTGATTGGGAGTCTTCAAGCATACGCGGCAGTCCTCGCGCCTGATTGGGAGTCTTGGCTCATGCGCGGCAGTTCTCGCGCTTGATTGGGAGACTTCGCGTGTGCGCGGCAGGCATAGCGCATGCGCGGCAGTCTTCGCGCGTGCGCGGCAGGCTTCGCGCGTGTGCGCAGTTTTTGCGCCGGATTGGGAGTCTGGGCGCATGCGCGGCAGTTCTCGCACCTGATTGGATGTCTTCGCGCGTGCGCGGCAGCCTTCCCGCGTGATTGGGTGTCTTCGCGCATGTGTGGCAGTCTTCGCACGTGATTGGGACTCTTCGCGCGTGCGCGGAAGCCTTCCCGCGTGATTGAGTGACTTCGCGCATGAGTGGCAGTCTTTGCACGTGATTGGTAGTCTTCGCGCGTGCGCGGCAGCCTTCCCGTGTCATTGGGAGTCTTCCCGCGTTCTCGGAAGACTTCTCACGTGATTGGGAGTCTTCGCGCATGCGTGATATACTTCGCGTGTCATTGGGAGTCTTCGCGCTTGCGCGGCAGCCTTCCCGCGTGATTGGGTGTCTTCGCGGATGCGCGGCAGCCTTCTCAAGCGATTGGGAGTCCTCGCGCATGCGTGGCAGCTTCCGCGCGTGATTGGGAGACTTCGCGCGTGCACGGCAGCCTTCTCACGTGATTGGGAGTCTTCGCGCGTGCGCGGCAGCCTTCCCGCGTCACTGGGAGTCTTCTCGCATGCGCGGCAGTCTTCGCACGTGATTGGGAGTCTTCGCGAGTGCGCGGCAGCCTTCCCGCGTGATTGGGAGTCTTCCCGCGTACGCGGCAATCAACGCACGTGATTGGGAGTCTCCGCGCGTGCGCGAGAGCCTTCCCGCGTGATTGGGAGTCTTTCCGCGTACGCGGCAGCCTTTTCACGTGATTGGGAGACTTCGCGCATGCGCGGCAGCCTTTCCGTGTGATTGTGAGTCTTTCCGCGTACGCGGCAGCCATCTCACGTGATTGGGAGTTTTCGCGCATGCGTGAGAGCCATTGCGCGTCATTGGGAGTCTTCTCGCACGCGCTGCAGACTTCGAAAGTGATTGGGAGTCTTCGCGCATGCGTGGCAGTCTTCGCACGTGATTGGGAGTCTTCGCGCGTGCGCGGCAGCCTTCTCACGTGTTTGGAAGTCATCGCGCATACGTGATAGCCTTCGCGCGTGATTGGGAGTCTTCCCGCGTACGCGGCAGCCTTTTCACGTGATTGGGAGTCTTCGCGTGTGCGTGCAGTCTTCGCACGTGATTGGGAGTCTTCGCGCATGCGTGATAGCCTTCGCGCGTCATTGGAAGTCTTCTCGCATGCGCTGCAGTCTTCGCACGTGATTGGGAGTCTTTGCGCATGCGTGGCAGTCTTCGCACGTGATTGGGAGCCGTCGCGCGTGCGCCCTTCCCGTGTGATTGGGAGTCTTCGCGCATGCGAGATAGCCTTCGCGCGTCATTGGGAGTCTTCTCGCATGCGCGGCAGTCTTCCACGTGATTGGGAGTCTTCACGCGTGCTCGGCAGCCTTCTCACGTGATTGGAAGTCATCGCGCATGCGCGGCAACCTTCGCACGTGATTGGGAGTCTTCGCGCATACGTGGCAGTCTTCGCACGTGATTGGGAGTCTTCGAGCGTGAGCGGCAGCCTTCTCACGTGATTGGGAGTTTTCGCGCATGCGTGGCAGTCTTCGCACGGGATTGGGAGTCTTCGCGCGTGCGTGGCAGCCTTCTCACGTGATTGGAAGTCATCGCGCATGCGCGGCAACCTTCGCACGTGATTGGAAGTCTTCGCGCATACGTGGCAGTCTTCGCACGTGATTGGGAGTCTTCGAGCGTGAGCGGCAGCCTTCTCACGTGATTGGGAGTTTTCGCGCATGCGTGGCAGTCTTCGCACGGGATTGGGAGTCTTCGCGCGTGCGTGGCAGCCTTCTCACGTTATTGGAAGTCTTCGCGCATACGTGGCAGACTTCGCACGTAATTGGAAGTCTTCGCGCATACGTGGCAGACTTCGCACGTGATTGGGAGTCTTCGCGCGTGAGCGGCAGACTTCTCACGTGATTGGGAGTCTTCTCGCATGTGCGGCAGTCTTCGCACGTGATTAGGAGTCATCGCGCGTGCGCGGCAGCCTCCCCGCGTGATTGGGTGTCTTCCTGCGTGCGCGGCAACCTTCCCGCGTGATTGGGTGCCATCGCGCATGATTGGCAGTCTACGCACGTGATTGGGAGTCTTCGCGAATACGTGATAGCCTTCGCGCGTCATTGGGAGTCTACTCGCATGCGCGGCAGCCTTCTCAGGTGATTGGGAGTCTTCTCACATGCGCGGAAGTCTTCGTACGTGATTGAGAGTCTTCTCGCATGCGCGGCAGTCTTCGTACATGATTGGGAGTCTTCGCGCGTGCGCTGCAGTCTTCGCACGTGATTGGGAGTCTTCGCGCGTGCGTGATAGTCTTCGCGCGTAGCTGGGAGCCTTCCCGCGTATGCAGTAACCTTCTCACGTGATTGGGAGTCTTCGCGCAAGCGTGATAGCCTTCGCGCGTCACAGGGAGTCTTCCCGGTTACGCGGCAACCTTCTCACGTGATTTGGAGTCTTCGCGCATGCGTGATTGCCATCGTGCGTCACTGAGAGTTTTTTCGCATGCGCGGCAGTCTTCGCCCGTGATTGGGAGTCTTCGCGCGTGCGCTGCAGTCTTCGCACGTGATTGGGAGTCTTCTCGCATGCGCGGCAGTCTTCGCACGTGAATGGTAGTCTTCGCGCATGCGGGGCAGTCTTCGCACGTGACAGGGAGTCTTCGCGCATGAGTGGCAGCTTTCGCGCGTCATTGGGAATCTTCGGGCATGCATGGCAGTCTTTGGAGGTGATTGGGATTCATCCCGCGTTCGCGTCAACCCTCTCACGTGATTGGGAGTCTACGCGCATGCGTGATTGCGTCCGCGCGTCATTGGGAGTCTTCTCGCATGCGCTGCAGTCTTCGTTATCGCTAATAACGCGAAAACGATATTAAGGTTCTCCCGTGATCGAAAATAACGCGAAAACGTTATTAACGTTCTCCCGTGATCGCTAATAACGCGAAAACGTTATTTAGGTTCTCCCGTGATCGCTAATAAAGCGAAAACGTTATTAAGGTTCTTCCGTGATCGCTATTTAGACGAACACGTTATTAAGGTTTTCCAGTGATCGCTAATAACGCGAAATCGTTATTAAGGTTTTCCCGTTATCGCTAGTAACGCAAAAACGTTATTAAGGTTCTCCAGTGATTTCTAATAACGCGAAAACTTTATTAACGTTCCCCCGTGATCGCTAATAACGCGGAAACGTTATTAAGGTTATCCATTGATCGCTAATTAGGGGAAAAAGTTATTATCGTTCTCCCGTGATCGCTAACAACGCGAAAACGTTATTAACGTTCTCCCGTGATCGCTAATAACGCGAAAACGATATTAAGGTTCTCCCGTGATCCCTAATAACGCGAAAACGTTATTAACGTTCTCCCATGATCGCTAATAACGCGAAAACGTTATTAACGTTCTACCGTGATCGCTAATAAAACAAAAACGTTATTAAGGTCCTGCCGTGAACGCTAATAACGCGAAAACCTTATTAACGTTCTCCCGTGTCGGTAATAACGCGAGAACGATATTAAGGTTCTCCCGTGTTCCCTAATAACGCGAAAACGTTATTATCTTTCTCCCGTAATCGTTAATAACGCGAAAACGTTATTAAGGTTCTCCCGTGATCGCTAATAACGCGGAAACGTTATTAAGGTTATCCATTGATCGCTAATTAGGGGAAAAAGTTATTATCGTTCTCCCGTGATCGCTAACAACGCGAAAACGTTATTAACGTTCTCCCGTGATCGCTAATAACGCGAAAACGTTATTAAGGTCCTGCCGTGAAAGCTAATAACGCGAAAACCTTATTAACGTTCTCCCGTGATCGCTAATAACGCGAAAACGATATTAAGGTTCTCCCGTGATCCCTAATAACGCGAAAACGTTATTAACGTTCTCCCATGATCGCTAATAACGCGAAAACGTTATTAACGTTCTACCGTGATCGCTAATAAAACAAAAACGTTATTAAGGTCCTGCCGTGAACGCTAATAACGCGAAAACCTTATTAACGTTCTCCCGTGTCGGTAATAACGCGAGAACGATATTAAGGTTCTCCCGTGTTCCTTAATAACGCGAAAACGTTATTATCTTTCTCCCGTAATCGTTAATAACGCGAAAACGTTATTAAGGTTCTCCCGTGATCGCTAATAATGCGGAAACGTTATTAAGGTTCACCCGTGATCGCTAATTAGGCGAAAACGTTATTATCGTTCTCCCGTGATCGCTAATAAGGCGAAAACGTTATTAACGTTCTCCCGTGATCGCTAATAACACGAAAACTTTACTATGTTTCTCCCGTGATCGTTAGTGATGCGAAAACGTTATTAAAGTTCTTCCGTGATAGCTAATAAGGACGAAACGTTATTATCGTTTTCCCGTGATCGCTAATAAGGCGGAAACGTTATTAACGTTCTCCCGTGATCGCTTATAACGCGAAAACGTTATTAAGGTTCTCCCGTGATCGCCAATAAAGCGAAAACGTTATTAAGGTTCTCCCGTGATCGCTAATTGGGCGAAAACGTTATTATCGTTCTCCCGTGATCGCTAATAAGGCGAAAACGTTATTAACGTTCTCCCGTGATCGCAAATAACGCGAAAACTTTACTATGTTTCTCCCGTGATCATTAGTGATGCGAAAACGTTATTAAAGTTCTTCCGTGATAGCTAATAAGGACGAAACGTTATTGTCGTTCTCCCGTCATCGCTAATAAGGCGAAAACGTTATTAACGTTCGCCCGTGATCGCTTATAACGCGAAAACGTTATTAAGGTTCTCCCGTGATCGCTAGTAACGCGAAAACGTTATTAAGGTTCTCCCGTGATCGCTAGTAACGCGAAAACGTTATTAAGGTTCTCCCGTGATCGCTAATAACGCGAAAACGTTATTAACGTTCTCCTGTGATCGCTAATAACGCGAAAACGTTATTAAGTTTCTCCCGTGATCGTTAGTAATGCGATAACATTATTAACGTTCTCCCGTGATTGCTAATAACGCGGAAACGTTATTAAGGATTTCCCGTGATCGCTAATAATGCGAAAAAGTTATTATCGTTCTCCCGTGATCATTAATAACGAGAAAACGTTATTAACGTTCTCCCGTAATCGCTAATAACGCGAAAAAAGTTATTAACGTTCTCCCGTGATCGCTAATAACGCGAAAACGTTATTAACGTTCTCCAGTGATCGCTAATAACGCGGAAACATTATAAAGGTTCTCCCGTGATCGTTAATAACGCGGAAACGTTATTAACGTTCTCCCGTGATGGCTAATAACACGAAAACGTTATTAAAGTTCTCCCGTGATCGCTAATGACGCGAAAACGTTATTAAGGTTCTCCCGTGATCGCTAATAACGCGAAAACGTTATTAAGGTTCTCCCGTGATCGCCAATAACGCAAAATCGTTATTAACGTTCTCCAGTGATCGCTAGTAGCGCGAAAACGTAATTAACGTTCTCACGTGATCGCCGAGAACACGAAAACGTTATTAACGTTCTCCCATGATCGCTAATAACGCGAAAACGTTATTATCGTTCTCCCGTGGTCGTTAATAACGAGAAAACGTTATTAATGTTCTCCCGTGATCGCTAATAACGCGAAAACGTTATTAACTTTCTCCCATGATCGCTAATAACGCGAAAACGTTATTAAGGTTCTCCCGTGACCGCTAATAACGCGAAAACTTTATTAAGGCTCTCCCGTGATCGCCAATAACGCGAAAACATCATTAACGTTCTCCCGTGATCGCTAATAACGCGGAAACGTTATTAATGATTTCCCGTGATCGCTAATAATGCGAAAAAGTTATTATCGTTCTCCCGTGATCATTAATAACGAGAAAACGTTATTAACGTTCTTCCGTGATCGCTGATAACGTGAATACGTTATTAACGTTCTCCCGTGATCGCTAATAACGCGAAAACGTTATTAAGGTTCTCCCGTGATCGTTAATAACGCGAACTTCGGGTCCTTAAAGACCTTCGCGGCGGAGTCGCGAAGGATTCTTCGTGAAGGTCTTTGAGGACCCTTCGTGTCTTCGCGCATGCGTTATATCCATCACACTTCAATTGGAGCTATCACGCATGCGCGGCAGTCTTCGCACGTGATTGGGAGCCTTCGCGCGTGCGCGGCAGCCTTCCCGCGTGATTGGGAGTCTTCCCGCGTTCGCGGTAACCTACTCACATGATTGAGAGTCTTCGCGCGTGCGCGGCAATCTTTGCACGTGAATGGGAGTCTTCTCGTATGCACAGCAGTCTTCGAACGTGATTGGGAGTATTCTCGCATGCGTGGCAGTCTTCGCCCGTGATTGGTAGTCTTCGCGCATGCGTGATAGCCTACGCGCCTCACTGGGAGTCTTCTCGCATGCCCGGCAGTCTTCGCACGTGATTGGGAGTATTCTCGCATGCGCGGCAGACTACGCACCTGATTGGGAGTCTTCGCGCGGGCGCGGCAGTCTTGGAACGTGATTGGGAGTCATCGCGCGTGCGCTGCAGTCTTAGCACGTGATTGGGAGTCATCGCGCGTGCGCTGCAGTCTTAGCACGTGATTGGGAGTATTATCGCATGCGTTATAGCCTTTTCACGTGATTGGGAGACTTCGCGCGTGCGTGGAAGTCCTCGCGCGTCACTTGGTGTCTTCTTGCATGCGCGGCAATCTTCGCACTTGATTGGCAGTATTCTCGCATGCGCGGCAGTCTTCGCACATGATTGGGAGACTTCGCGCGTGCGCGGCAGTCTTTGCGCGTCACTTGGTGTCTTCGCGCGTACGCCGCAGTCTTCGCACGTGATTGGGAGAAATCGCGCGTGCTCGTCAACCTTCTCCCGTGATTGGGAATCTTCGCGCGTGCGCGGCAGTCTTCGCACGTGATTGGGAGTCTTCGCGCGTGCGCGGCAGTCTTCGCACGTGATTGGGAGTCTTCGCGCATACGGGATAGCCTTCGCGCGTAATTGGGAGTCTTCTCGCATGCGCGGCAGTCTTCGCACGTGATTGTGTGGCTTGTCGCATGCGCGGCTGACTTCGCACGTGATTGGGAGACTTCTCGCATGCGCGGTAGTCTTCGCACTTGATTGGGAGGCTTGTCGCATGCGCGGTAGTCTTAGTACGTGATTGGTAGTCTTCGCGCGTGCGTGGCAGCTTACGCGCGTCATTGGGAGTCTTCTCGCATGCGCGGCAGTCTTCGCACGTGATTGGGAGGCTTGTCGCATGCGCGGCAGTCTTCGCACGTGATTGGGAGTCTTCTCGCATGTGATGCAGTCTTCGCACGTGAGTGGGAGTCTTCGCGCATATGGGATAGCCTTCGCGCGTCATTGGGAGTCTTCTCGCATGCGCGGCAGTCTTCGAACGCGATTGGGAGTCTTCGCGCATGAGTGGCAGTCTTCGCACGTGATTGGGAGTCTTCTCGCATGCGCGGCAGTCTTCGCACGTGATTGGGAGTCTTCTCGCATGCGCGGCAGTCATCGCGCGTCATTGGGAGTCTTCTCGCATGCGCGGCAGTCTTCGAACGCGATTGGGAGTCTTCGCGCATGAGTGGCAGTCTTCGCACGTGATTGGGAGTCTTCGCGCTTGCGTGGCAGCTGTCGCGCGTCATAGGGAGTCTTCTCGCATGCGCGGCAGTCTTCGAACGTGATTGGGAGTCCTCGCGCATGAGTGGCAGTCTTCGCACGTGATTGGGAGTCTTCTCGCATGCGCGGCAGTCTTCGCACGTGATTGGGAGTCTTCGCGCATACATGATAGCCTTCGCGCGTCATTGGGAGTCTTCTCGCATGCGCGGCATTCTTCGCACGTGATTGGGAGTCTTCTCGCATGCGCGCAGTCTTCGCACGTGATTGGGAGTCTTCGCGCATACGTGATAGCCATGGCGCGTCATTGGGAGTCTTCTCTCATGCGCGGCACTTTTCGCATGTGATTGGGAGTCTTGTCGCATGCGCGGTAGTCTTAGTACGTGATTGGGAGTCTTCGCGCGTGCGTGGCAGCTGTCGCGCGTCATTGGGAGTCTTCTCGCATGCGCGGCAGTCTTCGCACGTCTTTGGGAGTCTTCTCGCATGCGCGGCAGTCTTAGTACGTGATTGGGAGTCTTCGCTCGTGCGTGGCAGCTTTCGCGCGTCATTGGGAGTCTTCTAGCATGAGTGGCAGTCTTCGCACGTGATTGGGAGTCTTCTCGCATGCGCGGCAGTCTTCGCACGTGATTGGGAGTCTTCGCGCATACGTGATATCATTCGCGCGTCATTGGGAGTCTTCTCGCAAGAGCGGCAGTCTTCGCGCGTCATTGGGAGTCTTCTCGCAAACGTGATAGCCTTCGCGCATCATTGGGAGTCTTCTCGCATGCGCGGCAGTCTTCGCATGTGATTGGGAGTCTTCGCGCATACGTGATAGCCTTTGCGCGTCATTGGGAGTCTTCTCGCATGCGCGGCAGTCTTCGCACGTGATTGGGAGGCTTGTCGCATGCGCGGCAGTCTTCGAACGTGATTGGGACTCTTCTCGCATGCGCGGCAGTCTTCGCACGTGATTGGGAGTCTTCTCGCATGCGCGGCAGTCTTAGTACGTGATTGGGAGTCTTCGCGCGGGTGTGGCAGCTGTCTCGCGTCATTGGGAGTCCTCTCGCATGCGCGGCA
Organism: Camponotus floridanus; assembly: GCF_003227725.1. Classification (NCBI taxonomy): domain Eukaryota; kingdom Metazoa; phylum Arthropoda; class Insecta; order Hymenoptera; family Formicidae; genus Camponotus; species Camponotus floridanus. The sequence continues at coordinate 7,549,358 of NW_020229325.1, forward strand.
GTCTTCGAACGTGATTGGGAGTCCTCGCGCATGAATGGCAGTCTTCGCACGTGATTGGGAGTCTTCTCGCATGCGCGGCAGTCTTCGCACGTGATTGGGAGTCTTCGCGCATACGGGATAGCCTTCGCGCGTCATTGGGAGTCTTCTCGCATGCGCGGCATTCTTCGCACGTGATTGGGAGTCTTCTCGCATGCGCGCAGTCTTCGCACGTGATTGGGAGTCTTCGCGCATACGTGATAGCCATGGCGCGTCATTGGGAGTCTTCTCGCATGCGCGGTACTTTTCGCACGTGATTGGGAGGCTTGTCGCATGCGCGGTAGTCTTAGTACGTGATTGGGAGTCTTCGCGCGTGCGTGGCAGCTGTCGCGCGTCATTGGGAGTCTTCTCGCATGCGCGGCAGTCTTCGCACGTCATTGGGAGTCTTCTCGCATGCGCGGCAGTCTTAGTACGTGATTGGGAGTCTTCGCGCGTGCGTGGCAGCTTTCGCGCGTCATTGGGAGTCTTCTCGCATGCGCGGTAGTCCTCGAACGTAATTGGGAGTCTTCGCGCATAAGTGGCAGTCTTCGCACGAGATTGGGAGTCTTCTCGCATGCGCGGCAGTTTTCGCACGTGATTGGGAGTCTTCGCGCATACGTGATATCATTCGCGCGTCATTGGGAGTCTTCGCGCATGCGCGGCAGTCTTCGCACGTGATTGGGAGGCTTGTCGCATGCGCGGCAGTCTTCGAACGTGATTGGGACTCTTCTCGCATGCGCGGCAGTCTTCGCACGTGATTGGGAGTCTTCTCGCATGCGCGGCAGTCTTAGTACGTGATTGGGAGTCTTCGCGCGGGTGTGGCAGCTGTCTCGCGTCATTGGGAGTCCTCTCGCATGCGCGGCAGTCTTCGAACGTGATTGGGAGTCCTCGCGCATGAATGGCAGTCTTCGCACGTGATTGGGAGTCTTCTCGCATGCGCGGCAGTCTTCGCACGTGATTGGGAGTCTTCGCGCATACGGGATAGCCTTCGCGCGTCATTGGGAGTCTTCTCGCATGCGCGGCATTCTTCGCACGTGATTGGGAGTCTTCTCGCATGCGCGCAGTCTTCGCACGTGATTGGGAGTCTTCGCGCATACGTGATAGCCATGGCGCGTCATTGGGAGTCTTCTCGCATGCGCGGTACTTTTCGCACGTGATTGGGAGGCTTGTCGCATGCGCGGTAGTCTTAGTACGTGATTGGGAGTCTTCGCGCGTGCGTGGCAGCTGTCGCGCGTCATTGGGAGTCTTCTCGCATGCGCGGCAGTCTTCGCACGTCATTGGGAGTCTTCTCGCATGCGCGGCAGTCTTAGTACGTGATTGGGAGTCTTCGCGCGTGCGTGGCAGCTTTCGCGCGTCATTGGGAGTCTTCTCGCATGCGCGGTAGTCCTCGAACGTAATTGGGAGTCTTCGCGCATAAGTGGCAGTCTTCGCACGAGATTGGGAGTCTTCTCGCATGCGCGGCAGTTTTCGCACGTGATTGGGAGTCTTCGCGCATACGTGATATCATTCGCGCGTCATTGGGAGTCTTCTCGCATGCGCGGCAGTCTTCGAACGTGATTGGGAGTCTTCTCGCATGCTAGGCAGTCTTCGCACGTGATTGGGAGTCTTCGCGCATACGTGATAGCCTTCGCGCGTCATTGGGAGTCTTCTCGCATGCGCGGCAGTCTTCGCACGTCATTGGGAGTCTTCTCGCATGCGCGGCAGTCTTAGTACGTGATTGGGAGTCTTCGCGCGTGCGTGGCAGCTTTCGCGCGTCATTGGGAGTCTTCTCGCATGCGCGGTAGTCCTCGAACGTAATTGGGAGTCTTCGCGCATAAGTGGCAGTCTTCGCACGAGATTGGGAGTCTTCTCGCATGCGCGGCAGTCTTCGCACGTGATTGGGAGTCTTCGCGCATACGTGATATCATTCGCGCGTCATTGGGAGTCTTCTCGCATGCGCGGTAGTCCTCGAACGTAATTGGGAGTCTTCGCGCATAAGTGGCAGTCTTCGCACGAGATTGGGAGTCTTCTCGCATGCGCGGCAGTCTTAGTACGTGATTGGGAGTCTTCGCGCGTGCGTGGCAGCTTTCGCGCGTCATTGGGAGTCTTCTCGCATGCGCGGTAGTCCTCGAACGTAATTGGGAGTCTTCGCGCATAAGTGGCAGTCTTCGCACGAGATTGGGAGTCTTCTCGCATGCGCGGCAGTCTTCGAACGTGATTGGGAGTCTTCTCGCATGCTAGGCAGTCTTCGCACGTGATTGGGAGTCTTCGCGCATACGTGATAGCCTTCGCGCGTCATTGGGAGTCTTCTCGCATGCGCGGCAGTCTTCGCACGTGATTCGGAGGCTTGTCGCATGCGCAGCAGTCTTCGAACGTGTTTGGGAGTCTTCTCGCATGCGCGGCAGTCTTCGCACGTGATTGGGAGGCTTGTCGCATGCGCGGCAGTCTTCGCACGTGATTGGGAGTCTTCGCGCATACGTGATATCATTCGCGCGTCATTGGGAGTCTTCTCGCATGCGCGGCAGTCTTCGAACGTGATTGGGAGTCTTCTCGCATGCTAGGCAGTCTTCGCACGTGATTGGGAGTCTTCGCGCATATGTGATATCCTTCTCGCGTCATTGAAAGTCTTCTCGCATGCGCGGCAATCTTCGCGCGTCATTGGGAGTTTTCTCGCATGCGCGGCAGCTTTCGCGCGTCATTGGGATTCTTCGCGCATACGTGATATCCTTCACACGTCATTGGGAGTTTTCTCGCATCCGCGGCAATCTTCGCACGTGATTAGGAGTCTTCTCGCATGCGCGGCAGTCTTAGTACGTGATTGGGGGTCTTCGCGCGTGCGTGGCAGCTGTCGCGCGTCATTGGGTGTCTTCTCGCATGCGCGGCAGTCTTCGAACGTGATTGGGAGTTTTCGCGCATGAGTGGCATCTTTCGCGCGTCATTGAGAGTCTTCTCGCATGTGCGGCAGTCTTCGCACGTGATTGGGAGTCTTCTCGCAAGTGAGGCAGTCTTCGCAGGTGATTGGGAGTAATCTCGCATGCGCGGCAGTCTTAGTACGTGATTGGGAGTCTTCGCGCTTGCGTGGCAGCTGTGGCGCGTCATTGGGAGTCTTCTCGCATGCGCGGCAGTCTTCGCACGTGATTGGGAGGCTTGTCGCATGCGCAGCATTCTTCGCACGTGATTGGGAGTCTTCGCCTATGAGTGGCAGCTTTCGCGTGTCATTGGGAGTCTTCTCGCATGCGCGGCAGTTTCCGTGCGTCATTGGAAGCCTTCGCGCATACGTGATATCCTCCGCGCGTCACTGCGAGTCCTCTCGCATGCGGGGCAGTCTTCGCACGTGATTGGGAGGCTTGTCGCAAGCACGGCAGTCTTCGCACATGATTGGGAGTATTCGCGCGTGTTCGGCAGCCTACGTACGTGATTGGGAGTCTCCGCGCATGCGTGATAGCCTTTCCGCGTGTTTGGCAGCCTACGCACGTGATTGGGAGTCTTCGCGCATGCGTGATAGCTTTCGCGCGTCATTAGGAGCCTTCCCGCATGCGCTGCAGTCTTCGCACCAAAACCCCCCATAAAAGGAAAAAGAGAGAATCGCAAAATCCCCTGAAAACAGTTCCCTGACCAATCCTGGACCAATCCTCTGACCAATCCCTCCAAACCTGAACCAATCCTGACCAAATCCTGGACCAATCCTGACCAATCCTGACCAACCGACCAATCCATGACCAAATCCTGACCAATCCTGACAATCCTGACCAATCCTGACCAATCCCCCTGACCAATCCTGACCAATCCCGACCAATCCTGACCAATCCTGACCAATCCTGACCAATCCTGACCAATCCTGACCGAATCCTGACCAATCCTGACCAATCCTGACCAATCCTGACCAATCCTGACCGAATCCTGACCAATCCTGACCTAATCCTGACCAGTCCTGACCAATCCTGACCAATCCTGACCAATCCTGACCAATCTGACAGATCCTGACCAATCCTGACCATCCTGACCAGACCAGATCCTGACCAATCCTGACCAATCCTGACGCAATCCTGACCAATTCCTGACCAATCCTGACCTAATCCTGACCAATCCTGACCAATCCTGACCAATCCTGACCAATGACCAATCCGGACCAATCCTGGACCAATCTGACCAATCCTGACCAATCCTGACCAATCCTGACCAATCCTGACAAATCCCTGACCAATCGTGACCAATCCTGACCATCCTGACCAATCCTGACCAATCCTGACCATATCCTGAACCAATCCTGACCAATCCTGACAATCCTGACCAATCCTGACCAATCCTGACCAATCCTGACCAACTCCTGACCAATCCTGACCAATCCCTGACCAATCCTGACACAATCCTGACCAATCTGACCAATCCTGACCAATCCTGACAATGAACCAATCCTGAGACCAAGTCCGTGTCCTGATGACCAATCCTGACCAAATCCTGACTCAATCCTGACCAATCATGACCAATCCTGACCAATCCTGACCAATCACTGACCAATCCTGACCAATCCTGGAACCAATTGCCTGAACCCAATTCCTGAACCAAATCCCTGACCAGCCTGACCAATCCTGACCACATCCTGGACCAATCCTGACCAAACCTGAGCAATCCTGACCAATTACTGACCAATCCTGACCAATCCTGACCAATCCTGAACCTAATCCTGAACCAATCCTGACCAATCCTGACCAATCCTGACCAATCACGACCAGATCCGTGACCAATCCTGACCAATCCGCCAATCTTGACCAAATCCTGACCTAATCCTGACCAATCCTGACCAATCCTGACCAATCCTGACCAATCCTGACCAAATCCTGACCATCCTGACCAATCCTGACCAATCCTGGACCAATCCTGACCAATCCTGACCTAATCCTGACCAATCCTGACCAATCCTGACCGAATCCTGACCAATCCTGACCAATCGCACCAATCCTGACCAATCCGCCAATGACCAATCCTGACCAATCCTGACCAATCCTGACCAATCCTGACCAATCCTGACCGAATCCTGACCAATCCTGACCAATCCTGACCAATCCTGACCAATCTGACCAATCACTGACCAATCCTGACCAATCCTGACCCAATCCTGGACCAATCCTGACCACAGTCCTGGACCAATCCTGACCAAGTCCTGGACCAATCCTGGACGCAATCCATGACCAATCCTGACCAATCCTGACCAATCCTGACCAATCCTGACCAATCCTGACCAATCCTGACCATCCGACGCACTCTGAACCAATCCTGACCAATCCTGACCAAGCCCGAAATCCTGACCAATCTGACCAATCCTGACCAATCCTAATCCTGACCAATCCTGGAAACCAATCCTGACCAATCCTGACCAATCCTGACCAATCCTGACCAATCCTGACCAATCCTGACCAATTCCTGACCAAATCCATGACCAGATCCTGGCACAATTCCTGACCAATCCTGACCAAGTCCTGACCAATGCTGACCAATCCTGACCAATCCTGACCAATCCTTGACCAATCCCTGAAAAGGCTAGGCCGCGCACGGAGCGAAGACTCAATCGACTTGCGACGACTGCCGCGGCATGGGAAGAAGACCTACCTTGATGACGCGCGAAAGTATCACCATGCGCGAAACCTCCAATCACGTATCGAGTGACAGCCGCGCATGAGCGTATAATTCCAATC